>NC_051404.1:16277473-16277690 GCF_015228065.2 Penaeus monodon | reverse complement strand
GCCTTTCAACATCCCCTTAAAAAAGCAAAGTCTTAACATATAATTTCCTTTAGTTCAGGTGTGATTACTTTCCATTAGTCTGTTTACTTTCGGAATTCTGGGAAATCGCGTTGGTAAAGAACGCTGTCTTCCGGCTTGAGATTCCGTGCAGTTGTCTGTTTTTATTTGTTTTATTTGGTGTTTTTATTCATTTGTTGGTAGTGTTCATTTTCGTGTT
>NC_051404.1:16277348-16277416 GCF_015228065.2 Penaeus monodon | reverse complement strand
GCTGTTGCTATCATGACTGGCATTGTCTTGTTTACATATACTTGTTGCATTAAAGGATTTTTTTGGGG
>NC_051404.1:16276890-16277053 GCF_015228065.2 Penaeus monodon | reverse complement strand
GTATGAGATTGACACTGTCTACTCCCACGAACGGTTAATATTAATCCCTTTGCAAATTGCACTGCTCGGTATCATTTCAATAGCTTTAGGCTCGAGTCAGTATTGTCTATAGTATTGCAATTTACCTGCGGTTGTATAGTGGATTTGTCTCTATATCTGTATC
>NC_051404.1:16276410-16276614 GCF_015228065.2 Penaeus monodon | reverse complement strand
TACAGATTCCCAAGTGATTAAAAACACAACAATTTAACTTCTATTAAAACAAAACCAATCCAGCTTTGTGAGAAGTACTGGACGTGAAAAAAACATGAAAAATAAATGTCATGTCAACAGTACTTTACGTAACTAAGCAAAGTTTCAGCGGGAAACAGGCTGACGGACGCGCGGCCCGGAGACTGGCGTGGACGGGACAAGGAG
>NC_051404.1:16276104-16276257 GCF_015228065.2 Penaeus monodon | reverse complement strand
CGATTTAGGTGATTCCTTTTTTACCTTGGTTATCTCTTTCCTTTTTTTATTTTGATTTCATCTTATTCACCTTTTCGCCTTAATTTTTTCTCCTTATTCTTTTATTCACCTTTTTATTATTTATTTATTATTATTTTTTTAAATTTCTTTTTT
>NC_051404.1:16275717-16275984 GCF_015228065.2 Penaeus monodon | reverse complement strand
CACCCTATTCATGTTTTTTTTTTTTTTTTTTTTTTTTTTTTTTGCTTATATATTTCTTTTAATTTTCACCCGATTGATTATTTTTTCACATTTTTCCTTTTTTATTTTCACCTCATTGATTTTTTTTTCATCTTATACTTTTTTTTTCTTATTATTTTTTATATTCACTTTTTTCACCTTATCCATTCATTATTTTTACCTTATTCAATTTCTTTTATTTCACCTATTCATTTAAAAAAAAAATACCTCATTGATTTTCAAAAATGC
>NC_051404.1:16275470-16275660 GCF_015228065.2 Penaeus monodon | reverse complement strand
ACTCCCAAAATGCATAACACAAGATGAATTCAACGCCATTTGGCCTTTTCTCGTCGTCGGAGGAAATGCAACAGAATTGTGGGTTTTTGCCTTGGGTCTTCGGTCTGGATGGTCGGCGGGGATGGAACGTTTATTCAGAACGTTTTTTGGCTATTGTGGAGGCGAGTGATTTGTTATTTTTATTCACAGG
>NC_051404.1:16274640-16275148 GCF_015228065.2 Penaeus monodon | reverse complement strand
ATCGCATGCTACTTGTCTTCAGTTCGTGTCATACAGCGCGCCATTCCCCCTCCCCTTCGCCGCCTTTATTCCCTTTCTCTTCTCCTGTTTCTGTCCGATAATGGGTGTCATTCGCGAAAACTTTCTTGTCCCTCTTTCCATTGCTCTTTCGATGTGGAATGTCCACTTTCTTTCTTCTACATATTCTTTGTTGTTTATTTTGTTTTATTTTGGTTCTTTTCCATCTTTTTCGTTCTCTTTGTTTTCTTATTTTTTCGATTTTTTCTTTTTGGTGATCATATTATTTCCTTGTTTTATTTTCCTTCTCTCTTTCCTTTTCTACCATCATAATCACCTTATGTATTTTCGGGGACATTCCCATTCATGCCTTCCCTCCCTATCACTCCTCTCCTTTTCCGTCCCCTTCTCCTTCCACCCTTTTCTTGTACTTCTCTCTAACCCAGTGATTCCGTGTTTATCGTTGTCTTTGTTTCTTTGTTGCTTATCCTTCATCCGATCTTTCCTTCGT
>NC_051404.1:16273743-16274074 GCF_015228065.2 Penaeus monodon | reverse complement strand
TTTTTCAAGAGCTCCTCCTTCTTCCAAGACGGGCCTCCTATTGTGGATTTGATTTCCCTCCAAAAGAGAGCCTCTCAGTATCGCGTCTTTCTTTCGCTCTCCTCTTTCTCGGTCTGCCTCCTCCTTCCCCCCTTTTTTTTTGGGGGGGGGGGGAGGTCATGATGGGGGCTCGTTCTTCATGGCATAGTTGCTGTTCCTTTTTTTCGTCTCGTGAATTCACACATGACTTTGTATATACACGCGTGTGTGTCCATGCACATACGTAGTGCAGAGCTTATATAAAGCTAAATCGGTGTATGTGAACCGGCATGAAAAGACAATTTTTCCTGAG
>NC_051404.1:16273333-16273689 GCF_015228065.2 Penaeus monodon | reverse complement strand
ATGTACAAATATATACGTACATGCATTTTCGTAGTTTCATAAATGCATAGATATAGAGTATATGCACACATGCATGTTTAAACTCACACACACCTAGATCGTGCATGCACTATGATACAGCGAGACCAGCGGACATGCAGACCAATTCCCTTTAGACCAAGTTATTAATGAGAATCCAGCAGCGATCGTGTCGTGGTCAGTTGCGGTCCGAGTGTGATCTCATGACGCGCCAGTTTGATCGCGAATCGGATACATTTAATCGGAGTTCGTCGAAAAGATCTCGCTGCAAGATAAATTGAGGGGGATCTTTCGAGGTTTAGTTGGGGGGGGGGGAGTCTGGGTTGGGGGGATATGCA
>NC_051404.1:16273052-16273248 GCF_015228065.2 Penaeus monodon | reverse complement strand
AGGGGTGAAGGTGTGTTAACTGACATGTGATAGTAAGTTCTGGGAAGGGAGGGTTTTTTTTTTTTTTTGGGGGGGGGGGAGGCGTGTTTACTGACATGTGCTTACTAGCTGTTTGTTTACTGGGCGCCGCTGGGCTGTCTTGTCGCCTGTTGTTTATGACTGCCGAGTGAATTTTATGCCTTCGTGACGTAGGCTG
>NC_051404.1:16271174-16272907 GCF_015228065.2 Penaeus monodon | reverse complement strand
ATATCCCTCTGTACATGTGCACGTGCAGCAATTCTGTTTATGAACTGAAAACAAAACAAAACAAAAAGCCAAACAAAGGCAAATCAAACACGCATACAAAACACCTAGTAAAGAGGAGGAGCCCAGCTAATTTGGTTCTTTCATTAACACGCTTGAGACATGTTTAATTGCCTCCGTTTTCTTTCCGACGTTTCACACCATTCTGAGTAATTCCCCTCGTTCATCTCTGCCCCGGCGAAGAAGGGGAGAGGAGGAAGGGGGATAATGGAGAGATGGGGGACGGAGAGGGAAATGATAATGAGGAGTTGGAAGAGGGAGAAGTAGAAGGAAAAGAGAGAAGGGAAGAAAATGAGAGTGGAGGTTAAGCAGACGAGGTGAAGGAGGATGCCAAAAAAATAGAGGAAGGAAGATAAAGTGCAGGAGAAAAACGAAGGGAAGAAGTAGAGGAAGAGGAAGGGGGCAAGAAATGGAAGGGGAGGGAGTAGAGGTGGAGTGAAGGTAGAGAGGGAGAGAAAAAAAAGAAGAGAAAGGAGGAAATAGGATTGTAAAAAGTGTTTATGAATAGCGGAGTCCAAGGAATTGTGATTATCTTACTATTATTTATCATGATTATGAGCATCATAAAACCTGCAAAAATATAATTTGATTTAATACTGCAAATAATCCCGATACTGCGGATACAATTCTAGGCAAAATAGATAAAATCACTTTTATCAGTTAATAAGATAATTGAATCTTATTAATTAACATTATTAAAAACACTAAATGATCATTGGGCACTTTTCTCCACGCTAACTGTACCGCCATGCATTTACGTTATGCGGAAGAGCTTATTATAATTATTAAACCGTTGATAGCCATAGGAGCGATACGAAGGAAGGAAGGAGAGGAGAGAGAAAGGAACGGAATTGGAGATGAGAGAAGGGAAGGAGAGGAATAGGAGACTGGATGAGGGAGAGGAGGGAAGAAGTGGGTGTAGAGAGAGAGGGATAATGGGAATGGAAAAGGGGAGGAGAATAGTGGAAGAGAAGGAGAAAAAGGATAGGAAGAAAAAATGAGGAGAGGGTAAGGAAGTTACAACAGGAAAGAAAATGAGTAGAAGTAAATAAGGAATATAAGAAAGGATGCGAGAAGAATAAGAAAAGAATTGAGAAAAGAAACAAGACGAAGGAGGAGACAAAAGATAGAGAAAGACGTGGGAAGTAGCAAGAAAAGGAAAGAGAGTAAGGAGAAAGGGGAAGACGGAAAGGAGGAAGAAGTAAGAGAAGAGAGAAGAGTCGAGAGAAGAATCAGAAGGGGAAAGGGAGAAAGATCTTCAAGAACAGGTCCGCCGATCTGAGAAAGCAGCATCTTCTCGGAACGTCTTCGCAAGGGCGTCATATTCCGGCTTACGAATCCCGTTAGCGGTGTATAGGAAGAGAGGCAGACGGCGATAACGCTTATCGGAGGGTGCGGGACCAGGAGGGGGTGGTGGGGAGTGAAGGAGTCCAAGAAAAGAATGGAGGGAGGAGAGGAGCTAAAGAAAATGGAGAAAAAAATAGAGAGAGAAGGAGACTGGGATTAGGAGGAAAGAAAACGGGAATGGAGAGAGGGATGATGATAATGGAAGTACGAAAGACCGATTAACACGGTGAAAAATGTCAAATGTAGGAAAAATGAAATATGCCGAAAGCAAAGGTGAAAACGAGAGATATAGACAACCAAAAATACAAAAAGCGATTAACTAAAACAGG
>NC_051404.1:16270837-16271107 GCF_015228065.2 Penaeus monodon | reverse complement strand
GGCAAAAGGATACTTAAAGAATAAACTACCGAAAGGTTATAGCAGCAGACATGGATAACGAGGTTATAAATTTCTCACAAAGAGCCACATTAACCACATTAGCGTTAGTAAACATAACTAAAAAAAAGAATACGTGCAGAAAGAAAAGGTTATTGTTTATCGAGTCAAGAACCGGCCTCTAGAAGTGAGAATGATAGAGATGTAACTTTTTTTTCTTGTATTATGTCTGTTTGGGTGATTCAGTTTTTAATGTCGAGGGGTTGATGTTGA
>NC_051404.1:16270104-16270486 GCF_015228065.2 Penaeus monodon | reverse complement strand
ATACTCTTCCCGGCACCATCCGCACCTTTTAGCAGTGCTTGAGGAAACCGATAATTTCTCGTAAGGTGATAATCCTGCTTGTTACGGCGGGGCGGGGGGGGGGGGGCAGAGAGCCGCATTTGTGGAAACCTGTTAGGGATCTTTGGAGTAGAAATTAGGGGAGATAAGCACGATTTTTTATAGGGGGAAGGTAGGTTTATGGGAAGGTTCGTGACATTATTTGTTTTTTTGTGTGTTTTGTTTCCGTGTTTACTTTTATGTTGTTGTGTCTCTTTTTATGTGTTTTCAGTGTTTTGTTTTCATTATTGTTCTGTGTTGTCTGTTTGTTTCATACATTATTTTACTTTTATGAACGAAAGCATACATAATGACCACACGTGAA
>NC_051404.1:16269396-16270039 GCF_015228065.2 Penaeus monodon | reverse complement strand
ATACATATGTATAAACTGTATAATCGTAAAAACATACATAATATGCGTCATCTAATCATCCATTTAGCACTTACTTACTTGAACCACGCAACGAAACACAATGGACATCGTATAACATCCAATTACGAAATGTCGAATATAAAACTACATATATTATTTCAAATAATTAGTTTTCATGTCTTCTTTTTTTTTCATAGTTACTTTGATGTGATGGAAACGGAAGCTTAATTCCATACAATTAAGAATATACTTTTTTCGGGGAACACATTCAATATGGTGACGTGAGAAAAAAATGTTAATTTATAGTCTAAAGCCTACCATTTCACTTACACTGCAATATTAGTATTTCATTCCTCATTTTTTCTTTCCAGGATGAGTATTAGAGAATGGGATGTGGTGAAAGTCATGCTAGGTTAATGGAAATGTTTTATTGCAAAACTTGATGATACATAATCAAAATTTTAGCAGGCATATGAAGCTTTTGGGGGGTTCATGGTATAATGAAGAGTCTGTGCTTGGGATGTCATTTCATATATCGTGTTACATTTCATATATGTGGGCATGTTACTTATTCGTATTCGAATGTGGAAGTGTGCTAAAATAAGGATAATACTGATAGAATCTAGGACATTTTTGTACAAAC
>NC_051404.1:16269088-16269334 GCF_015228065.2 Penaeus monodon | reverse complement strand
TTTTGTACAAAAATGAGGAACCAAACGAGAGGAAGACCTTTGATGGTCAGTACAACACGAACTAAACTAACAAATATAGTACTACATATTGATTAGGTGTAATGCACTGAAGAAAACCAGGATCTTCTTCCTTACATCCATACAGGTGCAGAACCCGATCAGCTCATGTCAGATATATTATACCTGTTCTGGTAATAGCCTTACAAATGGGCGCGACAACCCAAACGTCATTGACCAAGATTTGAC
>NC_051404.1:16268794-16269002 GCF_015228065.2 Penaeus monodon | reverse complement strand
TCTCGACCCTTTTAATCCGGCCTCCGATGCCGCGAGGACAGGCAGCCCCGCCAATCGTTTCTCAGCATAACATTTCCATACATTTGCCGAAGGCGTGGGAATCGACACCACCTGCAGGTCGCCTTTGCCTCCGGCTTTCTTGATGTTCGCTTCGTCCTCCTATCCCATTTTTTTTCTTCCACCTCTCCCTCTTTTATCATCTGTATTT
>NC_051404.1:16268461-16268742 GCF_015228065.2 Penaeus monodon | reverse complement strand
AGCATCACCGTCGTTCTGAGAGTATGGCCCTCAGCGCCTCGGGAGGGTGACGCATCAGCTGACGAAACGAACAAGAAACGTGCTGAGTGTGGGGAGATCAGGCTGGCCTTTTGGCGGGTGGATCTGGTAACACCTGTTTTCGAGAAGGTGAATCTGGAACAGCTGTTTCGAGGATTTGGTTTTGCATTTTTTTTAATGCGCGCGCGCGCCTTTTTCGAAGATTTGGTTCAATGTTTTAGATGGTTCTGGTAATACCAGTTTCGAGGAATCGGTTTTGACAA
>NC_051404.1:16268028-16268337 GCF_015228065.2 Penaeus monodon | reverse complement strand
ACGTGGATGTAACACCTATGTGAAGTTGGCATCACCCATTTCAGCCATGTGGATATGGTAACATTTTTTTCGAATATGTGAAGCTGACAGCACCCATTTCAGTCATGAGGATTTGGTAACATTTTTTTCTCGAATATGTTAAACTGCCAACTTCACTTCAGTCATGAGGATTTGGTAACATTATTTTTCCCTTCGAGTGTGTGGATCTGGCAACATTGTTTGTTTCACCCGTAGTCCTCGTATGAGATGCATCAGTCATTCACAGGACAATGACTCGATTTCTACATTTCCTCTAAGGATGTGGAGGTC
>NC_051404.1:16267904-16267978 GCF_015228065.2 Penaeus monodon | reverse complement strand
AGATAGACTGAAGATAAGAATCAGGAGAGGAAGGAGGGGAAGGGAATGTAGAACGAGAGTAGAAATGAAAAAAG
>NC_051404.1:16264138-16265233 GCF_015228065.2 Penaeus monodon | reverse complement strand
ACCAGGTAGGTGAATGTATAACGGAATCAAGTATGCAAATGTCTTCAATTAAACCTCATGTTCATCTCCAGTCGCCTGTTGTTCCTCTGCCAAGCAGGAACAGAAGCAAAAAGGGAACAATCACTCTTACGCTTTTGCTTGACTCTGTGTATTACAATGCGTGCGTTCTGCCATTCCCTGGTGGCCCTATTGCGTGTTTTCCTTGACCATCCTGACCTTACTCTAATTTCTTGTTTAACGCTTTCCCTGTTCTGCTGGTGAGGAAAATGGTAGAAAGAAATAAAAGGCGATAAAGCACAGACTTGACAGAAAATAGGAAAAGTCTGGATCTAAAATGTAATTCACTTTCGAAACCCAAAGAGAATTCAACTTTGAATGCTCGTATTTTCAAACAGTGAGAGAGGTTTTATGATACAATGGATATTTTGTCATCTACCCATCTGTGGCTGCTTGAATGACGCCCTTTATTTATGTTGTACTGTGTGCGAGTCAAAATACGTACATCTGGTATAAAGAGAAAATGAGGCAGCAAAACAGTCACAATAGTTAATGAATTATAGAAAAACATTTATGAATATGAAGTGAAGAATATATATGAGACGGATATAGTATATTAGACAAATAATAAAAGGAAGATATATGAATAGGTTAAAAGAGACATAAAGCAGAAGGAACGGAATGAGAGACAGCGAGAACATATTCATAGAGGGAAACACACACTATACGAACAACCAAGGACACGAGACATGGACGTGTGTGTGCACATATGACCTTTTAACCTTAATGTGAGGGGTCATCAGGACACGAGAGCTCGCACCTGTTCGTCGGCGGCCATAACAAGCTCCATAAAAAAGGTTTAGTGTCCGATGTTGATGGTTCCATTGTGATAGCCCATGCGCCCTACCGCCCATCATCACGACTGCCCACGGCTATCCTTTTGTCGTAGCCCAGCGCCGGGACTATTTCCGTTCGTGGCGGTCGCGAGGGCCTCCTCCTCTGCCGGCGGAGTGTTCGGCTGTAAAGGGGCTGTTGCTTCTACTCCTGCTTCTAGTTTTATTGCGGGTGATGAAGGGTCTGCTGCTACAGCTGCTGTAA
>NC_051404.1:16263609-16263885 GCF_015228065.2 Penaeus monodon | reverse complement strand
TATACCCGCTTACTATAGAAAAGAAGTTTTTCTTATTCGAATTCATACTTATCACAATGAATCCGATATGTATTATGATTTATCAAGTTTGCCCGAAGCACATCCTTAAATAGACTCTGCTTTTGACTCTCTCTCCAAGCTCTTGTGGTGATGAGAAGCTTAAAGCAGCGAGAAGAGCGTAGGGCAAATTGGGTACATGTTCCTGTGATGAACAGTTAAGGGGAAATTGAAAAGGAAATAATGAAGGAAAGTAATGAGGTAAAGATAGGAAAGGTA
>NC_051404.1:16263141-16263375 GCF_015228065.2 Penaeus monodon | reverse complement strand
GTTTTTTGTTTTGTGTTTTGTAATCGATCAATCAGTCATTATCACCAATGCCTTTGTTTATCTCTTGCGCCCATCGCATGTTTTCATTGCGTGGGAATCAGCTGTTTTTTAAAGATTTTTGTCTGCCTGCAATATGCCAGGTCAATAAGATATCACTTTAGCTGTGTCATGAAATTGACGTCCATGACATCCCTGTATTGTTCATGAAATTCAGCCTTTACTAAAGCAAACATG
>NC_051404.1:16262404-16262992 GCF_015228065.2 Penaeus monodon | reverse complement strand
CATGATACATATATTGTCATAATATAAACATTTTGATTTTTAATTAACTTTGTATGTTGTTTTTGCCATGAATTGGCTATTCACAAAGCACTTCCTGATATTGCCAATAAAACTCACATGTGTGTATACTGAATGGCAGTGAGTTATTACTGAATATTAGTGTTGTTTACACTAATTCATTAGCACGCAAATATACATGTCCAGAAAACAAACGGGACATGTTGTATACAGTGCGTGCTGTTTCTGCACTAACCACTAACCCTGCTGTGCGCTGTGTTCCAGCTGTACTCCGAGTACCGCAGTACGTACAGGTGGCACGAGTACACGCCTCAGTCACAACATGATGTTATACGGAAGCCCCCGTCTTCACAAGGTAAGTGAAAATCCCCTGTTTATGTTAAATTGTTTTGATGATGACATGATTTCTTTTGTGTACGCTCTTTTCCTCCTCTTCCCCCTTCTCCTTTCTTCTCCTTTCTTTCTGGTATGGGTCATGATACGTTTAAAGGAGTGGGGTTGTGTGTTGTTTAAATATGCTGTATTTAGGAGGCGAACGTTTGTCAATAATTGGGTTCAGATTTGGATATC
>NC_051404.1:16262027-16262360 GCF_015228065.2 Penaeus monodon | reverse complement strand
TTAATTATCCCTTTCACCCTCCGGACTGTGTGTCTTTCTATCCTCGGTTTTTTATCTAGTGTTCAGTCTTGTTATTGCTTAGTGGCATCATATTATCAATACTATCTTTTCGTTTCTTTTGTGTGAGTTTCAGTTTTTTTAAATCAGTTATTCGATTATAGCAAAGAGGAAGAGTGAACAATGAGGTTACAAAAAAGTAGATCTCGTAAAAAAAGGTAAAAAATAGGGATTGTAAAAGATACTGGATCCAATAAGCTCAAGTTTTGGTTCAAAACATCTTGTTTGCTAAGTGTTTTCGGAGCAGAGGCTTTAGGGGAAAAGGCAGTAAAGTAG
>NC_051404.1:16260187-16260486 GCF_015228065.2 Penaeus monodon | reverse complement strand
ATTCTCTCTGACTTCCTTGGGAGCCTAAGCTGTCCTTGAGTCTGCTTTGCGACATCGATTTCGTTGCTCAGATTAGCGCTGCACGAAGCCTAAAATAAAATGCGAAGATATTTATAGCCGATTCTCTCCCGTTTTTTTGTCTTCGGCTTGACCTCGAGGCAGCCCGTCTGGGTGAGATTTGGTGTCTTATTCGGTTGTTTGGTTTGTTGTCTGTGCAACGGTTGTGTTGTTTGTATTAATTAAGACATTACGTATTGTTTACTTACAACTGTTTTGTTGTCTGAGCTAATGATCACGTT
>NC_051404.1:16259557-16259664 GCF_015228065.2 Penaeus monodon | reverse complement strand
TTGATTGTTTCTTTGCATTGTTGCACTAATGATAATTTAGATGAGTGAACACAGCTTTTATTGTGTTTACTGAGCTAATGACGCATAAGAGAGAGAGCGAGCGTAAG
>NC_051404.1:16259148-16259466 GCF_015228065.2 Penaeus monodon | reverse complement strand
AGATATAAAATAAAAGGGAAGAGGAAACCTATGAAACTTCAAGAGACACTAACCGTAAGTGACCGAGGGCGACGTTCCCTCCTGCTGACGAAGGGACGATATTCGCGGAAAGAGAAATCGAAAAATCGCTGAGACCAATCGGAAAGAAATCGCTGAGAAATCGGACAGAAATCGCTGAGCAATCGGAGAAGAAGATCGCTGAGAAATCGGACAGAAATCGCTGAGCAATCGGAGAGGAAGATCGCTGACATCACCCCAGAGCGACGCCCCGATTGAATTCTTAGCTCTTGTCTTCTGTGTCTGGCTCGTAATAGCCCG
>NC_051404.1:16258537-16259001 GCF_015228065.2 Penaeus monodon | reverse complement strand
ACAAACATTAATATTGCAGTTATCGTATTTGTTTTTATCGTCATCATGCTATTATCATAATCATCGTAGTTATTATTCTTTTCAATTCCAGTGCTACATCAATTAGTGTGGGTAATACTAGGGTTGTCATTATAATCATTACGACGGGCATTCATTATTTGCATAATTACTGTCGTTTTATATCCCGTCCTTAATATTATCATTATTGCAATTTTGTGAATACGTATCTGCTTTTTCATATTAGTATCCTCCTTATCCTTATTATTGATATCTTTAATGATTCTCACTATTATCAGTAGAAATGTTCTTAAAGAAAAGACGCCGATTTCATGAACTTAACTGTTTGTTCATGACAGTATGCTCCTTATCTTTATTATTAATGTAAATAGATTTTTATAAAGCTTTACTGATTCTTGATATTATATAAAAAATGCTCTCATAAAAAAATGCCAAATTCATGAACT
>NC_051404.1:16257748-16258502 GCF_015228065.2 Penaeus monodon | reverse complement strand
GTTATTCGTACAAGCGTTTGATCCCACAACTTAATCGTTAAGACAAACTCTGTAGTAACCCGAGGCCAGAACTAAATCTATGCAGTTTATATATATAGAAATGATAAAAGGAGGCCGTTTCCTTTGACTTGTTTTAGCGCTTCTTCAGTGCCCGAAAGGAAATAAAAAATGCATAACAATACTCGACACAAACAGCTTCAGAAGAGCAGCCTGAGAATACCGGGACAAAGTGTCATCACGTTTTTTTCCTTCTTCTTTTTTTCTTTCTTCAGAATCCCTTTCTCTTTCTTTTAACAAGCAGACGCGTGTTTCTTTCAGAAAAGTTTTAATTTTCGCGTGCATTTTTGAGTTTGTTTTTCGTATTGTTTCCTGAAGGATTTTTGTAGGTTATGCCATCAAATATAATTATTGCTGTCCTTTTCGTTTTATTACGAAAACTTTAAAAGGTTCTTGGGAAACAAAGTTCTATTGAATAAACCTTTATGTTATGCAAATGCAAGATACCAATACATACTATTGCAAAGGATGTTCTACTTTATTCCATTGCTCTTCTTTATTGCACAGTTTTATTCGATTCTTTCCCTTTTTCTTTTTCTTGAAGAGGGTTATTACGCTAGTTTGAAAACGCCCATCTTCATTTTCTGATATATCTCAAAATTTGACTCAGAATTCCTATACTTGAGAGATATTTATGAGAAACGGACGCGCACCCACACTAACTCGGGACGTACGTCCACGCTCTCTCTCTCTCTCT
>NC_051404.1:16257122-16257532 GCF_015228065.2 Penaeus monodon | reverse complement strand
CGATCGTATACCAATGAAACCTGTGCCGTTCCCTCCTGCTCGTCCTCCCCATCTGTAGCTCATACATCAACCGTCAGACGGATAATGAAAAACACAAGGAAACAGTAAACCTTTCCTGATTTCATAGTACTTTTTTGTTTTTTCTTCCACCTCTCCTTTTTTCTCTTTTTTTTTGCAACTAGGTTTTCCCAGAAAGCTGCTTCAGTTATTTGGTAATGTTGTAACCCGGAGCATTTACGTTTACATTTAAAAACTGCATATAATTACAAGAGAAGCAGCTTTTACTTTAACAGAAATCTTTGGACGGGACTGTGGAATATTTATAGGAGCGAAAATACCAAGGATTCATTTCCATTTATGATTGAGAAAACTCTGCGGTGTTTGCAACCCGCGTTTTACTTCCAGTCCGT
>NC_051404.1:16256584-16256741 GCF_015228065.2 Penaeus monodon | reverse complement strand
ATGGCGTTTGGTCCGGGGAACTTACAGTAATGTTCCCGAAGTTTGACCAGCCGAAGGCGGAATTGGACGCTCAGACATGACAGTATATTTGCTCTGTTCGAATCCTTGTATGCAGACGATGAAATAAAATACACTGTTAGAGGGGAGATTATCTACG
>NC_051404.1:16255987-16256541 GCF_015228065.2 Penaeus monodon | reverse complement strand
TACTGGTAAAGGAAAGAGTCTACATCCACAGAAAGTTAAAAACACAAAATAAAAAGCACATAGTAAATAGAAGTTGATAACTAACTTTTGAAGTTCTAAAGTACCCATAAAAGATAAAGTACAAATAAAAAAAATAATCAATTCAAACACGTACTCTCATAATAGCACCACGAAACGAAGCCACGATACAAACAGCTCTCGTTACCGCCGATGAATAGGCTGCCTCTCGTACGGTATCATGTGGGCGTTTGCTCTCGATTGCACCCATTTGTTGCGTGATGGGCGTACTGCGTATCGGCGAGGGAAGCCAATGGCACGGTCTTTCCCCGAAGGTTCTCTCACGCTACCGAGTCTCCCGTGCGCTGTTCGTGCCCTGGCTGTCTCGGCTGGTCATTTGCTCTTGTTCTTTTTCGTGTGTCGTTCGCTGGGAGTCTGAGTTATTTTATTTCGGCTGATCTTCGTGCGCTGACTGTGTCGAATTGATTGTGGTGGTTTATTTTCAATTGGCTCTGTTTATATTTGCATTAATTCTTGATATCTTTCGGTTTTGTTCT
>NC_051404.1:16255403-16255598 GCF_015228065.2 Penaeus monodon | reverse complement strand
CGCTTCATTTTTCCCTAAAAGATAACGAGGAATTTACGTGACTTCGCGTGCAGAATTCCCATCATGTTCCCCCGTAGATACGGGAGACAAAAAAGTCTTATTTTTCGTTCCTTTCGTGGGCATCCATCAGGTGGATGGGTTGGAGCATTTAAGGTTCAATATGAGGCAAATTTTCCAAAGGCTACTCTCCTTGGT
>NC_051404.1:16255258-16255326 GCF_015228065.2 Penaeus monodon | reverse complement strand
GATCCTCCCTCCTCTTGCCTTCATGTCCGCATGTGTTCTTTTCTGTCTGACCTCTCGTCCTTGTTTGA
>NC_051404.1:16254555-16254899 GCF_015228065.2 Penaeus monodon | reverse complement strand
TGTTCACAGTTCCCCTCTTCCAAGAATGAAGGAACCTCTCCCTCCCCCCTAGAAAAAAATCTCCTGCCCCGTCCATCGGTGTGTGCGCGTCCGTCGCCCGGGGCAGGAGGTCTAGTCCCAACCTCTCTTTCTGTGTATCGAGCATCATATTGATTGCGTGTGGCCGGGACGAGATGAGGCCGGGATGAGGAGCGGCTGGGGAACAGTCTGCGGTTTGTCCGTCTGCCGGAAGTTGCGAGAAAATGACGTCAATGTTGCTAATGTTGCTGCAAAGGCGATTACGCCGGCCGCTCCTGCCTGTCGCCTCGGCGGCATTTGCTCGGCTTGACAGCTGGGGCAGCTTG
>NC_051404.1:16252453-16253515 GCF_015228065.2 Penaeus monodon | reverse complement strand
ACTTTACGATGGTCTGAACTTTCCTCGACTTTGCAAGACAGACGAAGATATATTTTCAGGAAAATGCCCCTGCACCTTCCTCGGACAACGGATCACTTACCATGAGTGTTCAGTTGCCCTTTATGGTGGACGATGAACTAGGTATTTGCTTGGCTTTGCTTTTGCTTGAACAGCTGATCTTGTTTGGTGCTTTTATGAATTGTTTTTACATTTGGTATTGATATCAGTGGGAGATTTTTTTCTTTGTAATGGTTTTTATGATAGCAATAATGATATGACAGTAACATCCTGATTAGGATGCTCGTAATGACAATGATATCTGTATCCGTGGTCGTAACAAATATATGATATATAGGGCTAGATTTTTTTTTTTTAAGTACATAAAGGTATGCTGAAATATACGTGAAACTATATCATATCGCATCTAGGTTAGACCATCTCCGTCATTTCTATTTTACTTATTCCTTCATTTATCTGTTTATCATCTATCTATATATCTGCTTATGCATGGGTACCCAAGTATTTTTCTTAGGTTTATGGAAAGTACCGATGACTCCTTTTCGGAAACCAGCGATAAAATATCAATATTTTGTGAAAGAAGGGAAGGAGGAAGAGAAAGGAAATAGAAGAAAGTCATAAGAGTACTGAAGGGAGAATGTGGAAAGGAGAGAAGAAGAAAAAGGAAAAGCAAAGAAATAGATTGCTAAAATAAAAGGACGGGGAAAAAGAGTAAAGGCAAGAGAATTAAAGGGGAGGCGAACAAATAGAGGAAATAGAATAAAGTTCAAGCGAAAAGAATATTGGGAAGAAAAACAAACAAACGCAGTAAAAATAAGCCGCAAGAAAGGGAGCTGACAGTGAAAGCAAAAGGTGGGGAGGAAGGGCAAGGAAGGGGGAAGAGAGAAGAGAAACAGAAGCGACTCAATTTGGCAACGGTGGACGAGTCGCCTCGCCGAGACAGCCAATCTCAAGTTTCGGCCTCGGGAACAATCGCCCGGGGGGAACTTAGGTAATTAATTATGCAATCGCCGGAAGGAGCGACGCAGTTCGAGTGATGATTCC
>NC_051404.1:16251896-16252388 GCF_015228065.2 Penaeus monodon | reverse complement strand
TGCCTGGCCGGACTCTTGACTCGCTCTTACTCGCTCTGACTGGGTTTGCTTGAGTCCGACTGACCGGGTGTGATCCTGATTCTTTCTGAGTGAATTTTACCTTATTGCATGACTTATTCTGGCTTTGTCTAACTTATTTTAAATGACTCTATAAATCCTGACTTATGACGATTACCTCCGCCTTGGCCCTGACAGACCCTGATCGTCTCGAGGATGACTTACTCTGATTCACCTTGACTGACTTAACTGCCTCAGTTGTTGACCTTGACTGATCCTGACTAGCTATAACTTCTTTAAAAAATTATCTTGGTTAAACGATCGATAACTCGAGTGATAATCCTTATGAGTTAGTGAATGCCATTAGTTAGGTGATTCGCTTCATTAACTAGTCTTAATGACTAGTATTGCTGACCAGTAACTACTGACTCGTAACTCCCTGGCTTAGTGATTAGAAGATAAACTGATTAATTAATGCACTGATTAAATGGCAAA
>NC_051404.1:16251617-16251852 GCF_015228065.2 Penaeus monodon | reverse complement strand
TCTTCATGTCAAATATAATTGACAGTTAAACGACATCAACAATAGACAGTCCGTCATAGTTCAGTGACATCAACAAATAGTAAGTGTTCAGTCTCATAACAGACAATCAAGAAACAGACTGACAGTAAATACACAGAACTGACAGACATCAGTGACAGACAGGACAACATGAAGACAGACGATAAGGCAACTGGACAGACGTAAAACCGACGAGACGACTCATGTCAACATGATG
>NC_051404.1:16251196-16251416 GCF_015228065.2 Penaeus monodon | reverse complement strand
GGATTAGATGGGGACGAAGGCACCGAATCCAGAGGGACAGCCAGGCGAGCGAAGAAAGGAAGTCAGAACAAGATGCTGACGTTGACTGACGGCGCGTCGGAGAGGTGATGAGGCCACGCTGGCGCTCGAGACGAGGAGGAAGATCAACCGAATTCACGGCGAGAAAGATCCGAGGCTGCGACGGAAATGGCGGGTTGGGGTGAGGGAATCAAGGAAAATA
>NC_051404.1:16250740-16250949 GCF_015228065.2 Penaeus monodon | reverse complement strand
TTCTGTATGATAGTTAGTGGTAGAGGAATGCAAACGATGAGAGCGAGAGAATAAGAAAGAGAGAAGTACCATATACAAGAGGGAAAATCAAAAGATATATAAACACACGATCAATGACCAACATGGAGGAAGAGAATAGGAGCAGTAATGGGGGAGCGGTGGGACGTGCAGGGGTGAGAATTATCATAGCAAGCATGTCAAGAAATCCA
>NC_051404.1:16250265-16250347 GCF_015228065.2 Penaeus monodon | reverse complement strand
GCGGGATGAAGCAAGATTAGCAGTAGGACAAAGGCACTGTGGCAAAGAGAAGACCTAGCGAGAACCCTGATGAAAGGCAAGG
>NC_051404.1:16250011-16250154 GCF_015228065.2 Penaeus monodon | reverse complement strand
TCGTAGAGATAAGGGAGCTGGGGAGGAGGGGGAAGAGATAAGGATATGTTGTGACGTAATGTACGTTGGGCCGAGGAAGGCTTGCTTCTGATTGCATTTACTGTTCGATTTGGATTCTGTTTTCTATGCGCTTGCTTACTTTG
>NC_051404.1:16249676-16249919 GCF_015228065.2 Penaeus monodon | reverse complement strand
ACAGTTCTAAGTCGGTCTGAAAAATGTTTCAAATTATGTAAACCATCCTGTTGTTCTTATAAAACGAAAGGTCTTTCGCAAAAGACAGAGATAAAGAGAGAGCAGGAGAAAGACTTGCTGTTGCTCTTTGGGAGAATATTGTGTTAATTTTGTTTCTTCATATTTATCAATTCCCTTTATGACATGTGACTCAAGTACTTCATACTTTACTCTCTGAAAAATTAAATATGGTTACGAGTGGTT
>NC_051404.1:16249071-16249427 GCF_015228065.2 Penaeus monodon | reverse complement strand
CATTTCCACCCTCCAGCGTTCGAAGTCAATCTGAAAACCCACAGTCCACGTTTTGAATTATAAATCCATTTTATTGCTGCCTGTTCTTCTAAAATGAGAATTCTTGCGAGCTATATTCTTCTCCATCCTACTGCTTTTCTCTCAGTGCTTACTACACAACTGCAATATATCTTCGCAATTTCACATTTTATGAACAAAGAACAGCAGAAATATTCTCTTTCCTTCGTCTGGAGAATATTGTCTTTATTCGGTCTTTTCATAAGTATCAATTTCCCTTATGACTTACGATTCAAGCACTTTTACCCTGGACGCTGAAGGTTTATATACTGTAAGCTTACATATGCTTTGACTCGTTC
>NC_051404.1:16248537-16248738 GCF_015228065.2 Penaeus monodon | reverse complement strand
ATCTCTCTATCTTTCCATCATCCTACGCCTTTTTCTCTCTTCTTCCATTACTTCCTTTTCAAGTCCGCCAAAGACTACCCTCATTGCATCAAAAGGCAATAGCTCTTTCCTCACAATGACAAAGATTGGAGGAATCTGTTCAAACCGCATTCTGGTTTTAATTGACCACCTGATGTTATGTTATCAAAGTGGCTGTCCATC
>NC_051404.1:16246738-16246929 GCF_015228065.2 Penaeus monodon | reverse complement strand
GGGGGGGGGGGGGCTGAATGGAGGGGAAGGAGGCGCAGCAGAGAAAGGAGAGCCAGAGACCAAGAAACAAAACCGGAGTGTCGTTGACCTTTGAGGCTTCCGCCGCTCCGAGAAGATTAAATGAAGATCAAACGGGCAAAAGTGCACTCGCAAGCGCTGCTTCCTGCTTGTGGCCTTTGAGGCCCCGCTTC
>NC_051404.1:16246243-16246350 GCF_015228065.2 Penaeus monodon | reverse complement strand
CATTTTACCTCTTTTGACTTACCTCTATGTATTTTTATTCTTTTTTATTCAACCTCCCCTTATGTTAACGGTTTATTGGACGAAACAATGGCAAATTTCGTACCATC
>NC_051404.1:16245767-16245883 GCF_015228065.2 Penaeus monodon | reverse complement strand
TCACCATATCCTCCCCCACCTTCCTATTAATGGTCACTATAATCGAACGTTCCAAGCATACAGATGGGTAACAGGGGTAGCGGGTGTTAAGAGGGAAGGAGTAGGGTAAGTGGAAT
>NC_051404.1:16245528-16245723 GCF_015228065.2 Penaeus monodon | reverse complement strand
AAGAGTATAAGGGGAGAAAGTATGGGGACGGAGTAAGGGAAGGAGCAGGGATTAGGGTTAAGGGTACAGAAGAGTGGGGGAGGGGGAGGTGTATGAGGGTCTGTGTAAGAAAAGGCAGTAATTAGGAGCAAAGCGTCAGAGAAGAGGTAAAGGGGTTAAGGGAGGGAAGGGAAATGGTAGGAAACAAACAGGGGA
>NC_051404.1:16245195-16245328 GCF_015228065.2 Penaeus monodon | reverse complement strand
CAGAGGAACTTCTTTGGGGTTATGAGTTATAGGCAGTGGATTATGTACAGTGAAGCAGTACAATGTAAAAATTGGGGATTTGGGAACGGTGTTGGAAGTAAGGTATGCGTTGCCTTCTTAGTGGAATTATGAG
>NC_051404.1:16244566-16244740 GCF_015228065.2 Penaeus monodon | reverse complement strand
CGACCGATCGAAAGGAAAGAAGTTCTCTGGACCAACTGCCTCCGCCAGCTTGCAATCGAGATGGAGTGGGTGGGTGGGGGGGGGCTAGCACGGTGAGCAACGGGATTCAGATCTAATAAAGGTGGAATTACCTCGCAGTTGAAGAGCGTCGAAACTATAGCAAACTAGAGCAAG
>NC_051404.1:16244194-16244372 GCF_015228065.2 Penaeus monodon | reverse complement strand
CGTTAAAGAAGCGGTTTAAGCGATCATTCGGCTCGGGTTGCGCCGTCGCCAATGACAACTCGCCGCCCGCCTTTTGATCTCCGCGTGTGAGTTGGGCGTCGGTTTCAGTTGTTGTTGCGGGCGCGATTGGTATCCATGGGTATGCGTGGGGTTAAGAGCACTGGGAAGGAGTACTGCG
>NC_051404.1:16243556-16243897 GCF_015228065.2 Penaeus monodon | reverse complement strand
TCACAATAGCTCATATAGTAAGAGTTTTTTTTTTGCCTGATATCCGCTATCACTCGTATCTTCTATTATGTAGATTTTTTTTCTTAATTTTTTTCGTTCTCATCCCCTCTGCCCTGGTTTTCATTCCTCACTCTTCCCTCATCCTTACTTTGGTTTTTATTCTCTCTGTGTCTGTTTTTCTATTTTTATTTTCCTCCGTTTTTATCTCATACTTTTTCCGCATTCCTGTCACCACTTCTGCTGCCTTCCTTCGTCAACGGCAAAAATCCCTCCGAGACTGCAGTGGTGGGTCGCCAAGCTATGCAGTACTCCCTTAACAGTCACCCTAGCTGCTCTCTCAC
>NC_051404.1:16243135-16243291 GCF_015228065.2 Penaeus monodon | reverse complement strand
ATATCATTTGAATTCCTGCCTCTGTGATGCTACCTGTGTCTATCTGTCATTATCCAATTACGTATATCTGCCTCAACCCCAGTCACTCTTTGTTGCTCCGCTGTTCCTCCTCATTGAGCAGAATGCCAGCAGGGAGCCAGGCTTCAAAGCAATGGG
>NC_051404.1:16240582-16242217 GCF_015228065.2 Penaeus monodon | reverse complement strand
AACATCCAACAATGCTTCCTGATTTTTTTCACTGTTGCTAGTCCAGATCGAGCTCACATGTTGGAGAAATGCTTGGAAATCAGATAACAAAATTCAGATATCACAATTGCAACAGAAATCAGATACCATTGCAACCGAATGCGGAATAACTTGTTGCAGTGAACGTTGCATAAAGAGGATAAGGCAGAAGGTAAAGGTGTGATCGCCAAGCTGGAAGGGCGAAGGTGCATGTAGAAATTGCGATATTGCAGAGATCGGAACCTGACTTATTGCAAGCTCAGCGTATTATTTATATAGAATTTGACCTCCCATACATTCCAGACCTAACCTGTCACGGTACTTAAACCTGATCTTTTACAGAATGAATGTTTGGCTTGCAATATGACTAAGAATTAACATATTCTTAGATTCTCATTTCTGTCTTTGATATAACATAACGTGCTTTTAAATATGAACTTGAAAAAATCTGGAAAAAATAACATCAACATTGATAAAAAAAAACTATTTTTAATTTTTAAATGAAGTGCCGCCAAATAATTAAATCATACCACGACAGAAGAATACAAGTTATTGTCCCACCTGCTATAAAATGATTCGTATTTACATTAAATATTCGTCCAATTGGGGAACTCATTTCAAAGCCTAATATCCAGAGTCAGTATCGTTAGTATTAATTTGAACGGTGTGCATGGTACTTTTATACTGATAAGCTACATATGATGTTTGGTTTGCTTGGATTCAGATTATTTATAATCATTTATGGTGTATTTACTGCGCATCTTATTGTCTATTCATCATTCATTAAGGTGTTGGATATTACTGACTGATACATTTAGATCATTCGGTGATTTTGATATTGCCTTTTATGTACTATTTAATTGTTATTGCATTCCTCGTAGTTTTTTATTTACTTCTTATTTGTTTCTTTATTTATTTATGCTTATCAGACAACTCATTCATTTGTTTTAATATAATTTTTAGAAATTATGTTTAAACATTGGTATTTATAAATGTTTTTTTTTATAGGCTTCTTATTGACCCCTTGTTTACTCATTTGGAATTTATCATAAATTATTTATTTCTTACTTATGTATTTACTTGGGTTTTAAAATGTTTATATTCATATCTATTTACTTATATACATATAATTTGGTACGACATTTATGTACTATTTACTCATTATTCAATTATTTATTTAGTCATTAGCGATGCAAGTATACTTATATTTGTTTGAATCATCCTCTTGTTATTAATTAGCATTTATATTGAGTAAATTATTCGTATCATATATTAATTGTGATCTAAGGATCTATGTTTTTGTGTATATTCTATTTATATCTTTGTTACTATTATTATATGCTTCTATTAAATATTTATAGTTTAGTTTTACATATATATTGAGCAAAATCTTTGTAATTGCATCAATTTCTTCACAAGGATTAATTGGTGAGAAAAAAAATAAAAATAAGAGTAAGTGTACACTTATTCATTTATTTGTTATGTTCATCAGCACATTTTTGTAGTTCAATTATTATTATTTGGTTTCATATCTTTTCATTGTGAAATCCAGTATCATTTTCTGCACCAAATCCAATTGATATAATAATCTGACACAGAGAAAGAGGTGGATTCTGT
>NC_051404.1:16240244-16240474 GCF_015228065.2 Penaeus monodon | reverse complement strand
CACATTACGCTTACAAATTACGCCTGAAATCTTATGCCATGCAACTGCGGAGTTGAAGCTTCATTTTGACGTAAGAAGAGCATGTTATGCCTGAAGACGTTTCATGTGATTGCGAATGTAAAGCGGGGTGATAATTAGATATTAAAGAATAACAGAAAAATAAGTACTTGATTCATCAGATTATTATGATAATTATTTATTAATGTATGCAGACTTGTTCCACTGTTTCA
>NC_051404.1:16239221-16240114 GCF_015228065.2 Penaeus monodon | reverse complement strand
CTCATCGAAACATAGAGAAAAGTCCTTCCTTAACGCGCCTCTTTGCCCCAAGCCCTCAAGAACGGGGTCCTGCAAATGCTCAGATTCACACGCAAGTTTCGCGAATTCTTAAAACTGCAAACTTTGGCCGGGTCTGAATATTCAACATATGCGCGAGTAATGGAGCTTAAAATTAGCCCTTTTTTGTAGGAGAGTAAATAGAGGAAAGGAAATGGAGAGAAGAGTCAAAGAGAAGAGAGGGGAGTAGGAAGAGCGGGTTATTAAAAGGAGAAGAAGGGAGAAGAACTAGGAAGAGAGGGGAAACGGTTCTCAGGGAGACAGAGGGGAGGAGGAAGAAGGAAAGCTAGAGGAAGGAAAAGGTTGCAAGAAGGAAGAAGAGGGACACATGAAATAAAGTGGTAAAGAAGGGTGAGGGAAATATGAGGGGAAGGGAAAAGCAAGATGGAAGAGGAAGGAGAGAAGAAGATGGAGAGAAAGGAGAGAGAGGAAGAGGAGGGGCTATGAGGAGGAGAGAAAATGGTTGAAAGGGGAGGTATGGAACAGGGGTTAGAGAAGCAAGGGAGAGGAAAGGGAGAAAAGGGGGAAGAACGTAGATAAGTAAGAAAAGAACGAAAAGCAAAAAAGAAAAAAAAAAATATCTAGATGAATAAATTAAAAATGAGAAAAGTAAATAAAGAAACAAACAAACGAAAGAGGAGAGGAAATAATGAAAGCAGAGAAAAAAGCGTAGAGCAAAAAGCAGGAAAGGGGAAGCAAAACTAAAAAGAAAGCAATAAATGAAATACAGAGGGAAAGAAAGTGGGAGTGTAAGAAAATAGAAGAATTGGAATAAATGATGGAAAGAGCTTGGAAGAGAAAGAAAATAGATGACAAATAAAGATAATTTATATTAG
>NC_051404.1:16238729-16239060 GCF_015228065.2 Penaeus monodon | reverse complement strand
GAAAATGAAAATGTACATGAAATTTATAATCTCATCATAAGACAAAAATGAAGAAAAATGCAAACTAAAGAACCCCAGTAACCTCACTCCCTTGCCAAACTTCCCTCAACCTCTCATCTCCTTGTCCCATTCCCCTCAACTTCTTCACCTCTCGTCTTCCTTACCCTGTTCTTCACACTTCCTTCCTCATCCTTTCCTTTTTCGCTTGCTCTCATCTCAACACTTTTTCCCTCGCTCCTCATCCGGCATCATCAAGTTTCTTACTCTTTTCTTCCTTATTCCCATACCTCTCGTCCCTTCCTTCTCCTCTAGCTTTTCCACTCCTTTCTCT
>NC_051404.1:16238303-16238422 GCF_015228065.2 Penaeus monodon | reverse complement strand
TGCCACCCTACGCCCTGTTCCCGAAATCATTAAAGTGAAAAATCCCTCGAACCTTGAACGGATGGGCGGGCGGATGCGGCGACAGGAGGGAAGGGGGGAAAAGTGTCGATCACCCGCTA
>NC_051404.1:16237565-16237663 GCF_015228065.2 Penaeus monodon | reverse complement strand
CGTGCGGATGGAAAAATAAGCAAAAGAATTCACAAGAGGGAACTTGAGTGGAAAGATAGGAAGAGCGAGCCGAAAATAAGTGAACTAACGAGATGAGC
>NC_051404.1:16237203-16237483 GCF_015228065.2 Penaeus monodon | reverse complement strand
AAGGTCACATCACAACAAATGCAATCATACCGCCCTGTCTATCTATATCTGATCCAATTTCTTATAATTTTCAGCCCGGTACAGCTTGTCTACTTTACATATCTTTGCTCAGATTTACTTTCTCTTCCTTGTTGGAAAATTTAACTTACCCAGCACATATCTCCATACAAAAAAGGAAAAAAATCGCAAAAAATCTAATCTAATAAACAGAAAATAGAAAAATATAATTCTGAAAATCCAGAACGAAAAATTGCATTCGTGTCAACGATGTGTGAACCTG
>NC_051404.1:16235376-16235483 GCF_015228065.2 Penaeus monodon | reverse complement strand
CAGCCCCTTCCCCTCCCTCCCTCCCTGCCGTTCTCTCCCTTCTTCTTTTCTTTTTCTCCTCTTTTCCCTCTTCCCCCCGCCCCCTCCCGCTCCCCCTCCTGCTCCGG
>NC_051404.1:16232862-16233667 GCF_015228065.2 Penaeus monodon | reverse complement strand
TCCCTTCTTCCGTCCGGTTCTTCTTTCCCGCCCCTCCCTCCCTCCCTCCCTCCCTCCTTGTCTCCGTCTCCTCCGTCCCTTCCTCCCCCTCCCCCCCCCTCCTTCCCCTCCCCTCCTTCCCCTCACCCCCTCTCCCCTCCCGCCCCCCCCGCCCCCCCCTCCCTCCCCTTCCCCTCCCCCCACCCTCCTGTCTTCTCCCTTTTGTCTTTGTCCTCCTCCCCTTCCCCCCTTGTCGTCTTCCCTCTCCCCTCCCCTCCCCCCCCCTTCCCTCCCCACCTTTTTTGTCTCAACCTCCCCCTACCCTCTCCCCCTCCCCCTTCCCCATCCCCTCTCCCCCTCTCCACCCCGGGCTCCATGCTTCTCTGTCTCTCCTCTTTCTCCTCCTGATTCTCCTTCGTCTCCGCCTCCCCTCCCCCCCCCCCCCTCCCCCCCCACGCCCCCTCCCCTCCCTCCTCCTCCCTCCCGCCCCGCCCCCCCCCCCCCCTCTTCTCCCCCTCCTTTTGTCTCTCTCTCTCTCCTCTCCTTCTCTCCCCTCACGCCCGTCCTCCCGTGTCTCCCCTCCCTCCCCTCGCCCTCTCTCCCCTACCTTGTCTCCTTCTCGTCCTTCTCTCCCCTCCCCCCCCCCATCCCCCCCTCTCCTCTCTCCCCTTTCCTCGTCCCTCCACCCTCCCTCCTTGTCTCCCTCTTCTCCCCTCCCCCTCCCTCCCCCCCCCCCCCCTCCCCTCCCCCTCCCCCCCCCCCCCACCCCTCTCCCTCCCCCCCCCCCCCCCCTCTCTCTCTCTCTGCTCTCTTTCATTCTCAAGAG
>NC_051404.1:16231651-16231777 GCF_015228065.2 Penaeus monodon | reverse complement strand
TTGACAAACGAAAAATAGGGAAACAGACAGATCGGAGGAATGAGGACAAACTGGCAGGGAAACAGACAGACAGACAGGCAAATTACACAACAACAACATCAAACGCAACCAGACAGAAGACGGATT
>NC_051404.1:16231382-16231627 GCF_015228065.2 Penaeus monodon | reverse complement strand
CACGGTAAATGATGCAGACCAAAAGTTCCGGAAATGATTACGTTGCACACGGCGTTGCAATCATGCCTCCTCTTACCATCTCATCGTGTGATCAGCCTTCTTCAGAATGTCTTCAAGAAAATAGCAACACTGAAATAACTTCTTCGTCGAGAGTCCGTAAGATGAGGTATCGACTCGTTATTATCTGTTTTTTTAATCCCTTTCTCACCAGTGATTACTTGTTTTGTTTTGTTTTATTTTCCGGG
>NC_051404.1:16231089-16231311 GCF_015228065.2 Penaeus monodon | reverse complement strand
CTTTTTTTCATTAACCATTTTCCCTCTGTTGCACCAGACAACAATGCAGAACCGTCAGTAATACGAATGATTGCATCAAATCGCATCATTTACTCCCGGATGATGACGTAATGGAATGTTTAGCTCGGATGAAACGAGTGTTAGTTTTCCGTGAAACAGAGAAAAACAGTTGAAAGGAAATTAGGAAATGTGCGGAGGAAATTGTTAGATTTATATTCTGAC
>NC_051404.1:16230581-16230879 GCF_015228065.2 Penaeus monodon | reverse complement strand
GTATGTTTACACACACACGCGCAATGGATACATATATGATGAAAGTAAAATCAGTGCTACAATACATTTATTTTGTCGACGCTTTTGATGGATACTATAAAACCACTATACCGAGCAGTGAAACTTCATAAATAGCGATAAAATGGGCACGCGAAAAACAGAAGGCACAACAACCCAAAAACGGTAAAATGTTTGTTAGATACAATCATATAACGATATTGTTGTTAAAAACCGTCGAATGAGTGATTCAGCCTCCCCCCCCCCCCAACACAAAGTATTTAAGTATATAAATAAATAA
>NC_051404.1:16229898-16230120 GCF_015228065.2 Penaeus monodon | reverse complement strand
CCGGGACACCCAACACAAACACAACCCACACAAACAAACAACAAACAACAACAAACGAACCACAAACACCACGAACACAAACTAACAAACAACAACAAAAACAAACAACAAAAAACCATACACGCAAACAAACAACATCACAACAACACCACACCCACAAACACCGGACCGCCCACGACACCAGAAGCAAACACAACAAACAACCACAACACAGAACAACAA
>NC_051404.1:16228769-16229471 GCF_015228065.2 Penaeus monodon | reverse complement strand
GGAGGTATAAAATATATAATGATATACTTCAGGAGATCAAAGGGAAAACTAACTAGAGGGAAAAAAACTCTTCCCGAGGTTATTTTATTATATTTTCAGTAGAATTGAACGCTCGTAAGCTAGGTAAAAAGTGTGAACCCAGATGACTTCATCATTCATCAATTCTTCATTTCACCCTGTTTCACCGCTGAGGTTCACACCTGCCCTTTCCTTCCTTTTCAGGTGTCATGTGTTTGGATATAAGGAGGAGAGATATGTGACCGAGGCTTTCTATAATCTTCCTCTCTCTACTCTCTTTGGGGTTTATTTCGTGTGAATTGCGTTTGTTGTCTGTATATTCTAATGGTCTTTTTTCTTCCTTTCTCCTTCAGTTCAGTTGTGGAGTGGTTTTCAGGTTGATAATGACTGATTGTCTTTAAAATATTTTATATGTATATATGTAATTCTGTAATTGCAGATGAATCCAATAAAAACCAAACACGTCGGTAGTGGCTGTCCTCTCTTCTTTTTATTACATGATTTAATTACTTGTACTTGAGACTAGTAGCTATTTTTTTATTTAACTGCCACTGCTATAATCTGTAGAAGTATTAATTTGTTATTATGTCAGTCACTGTATTTCAGACACACACACAAGGCAATATACGCAATACACAACGAAATCCGCAATATACTTGATTGATCCAAAAAAGCATGAGATGA
>NC_051404.1:16228126-16228665 GCF_015228065.2 Penaeus monodon | reverse complement strand
CAGGCGAGTGATATAAACGTGGCAAGGACATAGAGAAAAAGAAATTGTTTGACAAGAAGCGCAAAGATTTGACTAATGCCGAGATCGTCCTCGGAATAATGTTGCGGTTTGTCATTCGGTCCAACGGCGTCGGGTTTCGAGGGAACAACACGTGCGCGGTATGCTATGAAGGTCTCAAGTCTCGTGGTTTTTTGAGGTTGGCACTCGGTCTGTACGGAAGGGGCGATGTTCTTTTTTGGTTGTCTGGTCCGCTGTATTTCGATTTTGGTTTCTTGGCCTAGGTGTCTAATGATTTCGGTCTGTCTGTCCGTCTGCTTTGGTCTGAATGTGAAGCGTCCTTGTAATCTGCCTGGTCTTCTTATGTCTTTTATTGTTCGGTCTTTTTTGTTTGTTGATGGGCCCTTAAGTCTTTTTTTGTATGGCTTTCTGAGAGAAAGAGGGGGGGGGGGTCGGGGTTAAATCCCTCCACCACAATACGTATTGGTCAGCAATTACAACCAACTTTGCGATAAACAATTGCTTTCCCCACAATACTTTTC
>NC_051404.1:16227707-16227974 GCF_015228065.2 Penaeus monodon | reverse complement strand
AGACTGAGGAGGATTATTCACTCCAATCTAATTTACTCTAATTTACCTCTACATCCAATCCGACTCGGGGCGTCGCCTTCCCGTGATGAAATCGCTGAAGGAACTGTTTGCACACGGCGTTGCAATCATGCCTCCTCTTACCATCTCATCGTGTGATCAGCCTTCTTCAGAATGTCTTCAAGAAAATAGCAACACTGAAATAACTTCTTCGTCGAGAGTCCCTTTCTCACCAGTGATTATTTCTTTTGTTTTGTTTTATTTTCCGGG
>NC_051404.1:16227455-16227635 GCF_015228065.2 Penaeus monodon | reverse complement strand
TTTTTCATTAACCCATTTATCCCTCTGTTGCACCAGACAACAAATGCAACCGTCAGTAATACGAATGATTGCATCAAATCGCATCATTTACTCGCCGAGATGATGACGTAATGGAATGTTGAGCATCGGATGACGAGATGTTAGTTTTCCGTGAAACAGAGAAAAAACAGTTTGAAAGGA
>NC_051404.1:16226413-16226622 GCF_015228065.2 Penaeus monodon | reverse complement strand
ACATTTATTTTGTCGACGCTTTATGGATACTATAAAACCACTATACCGAGCAGTGAAGCTTACATGAAATACGATAAAATGGGCACGCGAAAAACAGGAAGGCACAAACCAAAACGGTAAATGTTTGTTACAATCATATAACGATATTAGTTGTTAAACCGTCGATGAGGGATTCAGCCCCCCCACCCCACACACACAAAGTATTTAAG
>NC_051404.1:16225780-16225844 GCF_015228065.2 Penaeus monodon | reverse complement strand
CAACAATGAAACTAAATAGTATATGCTGTGAGGGCTAGTGTACGTTAGTGTCATCTAGTAGTGA
>NC_051404.1:16225057-16225608 GCF_015228065.2 Penaeus monodon | reverse complement strand
ATGATATACTTCAGGAGATCAAAGGCAAAACTAGACTAGAGGAAAAAACTCCCGATGTATTTCTTTATATTCAGTAGAATGAACGCTCTAGGTGTGACCCAGATGCTTCACCTGCCCTTCCTTCAGTGTCAGCGTGTGTGTGGATATCAGGAGAGAGAGATAGGTGACCGAGGCTTTTATCTTCCTCTCTCTACTCTCTTGGGGTTTATTCGTGTGATTGCGTTTGTCTGTATATTCTATGGTCTTTTCTTCAGTTCAGTTGTGGAGTGGTTCAGGTTGATAATGACTGATTGTCTATTAAATATTTTGATATGTATATATGTATATCTGTAATTGACAGATGATCCAATAAAACACGTCCGGAGTGCTGTCTCTCTTCTTTTTATTACATGATTTAATTAATTGTACTTGAGACTAGTAGCTATTTTTATTTAACTGCAACTGCTATATTTGTAAATATTAATTTGTTATTATGTCACTGTATTTCAGACACACACACACAGGCAATATACGCAATACACAACGAATCCGCAATATACTTGATTTATCCA
>NC_051404.1:16224402-16224896 GCF_015228065.2 Penaeus monodon | reverse complement strand
TTGTTTGACAAGAAGCGAAAGATTTGACTAATGCCGAGTCGTCTCGGGAATAATGTTTGCGGTGTGTCATTCGGTCAACGGCGTCGGGTTTCGGAACAACACGTGCGCGGGATCATTATGAAGGTCTCAGTCTCGTGGTTTTTTGAGGTCTGGCACTCGGTCTGTACGGAAGGCGATGTTCGTTTGGTTTCTGGTCCGCTGTATTTCGATTGGGTTTCTTGGCTGGGTGTCTAATGTATTTCGGTCTGTCTGTCCGTCTGCTTTGGTCTGAATGTGAAGCGTCTTGTATCTGTCTGGTCTTCTTATGTCTTTTTATGTCGGTCTTTTTGTGTGTATGCCCTTTATGTCTTTTTTGTATGGCTTTCTGAGAGAAAGAGGGGGGGGGGCGGGGTTAAATCCCTCCACCACATACGTATTGGTTCAGCAATTACAAAACCAACTTTGCTGAATAAACATTGCTTTCCCCACAATACTTTTCACGAAATGTGCGTCTA
>NC_051404.1:16224036-16224314 GCF_015228065.2 Penaeus monodon | reverse complement strand
CATGCATGCGTGTGCTTTTATACATGTGCATTTAAGATATTATAAAGATATTTCAAACTCACCGAAAACAACAACAAACAAATAAACAGCAAGAACAAAAGACTGAGGAGGATTATTCACCCAATCTAATTTACTCTAATCCAATCCGACTCGGGGCGTCGCCTTCCCGTGATGAATCGCGAAAGGAACTTGGGCGGTGCAATCAGCTGCCTCTTAGGCGCGGCCTTCCTGCCTGCACGCGACGCCCTTTGCGCTTCTGTCCTCTCTCTTTCTCATTA
>NC_051404.1:16223140-16223603 GCF_015228065.2 Penaeus monodon | reverse complement strand
CTCGTTATATTCTCTTATATTTGTTTGCATGCATATACCTGCAAACTTATGAACAGATATTTCTATAAAACATACATATACATGCAGGATAACTGTCCGTCTCTCTCTTTCTCTTCCCCAAAGCGTCAGATTCCATCGCTGATCCCAGATGAAATATGACGCACGCCTGAGGAAACTTTATTCACTTAGCAAACTTTAAGTGTAAAATTTTCTTTTGGAGTCTACTATTTCCCGTAAAAAATATGAATTTAGGTCCTAAACAAAATATTGGATTAAATGATGATGGGGTTGAATGTAATCATAAGGCGATTTACGTATTATTAACCTGGATTTCCTTGTTTGTCTTTCAATTATTTTTCCATTTTTGTCTGATGATAAAACTGATGATAGCACTGGAAGCGATATTGAAAGATAAATGAAAATGGTTTTCTGATTATTCAGTTATAATGATTACAATTACGTT
>NC_051404.1:16222896-16223073 GCF_015228065.2 Penaeus monodon | reverse complement strand
GCAGAATATAGAAGGAAATGGGGAAAAAAATTCAGAGAGAAAAATGCATCGTTTTTCACCTAATTTATCATGGGAAAAAAGACGAATGATTCTTTTTAATGGTGAAAAAATGAAGATGGAAAATAAACAGCTACAGTGAAAGTAATTAATTATCGTCTCACTTAAACCTTTGATATT
>NC_051404.1:16222409-16222854 GCF_015228065.2 Penaeus monodon | reverse complement strand
GGATATTAATTTCTCTTCAGTATAGAAAGTCATCAAGCGAATTGATTATAAAAAAATACGTATAAGAAGAATAGAAATCAAAGAACGGATAGCATGGAGAAGAAACAAGCAATATAAATAAAACAGAACACAAAAAATAATAAAAATACAAACCAAACCAATATAAATCAACGAGATTAACAATAATAAAAACACAGCTGATATAACTCAGTCACACAATGATATAAAAGCATGCAGTTTTCAATACACGAAACGAGAAAAGCGACGAAAATAAGAAGAGAAAGAACACCAGGGAAATTAATTGGCAAATCCCCGTGTCGAGAGCGCGTGTAAATACTTAAACCCGGCTATTACAACATCGGGATTTTCTTGGCCACAGCGAGCGGTTTTGTGCTCGTTAATGAAGCCGGCGGGTCGTTATTCAGGTTAGCGCTAAACTTGCGCG
>NC_051404.1:16222204-16222304 GCF_015228065.2 Penaeus monodon | reverse complement strand
CGGGTTCATTAGCGGTTGTAGCAGCTCGCTATTCTGGCGTTAAATTTACGCGGTGTATATGTTAAAATTTTGTGTTTTTGTGTGTGTTCAGGGTGTATGT
>NC_051404.1:16221985-16222141 GCF_015228065.2 Penaeus monodon | reverse complement strand
AGGTCTTCGGACGTGTGATTGGCGGTTTTATGGTCATTTCGCCCGTTAGTGAAGTAGATGCAGTTGCTTCTATTTTTGCTTGTTGTGTGTATGTTTTCTGTTCAGCGTTGTATTTGGCTCTGGTAATGTTATTTGTTGCCTGTGTATTGTTTTTAG
>NC_051404.1:16221181-16221953 GCF_015228065.2 Penaeus monodon | reverse complement strand
TAATGAACTGGAGACAATTACTCGTTGCCTTTTCTCGAGATTATTTATTTCCTTTGATTCGGTTCGTGGTTGTTTGTTTCTTTGCGGCTTTGTTGTGTCTTGGTTGTCTTTTCTGGAGGCATAAATGTTCTAGTTTTGTTGTTCAGATCCTGTGTTTGTTTTGATGTGTGGACGGTTGCGTTTGTTTATGGTTTGTGTGATTTGTGTTGGTTAGCATCTTATGCTAACCCAGCACTCGTTTGAATTTGCAAGTTGCTTGTCTTTGTATGTGCTTGCCTTGTTGTTTTGTATGGATTTATATGTAAAAGTATGCGTATGTTAAGATGCGTTGTGTGAGTGTGTTATTAATCAGCAGGTTTTGCTAATGTATCCCTTTTTCGGGGAAGACAATTACTCCAACAATTGATTGTGTAAACTGAATGCATTTTACCAACATGCAATTTAGTATTGTTTTCATATAAGAAATAAGAAAGTGAACAAAATTTTATACTATTTCTTTACAACGGAATAAGTGTTCTCCAGGTATGAAACATCTCCATGATTTCCTTGAAATTTCTTTCACTTCCTCAACTAATACATTCTCTTTTATCAACGGTCTCCTTTCATACTTCTCTCGCTGTTTCCCCTTTTCTGTGTCCTCGCGCTGTAACACGCCGCCCCGCTGTGTGTGTATTTTAATATCTGAGAGATTTGTGATTGCAATCTCGTGCAGAAGTGTGCATCGCAGAGCCACATACGGCCAAATGTAACTCATGGCTCTGGAGTCGTGATG
>NC_051404.1:16220671-16220841 GCF_015228065.2 Penaeus monodon | reverse complement strand
AACAGAAATGGAAACTGGACACAGGAAACCGAGTGTCAGAGATAACAAGATCAGGGACAACACAAGGGGACGGAAGTTATGCCATTTATGATTATTTATTTTTTTTTGTTGTTTTCTCTTCTTCCTTCTGCCAGCTCTCTCTGACACAGACTTTTCTTGGCATTACCATG
>NC_051404.1:16219216-16219685 GCF_015228065.2 Penaeus monodon | reverse complement strand
CACTCTCTCATACACCCACATTTCAAATACTTTATTTTGTCAATGGCCCAAGTTGGAATGGAAAAGCAACTCGGAAAGTTATTCTGTTATCTTTATGCAACATAAACAACTTCAAAATTCAAAACCCCATAACCTGAATGCTGTCATGTTTTTCCTTTTCATTTGTACCTTCCTTGCTTCAATTTTTTCGTTATTTAGAAACACTAATTCCCGGAAGAAAGAGAAAGTCATTGGAATAAGTGATTAGATGTATAAGTAAAAGAGAAAAAGCAGTATTGTTGCGCGAATCTCTGAACTATCCCCATTCCCGTCGCCTCGCAGCTGTCCCTCCGCGACGCCGTCTAGTTCCGCGGCTCGAATGGGATTGACCTTTCAAACTATCGGGGAAGGTCAGGTCAGAAAGTCTCTTACTTTGGAGATTTGGTGCTTGTCTGTCTGTCTCTGCCTCCCCTTTCCAGAGCTCTCCCTC
>NC_051404.1:16218315-16219161 GCF_015228065.2 Penaeus monodon | reverse complement strand
GTCTCCCTCATTCACTTATATTGAAAGGAAACATACACGTATACAAATTTCCAACACAATACTCATTATACCAGTTGAAAATGCGAACTACTCTAGGTAGATGATACCAGCAATTCGAGTGTGTAATACCAGTAATATCAAAGGATACCTCCAGAGGGTAATACCAGCAATATTAGTAGGTAAAACTGGCATCTACAATAATGGGTAAAAACTGCACCAGTGGTAAAACAAGCAATACCAGTTGGTAAAACGAGGCATGCCAAAATAACAAATACCACTGGGTAAAACCACTGTTATCAGTAAGTAAAATCATCCATATCAGTGGGTGAAACCAGCCATAATGGTAAGGAAAACTAGTACCATCAGTAAGTAAAACCAGCCATACCAGTGGGCAAAACCAACCATTCCAGTGGGTAACTAATATCACTAACCAAAACCAGTCATACCAGTTGATAAAACCAACCAACCATATCATTGGGTAAAACCAGTCATACCAGTGAGTAAAACTGATATCAGTAAGCAAAACCAGCCATGCCAGTGGGTAAAAACTGATATCAGTAGGTAAAAACAGCCATAACTGTGGGTAAAAATGATATCAGTAAGCAAAACCAGCCATGCCAGTGGATAAAACTAGTATACGTAAGCAAAGCCATCCATATCAGTGGGCAAAAACCAGCAGATGATACCGACCTCAGAACCCCACGTTACGGGCCATCGTCTCGCCGTGAGTGGCTCAGCGGCGCAAACTTTTCGCGTGGGATTGCAAGCACAAATCTCAGATATTGCAACATACACACGTCAGGCTGTAGTAGTTCTGTCCCGGACAGAGGGATGGGGGAAGTTTTG
>NC_051404.1:16217391-16217924 GCF_015228065.2 Penaeus monodon | reverse complement strand
CATGCCCATGCCGGTCGACAGCGCTTGCCATTTTATCACTCTTTGCAATCACTGCTGGTTTAGACGATGAAGAATTTATTGATATAATATTTGGAGGATATCTCGTGCAGAATATCGTACGTCATGCAGAATTTACACGTTTTCTAACGTATAAATACCTGCGATATAGATATACATACATACACGGAATGTTTCGTTTTGTATGAGCAGCGTTTTCACTTTCTGTTCTGCTCAGCTAAAGAAAATGTCATCTATCGCTTGATACTAAATACCTAAAAAAGACCGTTAGGTGCTTAGACATAAAACATACACAGAAAAATAATCGGGTCAAAAAAGTAAATACTTTTGGAAATTGAAAAGCATCATGTGAATAGATAAATCAGTATCGGAATAGATAATAAAAACACGAAAGAACGAGTGAACCTGATTGAAATACTTTTTAATTTAGTTTACCCCTATTGGGAAAGAAAACGTGCATCTCGTCCTCGGTTTACCTGAGCTGACCTGGTTGGTTGAGAGATGAATCGGCAGCA
>NC_051404.1:16216558-16217351 GCF_015228065.2 Penaeus monodon | reverse complement strand
GGGTGTTCATATCAGGGATGCTGGGGTTCTCGACTCCAGATATGAACGTATAAATCTTTTAGGAGGCACGTTGAGAGGGGCTTTTTTTTCTTTTGATTGTTTTCTTTGTCATTTAAGTCTCTTTTTTGTATTGTGTGGTATTAATGGAAGTTTTGTGTATCGTATCTAGTGTTTTTTTTATTTCGAATCATTTTTTTTGTATGTCAATATGATTATTTTTTTACGGCTTTAAAAAATGTTTTCATATTTGTGTTCCTTCTTTTTCACCTTCTTTGCATTTTCATCCATTTTCGCTTGAAACCATTTTCTAACAAATGCATGTGAACTCAATTTAGCAGAATACAGGTTCCGAACATTCAATTCCAACGATTCCAGAACATTCTAAGTAGGCCTAATTTCCATTCATAAGCGAAGTTCGGAAATGAGTGATCTAATCGGCCCTCGGATAGATGACGGAATTTCTTGGTCGGAAATATTAATGAAAAAGAAAAAGAAAAAAACTGGTCATAGTCCGTAGTATATGGAAAAGGTTAGGGTTGAGTGATAATGCCTTTTATTGTACTGTAGAGTGTCATTTGTTTTTATTTTGTTAACGTTGCTAGCATTTATCAGCTGAGAGAACGAATTTTACACGTTGAATGTGTTGTGATTATCATGAATTAATTATACGGGGCTTCCATGAGTGAGGGAGAGTTAGTGTTGCGGAGGTGTAAGTATTCATTGTTAATAGCTCCGGAAAGTAACTATAGGATAAATGTAATCACCCACAGGCTTCAGGAAAGGAGACGGAGCG
>NC_051404.1:16216292-16216382 GCF_015228065.2 Penaeus monodon | reverse complement strand
GCTTTCACCCCAGGGGAAAAACTACCTTGGTAAAAGGTGGTGTCGAGAGAATATAGGTAGCGAGCCCGGAGACAGATGGTGGCCACCTAA
>NC_051404.1:16215721-16216201 GCF_015228065.2 Penaeus monodon | reverse complement strand
GACGTAGCCTGGAAAGTGCGCGCATCTGTCTTGGTGGGAATACACAGGGCGAATAGTATCGGATCTTTTTTCTTTCTCCTTGGTCTGAAAGAAAAAATATGATCCGCTGTAATTCTTAAAGAAGTTTTACGAAATAAAAAAAAATAATGGAATATAACGTAGGAACTTTTGAATGGTCAGCGATAAGGAAATCTATAGATGATATTTGGTTCCGCAATAGTTTCTGAACGATGACGCGATCTCTGTATGGATTCAGATCGGATGAAAGGGATTGTGATCCTCTACAATGTATCGTCACGAGCGGATTTTCTTGTCTGGGTGAGAACCTGGCGTCCGTGCAGGGGGTGGGATCGGGAAAATCCTTTTCGACTTTTTTATTTGTTTATCGGTGTTTTACTATATTTTGTATTTGATGTTTATGCAATCTCATACTAACATACTAACAGTGGCAGTTGCATAAACGCACACACGTTGACCATC
>NC_051404.1:16215343-16215601 GCF_015228065.2 Penaeus monodon | reverse complement strand
TGTATATATGTGAGTAGAATGCAGTACTCCAGAGTTACGACTCAAGAAAGGTATTTTATCCATCTGTTGTTGTTCTAAAAGGAGGCGAATTCCTTAAGGATTTCTAGATCCAGAGTAAACATTTATTTATTTTATTTATTGAACGTATATTGGCAAAAGTTGTATTATTATATAGTTCCCTTCTGTTCGTGTCTGTGTATTGAAGATGATGAATATATTTTTTCTATAGACTGGTTTTAATTATTTGACTATTTGTAT
>NC_051404.1:16214842-16215046 GCF_015228065.2 Penaeus monodon | reverse complement strand
AAGCCCGAGTTCCAAGGCGTGAAAATTCGGCGTAGGAATGTCCATTGTGATAAGGCGGTGAAGTGTTGCCACATTTCACTTACGTGTCGTCATGGAAAAATATTTCGTCCTCACTGAACATTCTTTACTCCATGTCCCCGCTTATTGTTTTTAATGCATTCCCTTGTTCCATTTCTTTTGTCGCTTAGCAGTTATGTTACTTAT
>NC_051404.1:16213653-16214708 GCF_015228065.2 Penaeus monodon | reverse complement strand
GTGTCCAAGCCCCTCTTCGTCCTCTCCTGTTTGGTATGTATTTCTATCAAGAATTTTCTGTCTCCGATTTAACTCTAACTTTAACTTATCTTCTTTTCCTGTCTTTATCCTCCCCCGTTCCATCTCAATTTCTCATCTTATTTTCTTTCGCAGCGCCTACTGCCCTTTTTCTTGAGTTACCCTCCACTCCTCCTCCTGCTCGTTACCAACAAAAAACGAGAAGATTTAAATAAAAACCACTACGTTTCATAAACTCACTGAATTAGGTTCATCAGAAGACAAGAATAATTGAGAAAATAGGAAGAATTAATGAGGAAGGAAATGGGGATGATGAGATAATAGATAAATAGATAAAATGAGATGAGAATACGATTTCATAAAGAAAACGAGAAAAGTAGAAAAGAAAAAAGAAAAAGGAAAAGAAAAAACGGAAAAGGGGTGGGAAGAAAACGGAACGGAAATAAAATTAATTGAGAAAAGGATCCGAAGGAAAGTGAAGCAAAATGAGAAGTAAAGAAAATGGAAGTTAGAGAGAAGAAAAATAAGAGGAAAGCAATAACCGAGAGAAAACGAGAGAGAAAGCAATAATCAAATAATTTAATTGTTATATATAAAAAATGAAATTAGGCAATAGAAGAGAAATATCAAATAGAAAGAATTTTTTTTTTTTTTAATCCAGAGCCCAGAAAACGGACTGAGATTCGCCATTCCCTAAAGGTAATAAATAACACGGACCACAACTCGGGATTAGCAACATTCCTTCTACGTTATTTTAACGATTGGTAGGATATTGTAACTAATCTGGGCTACGGTCTAGCGTATGATTGGCGACCTAAAAAGCGTAGTGAGGTAGTATAATCGGCTTTAAAATACTGCTTTAAAATACGGTTGTTTCGAGCATTGGGTGGGCAAAATGGTGAAGGTATTAATCGAGTGAGGCAATTGCAGTATGGGCTACGAATTGCCGATACAGGAGATTAAGAACGGAAAGAAAAAATATAGTAGTGAGCTGGAATCATTATGATTTCAAAAAAGATACAAAAGTTTAGCGGGCG
>NC_051404.1:16213512-16213604 GCF_015228065.2 Penaeus monodon | reverse complement strand
TGTTTGACCACAGTTCTATCACGCCACTTAGTTAGATATATGTAGCAGAACATGGTATAACTGTTTTACTGCAAGGTTTTAATGAATTTTGT
>NC_051404.1:16213306-16213475 GCF_015228065.2 Penaeus monodon | reverse complement strand
AATATCTGTGGCAGACTATGTTGTAATTATTTTACTGCAGGGTGGTACGGTTACGATAGCTGTGAATATATGTTATGATGCCTTAACGATGTTTTGAATTACTGTCGTTTCTGTTTCACGCTTGATATTTTTTCGTAGCAATTTCACCTGTAGAAAATATGAACAATAC
>NC_051404.1:16211627-16211987 GCF_015228065.2 Penaeus monodon | reverse complement strand
TAGCACGAGATGAAAACACAGCACAGCATCGGGGCTACAAATCAGCTGAAACAAAGCGTCACGTAATGAAATAGTTTCCCCGAATCGCCTGCATTATTAAATTCAACGTTCCATTTCCTTGATTAGTATTATCATATTGTCTTCCCTTCTTTATCGGTTAGCCTTTCTCTTATTCTTGTTCTGTGGGAAATATGTCAGGCTTGCTTACGATTGCAATAGACAGGTTGCGTGGAATTTCTGTATTTTCTGTTGTATTTTGTTTGTGCAATGTTTCTTCTGTGATATTTAGAGGCGATTCTGTTTTTTGTATAATTTATTTTTGCCTTTGGCTATTTATACGATTTTTTGTTAATGTGCGTC
>NC_051404.1:16211260-16211481 GCF_015228065.2 Penaeus monodon | reverse complement strand
AAATAAAAAAAAAACAGATCCCGAAAACAAATATAAATAAAAAGAGGAGCAAGAAAATGGAAGCATCTAAATTCTGCCCCCCTCCCCTTCCTCCCCCCTTTTTATCCACCGTCGGATAAGCCTTTAATCTACCCCTTTGAGAGAGGCCAACCCGCCCAAGGGGGAGCTGGATAAGGGCAGGGGGGGAGCTAAGGGGGGATTATATGGCCTAGTTTTATCTT
>NC_051404.1:16210889-16211230 GCF_015228065.2 Penaeus monodon | reverse complement strand
TTATAAAAAATGTTATATTTTTGGGTGTGCTTTTCTGTTTTGGGGGTTTCTTTTTTTCTCTCTCTTCTCTCCTTTCGTCCTTCCTTTGCTATTCCCCTTCTTCCGTTCCTTCCTTCTCCTTTCCTGCGTTTTCTCTTCCTCCTTTAACTGGTCCTCTTTTTTGTCTGTTTGTTCTTCCTCCCTTACCCTTTCTTTTCTCTTTTTTATTTCCTACGACTCTTCCTCTCTTCCACTTATTCTCTTTTTCTCCATCTCCTACTTTCTATTTGTTCCTTATCTTCTTATATTTTCTTCTCTCTTCTACTTTCGCTTTTCTATCCAGGGAAAGATTATAAAAAACA
>NC_051404.1:16210141-16210790 GCF_015228065.2 Penaeus monodon | reverse complement strand
CACATGCTTATCATTGATACAAACAAAAATGTCAACGATGGAACTAAGTTTCAAAAATCAAGAAAGATATAAATGAATGCGAAGAAAAGGGTAAACGAGGAAAGTGATAAAGAATGGAACGGAAAGAAATCAAGTGATTACTTTATTACCTGTTGTTTTTCATTTATTTTATTCGTTTATTATGACTTGTTTATATTTTTGGAAAGCTATATATGACATAATGGATAATGATTTTTTCCTCAAAAATTAAGACGAGCTGATCGAACGAATGAAGTTGATATCTTGCTCTAATTGAAATATTAAAAGAGGTTGGGGTAATGACTCGATGCTACTAGCTAACCACTCTCTCATAGGGAAAGATAATTATTTCAATAATTGTTTTCAGTATAAGAAAGAAAAAAATATTATATATATATAACATACAAAGGCGGTTCTACTTCACATAGCCACGCGCTCGTTAATATAAAGAACAGAGCTTTAGTTAATAAGAATATTTTACGGTCTATGCGCTCCAAATCTAAATTTTTATTTCATTATCGGTGCGTAATTGATTTCAAGATTAAAAATGTGGACCAAATTAATTACGGCTGCTCAGAAGCACCTGCACTTGAATATTGTGCAGAGGAAGCTAACCTACTTTGCTATGGGA
>NC_051404.1:16210011-16210105 GCF_015228065.2 Penaeus monodon | reverse complement strand
TAGCTGTGGAAATATTTGTAATGAAAGGCATGTGAGTTTTTCAAAATTTAAGTATTGTCACCTTTAACTTATTTGTAGCGAAAATGGAAAATGT
>NC_051404.1:16209183-16209887 GCF_015228065.2 Penaeus monodon | reverse complement strand
ATCCCATGTTTATGGATGTGCTGGAACTTACATAAAGGCAGATTACATAAACATATTATACAGTCCATTTATCTGCTTGCATATGTATAACACGCAAACACCATGAATATGTCATGCATATGTTCACATGCATATACTTTGCAACATGTAAATGAGAGTTAATTTAATCTTAGGGAACCACTAAAATATGATAATGTTGATTTGAAAGAACGTAAGCTGACACACACAGCATAAATAATCTTTTGACGATGATCTGAAGATAAATAAATTAACTAACGAAAATAGATTGATAAGTGAATATCATTGTCTTGCTCCAACCAGAAAATGGCTGTAACATTTTTGTGAAGCTGAGATTCTGTGCCTTATGGTGGGAGATGAGAAAGAATATGCTGAGTCAGTTATGCTGTTGAAAAAATGCTTCATGTCATCCTTAGGAAGCGTAGAGTGTGTGGTTCTGCTTGTTTCATTATTGTGACTCGTGGTTCATGGTTCAGACCACGCTTCGTTTGGCTCCTTTTAACACTCTCTTCTCCCGTATTCTTTTTCTGGTGTTTGTGGCTTCGTATGAATGCTCACCCCCCCCCTCCCTACATCCAACTCCTTTCTTTGTAATTCTATCTTTTTTCTTCTGTTTTCTCTTACTATCTTTCTCCTTTTATCTCTCTTATCCTTACTTTATTTATTGGCTCTCCTTCCTACCTCCT
>NC_051404.1:16208545-16209048 GCF_015228065.2 Penaeus monodon | reverse complement strand
CTTCCATTTTTACTAATCCCCCTCGCTGCCCTCCCCCTCTCTCTCCCCTTAGTTCTCCTTCTTACCCCTTTTCCTTTCGCCTCTCCTGTTCTCCCTCCAGCACCCTAATTTGCCCTCCCCTTATCTCTCTTCTCCCTCCTTCACCCCCTACCCCCCCTCAGAACCCCTTCTTCTCCTCCTCCTCCTCTCACACCTCCCACCCCCTCCCCTTCCTCCTCTCACTCCATCCTTCTCCTCCTCCTTCCTCCTCTCACCCCCTCCCCCTCTGCCTCTCACCCCTCCCACCCCCTCCCTTCTTGCTCTCACCCCTCCCACCCCTCCCCCTCTCCTCCCTCCCTCTGGCACTGTATCATGAAGGTGCCTCGTTTGTCCTGCCTCAAATATGCTAACTCATGACACCAGGCAGTTTTATTGGCTTCAGCTGCCATCATTTTCCACCGTGAATCTCTTCGCGTAAGGGGAAATGAGGGGGGAGAGGGGGAGAGAAGGGAAGGAGACTGGGC
>NC_051404.1:16208049-16208450 GCF_015228065.2 Penaeus monodon | reverse complement strand
GGGATGGGAACAGGAGATTGAGGGAGACAAAGGGAGGGAGAATGAGGGAGATAGAGAGGTTGAGGATTGGGAAGGAAGTAGAAAGAGAAGGGGTAGGGAGAGGGTGGAAAAGAGAGGTAAAGAGGAGAGGATGAGTGGTGGTGAGGGAGAGTGTGGACGAGAAAGTGGAAGAGAAGAAGGAGGAAAATGAGGGAGAGGGTGTAAGAGACGAGTATGTAAGTAAAGGAGAAATAAAGAGGGAAATGCAAAGCTAGTGAAAGGAGAGGAAGAATAAGAGAATGCGAGAAAGAGACAATATATTTTATAGTATTTACAGGATCTCATTAATATTCTCTTCACATAACCATCTTTCCATATCGTCCTTCATTCTTTTCCATTCTCCCTTCGAACTTATAACAGTC
>NC_051404.1:16207125-16207603 GCF_015228065.2 Penaeus monodon | reverse complement strand
ACATGGGAGTAAAATACTGAATTATTTTCCAAGAGAAATGTTAGATTTTTAAATAAAAGCTAAAAATGTATAACAGATTTAATTCTCATTTTCCGGTCTCATTAATTCAATTGTTCATTTAACCCTAATATGACATTAACTATTTTTTGTTACATTTTTTCCATACAGTCTCATTATTTACAATCATACTCATTATTATTTTTTTTAGTTAATGCAACAGTGCATTTTTTAATTATTATTATTATTTCCCCTAAATCTATCAGACATATAAAAAAAACATTCAGTAATTAAATGTTTTCTTTTTCAATTTCAATGACGTGTGCTTACCTCTGCAGCAATTTGTTGTTACGACGCAGGATATGGCCTTTTTATGATAGATTTTTTTTTATCATTATGATATCTGCAATTGCTTTTTGGAGAAAAGAAGGAGAAAAAGAAATGGTGTAAGGAAAAAATATGATAGCTAGACAGACAGACG
>NC_051404.1:16206759-16206910 GCF_015228065.2 Penaeus monodon | reverse complement strand
AGATTTTTAGTGTTATCGCGTCACATTCGACTCCGTCCTCTGAAACGTAAATCAAAATTACGCCCGTTTTCCATTCAAGCGAAAAGATAAGATTCTCGTAATCTTGGTTCAAGATTTATACACTTTGAGGAAACAATAAGAGAGCGAGATG
>NC_051404.1:16206417-16206714 GCF_015228065.2 Penaeus monodon | reverse complement strand
GTAAGAATTACGAATCCTAAATCCATTTTATCTGACATCTTTGTTTACAATGACAGTTGCAAAAAGAACAAATAAATCCGTTATTTAAGAATCTATCTGTTTTTCAAGCATTATGATAAGCTTTGGGTGTGTGTTTGTTATCATTTCAATTCTTGCAAAACCCGTTTGTTTATTTTAAAATGTTTTAAAATTGTTTATTTTAAAGCGTTGATTATTCCATTTCTGCAAACCTGTATTCTTTCTAAAATGATAGGCTTGTTTCACAAAAATATGTATTCTGACATATTTAACAGTATT
>NC_051404.1:16205899-16206391 GCF_015228065.2 Penaeus monodon | reverse complement strand
CAGTATAGTTTCTAAACCTGATTCTTGTTTTACCCTTTGTGATTATATATATTAAAAAAATAATAATAACAAAACTTGGATATTTTTGTATTATATTTACATAAACACAGGTCAGTGTAAAATAACGGTGAAATGAAGATAAAGATCTGCATTGTTACAATAGTGAATAAATTATATACAACTTCTTTTTTGCACTATTAAGTTTTCCAAAAATCAACGAAACCATTGATATGGAGAAAATACACATTTTGAAGCCGAGGAAAAACATGTCAAAACGCTTTTCTATGGCTGAAACCCGTTCAATTCTCCAACCTTGTTTACGACCATGCAACCCCTGGACGTCACCTCGAACGCCCATTGAATTCTCCGCGATGCAGGACGGACGCCGCTCGTGAATGGGATGGGCGGGGGGGGGGGGGTCATGGGGCGCGTTATTATTCGGATTGGATCCGTCTCTATGGATGGGTGCTGGTTGTGGAATGATTCAAAACA
>NC_051404.1:16205266-16205420 GCF_015228065.2 Penaeus monodon | reverse complement strand
GAACGTAAGATTCCTCGCTAATGATTTCGTTCTTCCCCGCAGGTAAGAGCAGCTGTTGGTAATATGCGGTGCAGTGGCGGTGATGTATTATGTTTCAAGTTCACACCTGCTGTCTCTTCCTTTCGCTTTTTCACACACTAATGCATATGCGGGG
>NC_051404.1:16204939-16205020 GCF_015228065.2 Penaeus monodon | reverse complement strand
CCCCCCCCCACTTCCTTCTCTTCGATTCCGACCCATTCCCCAGCCTCCACTTGCAAGGTCACCTTGCTCCTTAACCCTTAT
>NC_051404.1:16204474-16204822 GCF_015228065.2 Penaeus monodon | reverse complement strand
ACTACCTTCACTAAACGTCAGGAAAGCATTGTCTCTGGCTCGGTGCCCGTCTGTTACTTTGCAGGAGAATGAAGGATCAAGCAAGAGGTACTTTACGGTGATTATTTTATTGCTTGTGATGGTGATTTTGTATCTTTATTATGTGATTAGGATAGTTTTTTTTTCTGATTTTAATATTCTAATCTTTTTAAGGAATCGTAATAGTAATAGTAGATGATACTTTCTATAAATCTTTTGCTGTGTGGTGTATGCTCGTTTTGTTATGTTGGATGTACTTGTATTGATCTTACTACTGTGGTATATATGTTGGTTTATTTATATCACATATTGTATGTGTATTTGTAATTG
>NC_051404.1:16203937-16204400 GCF_015228065.2 Penaeus monodon | reverse complement strand
ATGGTCCATATATATATCCCGTATGTATGCGGTCTATGTAAGCCATACTAGGCGACAATTTCCGTCGGTGTTTATGCGAGGCGCGTGTACACATAAACAAATTGAGTTTTATGCTGAACTCGTGACTTCATCAGTCATAAACGGAAAGCGTCCCCGCGGATCTATACGAGAGCATAAACTCCCCGGAGCTTTAACTTAAAGTTGAAGTTAGTAACATTCTAGCATCGGCAAACCCTCTTAGAGGAGGATCGGGCGAGTTTAAAGGAGCATTAAAGACCGTGAGATACTAGACAGCGACGCGGGTCTCGCACTTATACTCTTCGGGCGAGTGTAAGTGAAAGGGCTCAGTGCAACGCGCGCGGAAAGGCCAAGCAGGTAGCGCGGGGTATAAACGCCGGAAACTTTGGATATAAACACAGGGTTGGTTTATGTTTCTGCGTCCTACCTCTGTGACGTGATAGCA
>NC_051404.1:16203364-16203626 GCF_015228065.2 Penaeus monodon | reverse complement strand
AAGACCGAAATATAGGCTAGTCTCCACCCGGAAAGTTTTTATTTTATTTTTACTCTTGCTGATGAACACTTGACACTTGACAAGTTCGAAAGGCGCCGAGTCGAGCAAGGAGTCGAACGGAGCATGAAGCGGACTCGGGAGGGGGGGGGATAAGGCCGTGTCGGAAGCACGTTCGATTCCTTGGATTAGTTGTATGAATCGTATGGATTTAAAGATGACGGGAATGCTTTTGGTCAATTTCCTCGGTGATTTAAGGTTTAAT
>NC_051404.1:16202860-16203284 GCF_015228065.2 Penaeus monodon | reverse complement strand
AGTAGTAATGACGACGTTGGTGTATCATTATTTTGATTATATGTAAAAGTAAAACGCGGAGGAGGGGAATAGCATGCGAATAGGATAGATGATTAGAAAAAGAAAAATTTTACATTCCCAAAAATACATTTCAACAAATACGTTTCTTGTTTGAAACAAATAAAGTGTTAATAATTATTGGGGACCACCAAGTACCCGCTTTTCTGCCGTAGAGCGGAAGTGAACAAACTTCTGTTCTTTTACAGCGAAAGTGCGGTTCTCTCAGCGGTCGTTTAACGGTTCACTTCTGTGCTTGGAATAGCCTCGTTACATCAGTGTGGGAAACACGTTCGGAACTTGTTGTATGCTTGTTTGGAACAAGAATTGTTGCGCCACTGCTGATTGTGATTGTTAGTGTTAGGTCTACAATAATACATGTTCACTC
>NC_051404.1:16202400-16202689 GCF_015228065.2 Penaeus monodon | reverse complement strand
GCAAATGTGGTTGTTTATCAGTATTGCTTAAGATGGAAGTCTAAAATGGTGCTTCGAGCAATTTAATTAGTCAATAAACCCCCAGCAGAGATGTGATGACGATACTGTTTTAAATGATGAAGATGAATCCCTGGTTCGAGTTCATCATATGAAAAATTGGGATCATAAAGAAATGTAGAGTAAGTTTTATTTTCTCAAATGCAGAGAGAGAAAATATATGCATACATTTATCTGAGTTTTTTTCCACTTGTATATTCTTCGACGTTCTCCCTTTCTTGTGTCAAAAAAC
>NC_051404.1:16202173-16202320 GCF_015228065.2 Penaeus monodon | reverse complement strand
AGCAAATTTTCATGTTTAAAGATGGGCGTTGAAGAAAATGATGATGATTTTTCCCTCTGAACTTGAGTAATATCGGGCTTGAAATTTTGGCCTTGAAAAATAGAGGTCAATGTGTCTTCTTCCTGAGCTTTTAGTGAAATAATTTTT
>NC_051404.1:16201460-16201535 GCF_015228065.2 Penaeus monodon | reverse complement strand
CCTATCCACTTTCCCATCGCAATAAGTTCCAGTGAGAAAGCAAGAAAGAACAAAACTTCTATTTGCATTTCCAAC
>NC_051404.1:16201051-16201122 GCF_015228065.2 Penaeus monodon | reverse complement strand
ATTCCTTTACAAACTGCTGCTTGATTTCAGAAACGTAACATTTTAGATGAGCATAACAGTCATTAACAAGC
>NC_051404.1:16200281-16200444 GCF_015228065.2 Penaeus monodon | reverse complement strand
GAACCTAATGGAACCGCCATCTGTTACTTAAGACGCCGGGAGGACAGATGGAAGGGAAATCCCATTAATCCCGCAATTTAATCCCCCGTGATAAGTCATGCTTTTGCGCCGCTTTTCGGGGGATTTTTCTGAAGGTGTCTTATGGTGGAGGATTTATGTGGTA
>NC_051404.1:16199638-16199807 GCF_015228065.2 Penaeus monodon | reverse complement strand
CCCTCTCTCTCTCCCTCTTTCACTATTTTTCAAAATCCATTTCCATTGTCTCATTTTCCTCTCCACCCTTCCTCGCCGTCTTTCCTACGCTTCATTCTGCCTTTAAAACTCACTTTCTCCTTCTCTGCCTCCTTCCACTTTTTCCTTTCCATCACCTTCAATTCTGCTA
>NC_051404.1:16199159-16199256 GCF_015228065.2 Penaeus monodon | reverse complement strand
TGCCTCGGATATTATAACCTCGAGTGTCTTATTCACAAACATCTCTCCTTCGCCATATTATATTCCTCTGTTTACATGGCTGACAAATGCACAGCGA
>NC_051404.1:16198450-16199077 GCF_015228065.2 Penaeus monodon | reverse complement strand
AAAGAGGAAGAGTTAAAAGAGTAGATAACATTACGAGTTGGAAGTAGTTAAATCAGATAGAGAAAGGGACTTAGAGAGGAGGAGAAAGTAGAGTTGGTTGAGTATTAGGTAGATGTTAATAGGGTAGTTAGTTAAGGCAGAAGTTAGATAGAATGATTTTTAGTTTGGATAGTAAATAGACCAGTCAGCATAATAGATATATGTTATAATGAGAGATAGGTTTTAATTAGAAGATAGATGATTATTAGTAATAGATCGGTGTCAGAATCATAGGTAGATTTGGGTTAGAAGGGAATAGATATCTGATCGAGAGATGCTAGTTAGAAGAATAGCCGTCTGTTAGAACAATGAACAAATATCAAGTTGTTAATTCGAAAAAAAATAAGACGAAAGGCAATTAAATAGATTGAAAAGACTAACCTATCTCAGTGTTGCATATGACCTAACATAACCTTCATTGTTCGTGTTCAGCCGAAAGGTCACCCTCCTTTCCTCTCTCGTGCTTTGTTGGCTCAAGTTTACTCTTAGGATTCGATCTTTATATATACAAAAAGATGGGTAAAAAAATTAAGGTGGCTGAAGTTAAAGCTTAGTCGCAGCACCGAATTTTTCCTGAGATGAGACCTT
>NC_051404.1:16198123-16198323 GCF_015228065.2 Penaeus monodon | reverse complement strand
CGTCTTTTTCAGCTTCTTCATCATTATGATCTTGTTTATAGAGCCCTTTAGCGAGATCGCCCGATGCCGTTTATTCGATTTATGTCCTGTAACTTTCGCCAGTAATAATATCGGTCTTGATAAAGGAAATTCTGTTACATTCTAGATTATATATTAATCCTATTGTATATATTAATACATATTGTTAGTCTGTCCCGATT
>NC_051404.1:16197875-16197991 GCF_015228065.2 Penaeus monodon | reverse complement strand
CATTCTCCCCTTTTGAATATTCGCAGCACACTCGCCAGAACCGTCGGAACTACGGTTTGTTTACTCGAGCGAAGTTTTAGTCGTGAACGAGTTGTTGTTAGTACGACTGCAAGGAA
>NC_051404.1:16197166-16197368 GCF_015228065.2 Penaeus monodon | reverse complement strand
GCCTCCCATTCCAACCCAGGAAAGCCTAGCATCCAACCCAGAGTATTTCACTACATGTACTGCCACTCGGGGCCTGGATCGTGGGAAACTGTACAACGCTGTTGGTGTCTGTTTGTTCTCAAAATATTGCATAAGAGCATATTCAATATAGTGTTGCATATCCGCCGTTGCCTTGATTGCGGTCCTGGGGAGGTTGTGGGGC
>NC_051404.1:16196545-16197100 GCF_015228065.2 Penaeus monodon | reverse complement strand
AAAGGAAGACGGAGAGGAGGGGGAAGAACAGGGGAGGAGAGAAGGAAGAGGAATAGAGGAAAAAGCTGGGGGAGAGAAATGGGAAGAAAAGAAGGAAGGAAAAGGCATAAGAGGGGAGAGAGCATGGAAAGAGGAGAAAGGGAAAGGGAAGATGATAGGGGAAGAAGCACAAGAAGGGAGAGGAAGGGCAGGGCAAGGAGAAATAAAGAGGTAACGGGAAGATGCAGAGGAAGAGGAGAAGGAGAGGAGAGACGCAGAGAGAGAAGAAGGAAGATAGTGTGGAAGGGCAGGTCGGGGGGGGGGGGGTGCATGGATTATTGCAAAGGGCATTGGGTATTGGTCAATATTGTTATTAGCACACGAGGCTTAGTGTCTCTGTTGGGGAAGACTTTATAGCTAGAATTGGCGCCGCATCGGCCTTGGGTTTCATGTTTGTGAAGTGATGATAGTATAAGGGTATTATGATTGATAGTATGATAGAAAAAGGACATTGTGATTTATTATTGGTGTTGTTATTCATCTGTTTATTTCATTACATTATGTGTCATCATTATC
>NC_051404.1:16195467-16196354 GCF_015228065.2 Penaeus monodon | reverse complement strand
ATTTTTTTCATTAATTAACTGCAATACCGTTAATAGTGTGATTAATTGTTTCACGAAAGCAGAAGTTGATTGATGGCGTTTATTAAAACATTTTCACATAAACATCCAATACCTTTCAAAACACCATAATATCATGACATTGCACAGGACTAAGGACACGTTTTTTAACTCGTTTGTTGATTTCGTTATTATTTTTTGTTATCTCCCTCTCCCTCTCTCATTTTTGCATTTTCTATTTTTATATTTCTGTTTTTTACCACTGTCTCCTTTTTTTCGTTTTTATTCCATATCACTTTTTTTTCCTTCTTGCTCTGTCTTGCTTTTTCTCTCCTCTTCTCGTACTTGTTCATTTTTCTCTTTCCTCGCCTATTGCCTTTTTTCCTTCTCGCTCTTTCTTTCTTTCTCCTTCTTCTCTCTCTCTCCACCCATTGTATTTCCTCTTTCTCGGCTCTATCTCTCTACTTCTCTCCTTCTCGGCTCTATCACTACACTTCCCTGCTTCTCTGCTATCTCTCTCTACTTCTTTCATTCTCTGCTCTCTCTCTCTAGTTCCCTCGTTCTCTCACTTTCCTTATCCCCCCTTCTCCATCTCGTTTTTCCCATTCCGTTTTCTCTATTTTCTTTCGTTCTCCATGTCTCACTCCCTCTCTACCCTATCCCCTCATTCCCTCCCCCCCTGAGAGGTAAATATGCAATTCTCTTTTCCCTCTCACATTTCTCTTCATCTAATATTGGATGATTTACAAACTGATTAATGCACAAGTTACTTCCTAACTCCGCATGCTAACTCGTCTAAACATCTTTACTGCAAGCGTCAATACATCGAAAAAGTATGTGAGTTGCAGTGGTATCATTTTTACCTCATGCCTCTTGATATATATGGAAAA
>NC_051404.1:16195035-16195314 GCF_015228065.2 Penaeus monodon | reverse complement strand
AATGATGGTAGAAAATAATTATATAATATACTTGATGTTCACATTGATATATGCTCTGGTGATTATACCTTTTTTCTGTTATTGTTGTTCTTTGAAACTGTTTCTCTGATATTCGTAATCAGATAATAGCATTACGATTTGTTTATCACCTGGAAATGGTAATTATAAAATTTAAAAACATTGTTTATGCTTAGATATCATTAGATCCGTTTGTACGATTAAATATTTGACATTATATGGAATTATTATATCTTGTAGGATTGTTTATATCTAAGGGAT
>NC_051404.1:16194070-16194503 GCF_015228065.2 Penaeus monodon | reverse complement strand
AAGCTCTCATCTCGTCCTGGAATGTTCCTTTCTCCTCCCCAGCGGAGCCAAACACCTCCCCGGCCATTCCCATTCCAAAAACAAGTTCGTAACATGTCATTAGTCCCATTGGCGGCGCTTCATTGTGATCGGTTGCTCAGGTGTCTCTCTCGGATCCCTGGCTTTTGATTGGCTGCCGAACTCGCCTCGCAATATGACGGAGGTTGATGGCTTGTCAAGGGCCTGGCTGTCAAGGATTAACTGTCAAGTATCGGTTATCATTGTGTGTTTCGCTCTTAATCGCGGGGATTATCTGCTTGTAAGGGATTAATAGCAAAGGAATTTAAGGCGAATATACTTTATCACGGACACGTTGGCCAGTGCGTTTGGTCGGGCAATAGCCGTTATGATGATGTTTATACAAATAGCAATTTCGCGGTTGAATCGGGGGAGG
>NC_051404.1:16193760-16194010 GCF_015228065.2 Penaeus monodon | reverse complement strand
CGCGCGCGCGCGCGCGTTTCATTGAATCACAGTAGCAGCTAGTAATACAAAAGGCATGCACGACTTGTATGTATGTACTATCTGTGGCTAGTGTCACGGTGGCAGGCCAGTTGGTCTATAGTCAGACTACACAACACGTTCGGTATTATGCTAAATGTTGGTTCGGGCAAATAGTGCGTTTCATTCCCATGCATATGGAGGTGGTATCGGGCTTTCGTTGTGCAACAGTGGAACTGTGTTTCCTCTAGGT
>NC_051404.1:16193225-16193482 GCF_015228065.2 Penaeus monodon | reverse complement strand
CTATTACTACAATTACACAGTGCATATCGGTTCTGTTTCATATAGATTCAATCAAGACTGTATCCATTATATATTCACTTTAGAATTAGGTTTTTATTGAACGGCGAGAAGCCCAGAAATTGCGAGAGAATTTCCCAGAGGCGAAAACAAATATTTTTGTAAGGTAAATAGAATTACATGCAAATCGCAGAGGCAAAGTGTGCACTGACAAAATTGCAAGAAATCGAGAGAATTTTTTTGTCGATAAACAACGTTGC
>NC_051404.1:16192622-16193155 GCF_015228065.2 Penaeus monodon | reverse complement strand
GAATTAAAGTGGGAAATACTGGGACTAATCGAGTGAATGACAGAAAACAGATAAGGATTATATATAATACATACACTAGTTAAAAAGGAAAAGGAAACAGAGAACGAGACATAGCCATAAAGCGAATGGAAGAATACGATCAATAATAACAAAAAAGTAAACAAGCCAGATTATTTAAATCAAGAAAAGGATGAAGGAGGAGAAATAAACAGAGAAAGGAATAACAAAGGGAGAAGAACAATGAGGGGAATGAGGGGAGAGCAGCCGGGATGCTTAAAGGAGAGAAGCCCAGCGTGAGAGAAGAAGTAATGGCAATTTCTAGGAATATTTTCGTAGGACATGTTTGGAACACGTTTATGCACGTAACATCTTGCTTTAACAATGAGCATTGAAGAAAATATTTACTGAGGAGAAAAAAAATACTGAAATGTCTGACAGCGCCAAATGCATGCTTTCCGCTGTGGCTAGGATTTGAATTTCGTCATTTTGATTCGAATGGCATAATACTAGTAATAAAATGGTTTGTAAAAAAA
>NC_051404.1:16192032-16192508 GCF_015228065.2 Penaeus monodon | reverse complement strand
GTAATTTGTCTATGGAGGAGGGGCAAGGCTATTCGCATAATTTATATCATAGAAATAAATGTTGCAATTGTTTGGCGGGAAAGCCTTATTGATAAAAGAACAGTAACAGAAAATGGCAATTTCAGATCAGTAACTAAATTCTTATTTACGTTTATAAGAAGACAAGGAATGGTTGTTTGGCTTCTTTATTTTATTACAAGAAGTGTTACGCAGGTGACAGATATCAGGTATGTGAATATAGCCTTTGATAATATGAATCTGTCGTGCTTTTCTCAAGCTCTTTTCTCTAGCCTTGTTACATTATCCTTGTCAGAAAGATCTTCCTCACATTTTGTAATTAGTTTTTATTTGATGTGCAATGTTAAAGTTTCAGAATTATCAAAGTTAAGCATTTTGTTCGTCCAATCCCACTCTCAGTTGAATGTTAACTTTCTGAATGCATAATTCTTCGGAACAATTAAGATATACGTATTCTG
>NC_051404.1:16191613-16191704 GCF_015228065.2 Penaeus monodon | reverse complement strand
AGCAGCTTTATTTGATTTAAGTCGGATTTCGTGAAAAAATATGAGCAAAGTAACGAAACAAAATACATAAAGATGGAAAGGAACACAGCGG
>NC_051404.1:16191301-16191420 GCF_015228065.2 Penaeus monodon | reverse complement strand
CAGGTGTTGGATTCACGTAATCACTGTTGTCACATACAAACGCTACGATCGCGTGTGATATGAAGAATTTCTGACGCATGAATGTGGTGGCAGCAGTGTTGTTCTGCTGACTCTGTGAG
>NC_051404.1:16190597-16190746 GCF_015228065.2 Penaeus monodon | reverse complement strand
CTGAAAGAAAATAATAGTAAGCTTGTCTATAACGACAAAAATGGATTCATTTTTTCGTACCACTATTTGGGATGTACCTTTAGGATAGTAAATACATTAACCATTTTAGGGCCAGTGTTCATGTAATAGCATTTAGCAGTCAAAAAGAA
>NC_051404.1:16190373-16190571 GCF_015228065.2 Penaeus monodon | reverse complement strand
ATCAGGCTACATGGGTTCTATCAAATATCACTTGTTTGCCGTGCTGCGTCTCTATACGGGCAATGACAGTTCTTTTTTTAGAAATTCCTTTTTTTTTTCTTTACTTCGTTTTTTTTCTATGGAGTTGATATGGTATCGTGCAAACAGAGGCTTTTGTTTTAAAGAAGAGAAAATATAGATGAAGCGGTTTTGTTCTGT
>NC_051404.1:16189771-16190221 GCF_015228065.2 Penaeus monodon | reverse complement strand
TCATGCTCTGAGTAATATCCGATTCTCTTTCTTGCACTTTCGCTCCCTCCCAGGCATAGGCAGTGTTGCCAGAACTGATTGCTAAAGTGATCTCGGATTTCTATGACTCTCGAATGTAATATTTTTTCCAGATTATTTCGAGAAATGTAGTTATGAGCCATTAGAAAAAGTAGGATTCTTTGCATCGGTTGTTATGTATTCGCTTTGCAATTAACACACCTCCTCATTTACCTCCTCAGATGAGTAATTGCGCTAATGAAGTTTATTCTGCGGCAGAAAATGAGGGTTGAATAATTTTCATTGCCAGTGACGCAATCGATGACGTAATAAGCACGTGTCTACATTCTACTATTGATTAATTTCATCGGTCAATGGCCACTTTTCCCAATAACAGGTTATTTCCTGCCGGCCATCGCACATCGCCAATATCAGTTAGGGGGAGTGTAAATG
>NC_051404.1:16189150-16189454 GCF_015228065.2 Penaeus monodon | reverse complement strand
ACATTGGAAGTGAAAATGGAGGTGGGAAAAGAGAGGAGGAAAAAGGAATGGATAGGATAAAGTGAGAACGGGAAGAAAGAGGATTAACAGACAAATAGACAGAAAACAAGAGACAGAAATAAATTCCAAGAGATAAAAAAAAAAAAAAATCAAGACGAAGAAAGAGAACAGGGAGAGAGCAGAGAGAAAGACAATTAGACAGACAGACAGATACAAACCGAAATAAAGCCCAAGAGATGCAATTAAAGAAAGGCTGAGAGAGACCACGAAGACCGACAAACGAACCGTGATGAGAACAGCCCAG
>NC_051404.1:16187945-16188198 GCF_015228065.2 Penaeus monodon | reverse complement strand
GCGTGTGCATTTCAGCTCCATGCACTTACGAGTGTGCATGCACGAAGCCATGCAAATGGACGTTTCAATAAATACCAAAAAGGGCTCAGCTGCGCAGGAAAGAAGTTCACGAAGACAAAGAAGTCAATAACTGCCAAGCGTTTCTTCCCGCGATGTCAGGGATCTGAAGTCACCCTTTAAAGCGTTCCCTTGCGGATTTTGCTGTCTGACATCACCTGATGTTCTTCACTTAATTGGCCAGGTGTGAGGAGAG
>NC_051404.1:16186956-16187059 GCF_015228065.2 Penaeus monodon | reverse complement strand
TTTAACTACAAGATCAAGTACCAAACCAGCAGAACCATCACAGTTGGGACACGGCCTCCCCACATCGTTACATTGGTATCAGCGCATTGGGATAATTTCCACA
>NC_051404.1:16186583-16186758 GCF_015228065.2 Penaeus monodon | reverse complement strand
GCAATATTATCCTATATTTCTCACCTTTTTATATACATTTTTTGCATCCACGAATAAAAAAATAAGCACATGATACCCCTAGATAAGTGCGTGACCTCCAAAAAATATTATTTTTGCCGTAATTTTTTTCATGATATCTAGGATGTTCGTTCGTTTTAATCTTCTGTGTAATTTA
>NC_051404.1:16186377-16186448 GCF_015228065.2 Penaeus monodon | reverse complement strand
CACAGAGAGGGGGAGGCGGGTGCGAGCAGGAAAATTACATGTGATGTGTTTTTAGATCAGAGCAGATCGGT
>NC_051404.1:16183893-16183974 GCF_015228065.2 Penaeus monodon | reverse complement strand
ACCCGACGACCGAGGTCTTCCACGAATGCAAGCGGATGCATCTGATCTGACATTCAACCTCTTTGAATGCGCCAAGCGGAT
>NC_051404.1:16183703-16183821 GCF_015228065.2 Penaeus monodon | reverse complement strand
TTCCCCCCTTGTCCATGATAATAATTTACAAATCTATACAATTTTTCAAAGGATAATTTTGCAAAGAAATCTGCAATAAGTTACATATATATGTGTGTGTGTGTGTGCATTATTTATG
>NC_051404.1:16183156-16183531 GCF_015228065.2 Penaeus monodon | reverse complement strand
GCTTTTTTGTTTTAAATATACACAAGTTCTAAATCGAAGCACTTCCATAGAATATTTATAATCCTACCTAATCTGGACTGCACAATGAAAAAGTAGTACGGAAAATGTCCCGTCAGTTTTAATTTTTGGCGAGTATTAAAAAAAAAAAAGGTCGCTCACCTGCATTTAATATCCTGTAATCAAATTTATGAATTTATCCATTAAAAAGGGTGAGTGGGAGTGACGGATTAAGGAAGCAGGTGCCGCAGCGGTGGTGCTATTGTGGCGGCCACGGGGGGTTCGGTTCGTCGGCGGGACCTGGCTAGGGGGAGGCGGGTGCGAGCAGGAAAATTACATGTGATGTGTTTTTAGATCAGAGCAGATCGGTTAAATACA
>NC_051404.1:16181123-16181381 GCF_015228065.2 Penaeus monodon | reverse complement strand
TTTGGTAAGTATGTTTAAATGCTCAGGAAAGCAAAGGAAAGGAAACAAATCATTGTTTTCTTGTGCCTTCGGCGTTTTTCTATCATATGAAGAGAAAGTACTGAGAATGACTGCGTTAGGTATTACGCAAATGTAACACAAAATAGTTAGCAAGACAAATCCTAAAGTGCATATCAAACGCGTTCTTCCGACATGTCGCCTTCTTTGGCTTCAGTTTATTCATCATATTTATACAAAGAACGGGTTTATAAAGACAAA
>NC_051404.1:16180658-16180909 GCF_015228065.2 Penaeus monodon | reverse complement strand
ATTTGGTAAGTATGGTTAAATGCTCAGGAAAGCAAAGGGAAGGAAACAAATCATTGTTTTCTTGTGCCTTCGGCGTTTTTCTATCATATGAAGAGAAAGTACTGAGAATGACTGCGTTAGGTATTACGCAAATGTAACACAAAATAGTTAGCAAGACAAATCCTAAAGTGCATATCAAACGCGTTCTTCGACATGTCGCCTTCTTTGGCTTCAGTTTTTTCATCATATTTATACAAAGAACGGGTTTATAA
>NC_051404.1:16180083-16180337 GCF_015228065.2 Penaeus monodon | reverse complement strand
GTAAGTATGGTTAAATGCTCAGGAAAGCAAAGGGAAGGAAACAAATCATTGTTTTCTTGTGCCTTCGGCGTTTTTCTATCATATGAAGAGAAAGTACTGAGAATGACTGCGTTAGGTATTACGCAAATGTAACACAAAATAGTTAGCAAGACAAATCCTAAAGTGCATATCAAACGCGTTCTTCCGACATGTCGCCTTCTTTGGCTTCAGTTTATTCATCATATTTATACAAAGAACGGGTTTATAAAGACAAA
>NC_051404.1:16178529-16179726 GCF_015228065.2 Penaeus monodon | reverse complement strand
CTAAGAGCGGGCGTGGTTTTAAAAAATGTTGATTATATCTGTGCTAGAGGTAAGAGCCTGAGGACATTCTCTTCTATTTTATTTTATTTCTTTTACTTTATGATGGTTGATCTAGATCCAACGATTTATCACAGTTTATAAAGACCGGTTAAATCAGAGAAGTAAAAAAATATAATATTTCTAGGCATGAAACGTTTGAAACACTGAAGTTTTTTTCTTCATTCTCTCTTAGTTCTATCTTGTTTTAGTGTATATTTTTTGTGAAACGTTTTCTGAATGAAGGTAATATCTTTTTTTTTTGTATTCTATCGAATAAAGAATATATTTAAATTACACATTTAAGAGCTTTTCTGTAATATCAAATATTTTGCATTAGTCTATCAGCAAAACCGTATTTATCCGTTTTCTACCATGAGTTTAAGAAAACGTTTCCGTGAGAGAGAATTTACGGTATTCAAGGGGAAACTATGGCATTCAAACATGATCAGTGGAAGGCGTTTTATCTAACACAATATTATCGAACAATGTGGCTTTTTATATTAATTGGAAGAATTAATCTCATTGAGATGACGATTATACATTATAATTTAAGAGAAAAACTCCAATTATGCCATTCCTAAACACACACAAATCCAAACCAAACGTTTACACCGTTATTTCTTCCAATTCATAATGTTCGATTAGGGAGGATGTTGGCTCTCCTCATTTCTCTTCTTTATTTGTTAATTCTTTCCGAAAGTGCTTCTTTAAAAAAAACATTAACTAAATTGATGAACGAACACTTCATACGTTATCTGAGACGTTGTCCACAACACGATCAAGGTAAACCTTAACAGCAAGGAATATTCACGAGGTGACCGCAGGGAAAGAGAAACGTTTGTATGCTGTATTTCAATGCAAGGAATACCTAGAACACGTGTAAAGCATCGGGATTACAGGAGGGAAGCCTGTGTAACGTTTGTTTCAGGGACAAGGGACCGGTGCCTGGGTGATATAGCTATGCAATATGCAGATGAAGGATAATTTTATTAACGTTATTCTAAACTATTCGAGGAACTCTGAATAATGTCTCAAATTTAATCGAGCAAGGAGATGGTATACTTCATTAAAACTAATCAGATTACACAAAGTATAATCGTTTGAAACGTAAGATGACACATAGTAATAAATGTATGAAGTATTATAAACGCTAGTCAG
>NC_051404.1:16177885-16178172 GCF_015228065.2 Penaeus monodon | reverse complement strand
TACCACGTCACATTTTAGTAATAACGAAGCCAAACCCACTGTTACTGACACAGACAAACGCAAATGGAGTAAAAACAAAGAAAAGAGGTATTTAATATGCTCTACCCCTTTGATTGTGAAGAAGAGGCTCGCACGAAGTCCCGCCATGAAGCCATACAGAAGCTGAGAGGGAGTTCTTTACTTGACGAGAACAGTGATGGCTACTTAGCACGCGAGGAGCTCCTGCAGCGAAAGCTTTCTTCACGGACCAGGATAAAGTTCCGATGAGGAAAATAGGGTGGGAGTGC
>NC_051404.1:16177697-16177806 GCF_015228065.2 Penaeus monodon | reverse complement strand
ACTCATTTTCCTTGTGTTTAATCCGGCCGTCCGTTAGCACACTACACAATTCCAGCGCCTGAACTGATATTCCATGTGATTGAATTCTCTTCATTTAAGTGGATGGCAG
>NC_051404.1:16177564-16177629 GCF_015228065.2 Penaeus monodon | reverse complement strand
TGTTAACATAACCATAAAGAATACGCGTGCGCGCATTATGTTACTAAGCTATGAGAATCCGATTC
>NC_051404.1:16177225-16177488 GCF_015228065.2 Penaeus monodon | reverse complement strand
TTCAGTTAATACACATTTGTTATTTACATGACTATGGAGAAAGGAAGGGGTATAGATATTAAAGAAAAGACGGAGATAGGAGAGGAGAAACGAAGGAGACTTAAGGAAGAAAGGGGCGTGAGGAATGGGTAGGGAGTCAGAGAAAAAAGGGGTGTGGAAGAGAGAGGGAGGAGGATAAGGGAGTGAAGGAAGTGGGGGAGTTTAAGGAGGAAGTGGGAGTGTAGGAGGAGGAGGCTGAAAGTTAGGAAGAGGAGTACCCCTTA
>NC_051404.1:16176316-16176719 GCF_015228065.2 Penaeus monodon | reverse complement strand
CCAGTGAGAAACTTGTGTGAAGGTCCTAACCCAAAACATACTTTAGCCCTTAGAGAAACAAACTATGTATGGATCTATTCATCACATAGGAAAACTGTTGCAGCATGACGTCACTTGCAACAATGAAGGGAAAGTAAGGACGCCGTAAGCCAAAATATTCCCCGAAACAAGCTTTTAGGCTTAAGTGGTTTTCTCCATTTATCGGAAACCGTCGAGGTTTCATATGCATAGTTGCATCGTGTTATTTCTTGCAAGATCGATGAACCTGCATTGGACTAGCCTACTTCTCCGGGAATGTGGCACAAGGGTCTCGGCGACAGGAGGATGTGGCGATTGCATTGCCGGAAGGCCTTGCTTCTGATGGGGCTGACGAGAGTTGCTATGTGTGTATGGATTTTTTTTG
>NC_051404.1:16168460-16170274 GCF_015228065.2 Penaeus monodon | reverse complement strand
TACATTGTCGCTTCCTTGCTGGAAATGCATTTGTTTATACGCCGGTCCTAAAAGAATAAATTCTTACCAATAAAATCTGGATTATACACATCACTTACCAGCTCTTGTGCGCAGTAGTTGTTTGGGGTCGAAACCCTTTTTTGATTTATTTTTTTCTACATTTTATTTTAGTATTTTCTCCGCACGAAAGCATGTGATTCAGATTCACACGGACCAGTTCTGTTGCACGAAAGTCCTCCCACGAGCCAATCACACGCTTTCCTTTTGGCGGGAAAGAGATTTACGAGTCTGAGCGACCAATGCTCGATGAGGATTTCCAGCCCGGGAGGTAGCGTTTAGGCGGGAAATTGTCTCGTGGGTCACGAGATCCTCCAAGAAAAAAAAATGGATTTAAAGCCGAGAGCGAATGGCGATAGACGCAGTACGGGATTCGTAGACAGAGAGGTTTCATGATATGATTGTATGGGGTTTCCTTCGGTTTCGAAATGGTTTAGGTCCGGTTACGTAATAGTTTTGTAATTTATGCAAATTATTTGTTTTGTAGTAATTTCTTCTTTAACGTCTAAATTAGAAAGAGAATGGAACGCATAAATGAACCTCATTTCCCCGTTCCTAGAAAATAAAAACGCAGTTATAATTACTGTGATAACGATTCCCACCAACTGGAAACGTCTTTTCTATTTCTTTTTTTTTCTTCTTTCAATTTAACCAAAAGTAAGGCGAGGGAGATATTTAAATCGAACACAAAGGAAGTAAGAGATGCTATTGTGTGTCTGTTACACATGTGGCGCTGACATGGCAAGGCAACCCGCTGTTTACATGATAGCAACGGAGCACTCAGCAGACCGAGCAGAGTTGAATGACGAGCAGAATCGCAAAAACCGCGTTATGTAGCCCCACCGCCAATGCCATATTAGCGTCGGCGCCAAGCAGACTGGTAAACGCGGTGCTAATGTCGACTCGCCGGCCTTCCTTGCCATGAGATATTTTAATGTTCGTGTGACTCACTCATTTCCTTGTGAAGGCTGTGAGCCAACGAGCAAACGCACAAACAGTGAAGGACATTTTGTTGAATGTATTATAATAATGTCAGGAGTTAAACGTCGTGATCTGTGGCCTTTGTGGGTTAAAGTTCACGAAGAAGAGAATGATCTACACAATTATATGACACTGACATAGGTGCGTACTTTAAGTGCTTTGGCGTTATATAAGTGTAGTTATTTTGGTCGATGATGTTGGCAGTTCTCTATTAGAACTACTTCATGCCTGCGTACCATGATTAAGTTTATGAATATAAGTTTGAAGAGAGAAAGTTCCTGAAGGGGTCGCAGAATACGCAACAAAGGTCAAGGTCACGTGGCTACAACTGTCCGCATATCAATGCGATTTTTTCTCCCGTCACTCGCTCTCATTTTAAAAATTATTTTCTAGTAGTTATGAAATTCGCAATTACATTATTTTTCTAATTTCACCAATTCAGTTTTCGTGTCTTGTTCTCACTGCAAGCTTCGTGAGAGAGAAAAAACATCGCCATCGATCCGAGACATCGACTGCGTGTCACGTGGCGCGCCGTAGCTTCACGTGTTCCTGCGGCGAGAGATGTAAACAAGGATTTCTTGGGGCAAGGATGGTCTCACTTTCTTCGGAATTTTGATTTTTTTATTTACCTTCCTTTGTTTTATTTGGTTTATTCATTTGAGATAAAGGTTGATCATAAATGGTACATTGATTAGGAGGTAATGAATGTACAGATTGGAGAGTCATGTTAGTGAACTGGTCTGACTTTCTACGGAATATGAAATCTCAGCGTGGGA
>NC_051404.1:16167863-16168421 GCF_015228065.2 Penaeus monodon | reverse complement strand
TTCTTTCCTTTATTTTTTTTTCAGAAATATATGTAGAAGTGCGAGTTCAAAGAAACGTTATTCATCAGAAAACAAGATAGGGCACCTAAGTAGTTTTCATTAAACAAATGGTCTTCAAAGTTTGCTTGATTTTTTTTTTCAACAAAACGTTTATTTAAGATTCAAACCAAAAATAATGATTAAAAGATATTTTGAAATCCGTAGTTCACTTCACACAACTGGTCGTCCCTTTGTCATGGACCTTAGTCTTTTCTTAGTGGATTTAAGTTTTTTTTTCTTGTTTGATAAAAGGACGACTAAGGGAGAAGCAAAAGATCAAAGAAACATTTACTTAGAGTAAAGTCAAGTATGTACGGCGAATACCTAGTTCTATTTCCTATTTTTAAAAGTTATATCCCGACTCAAAGATCTTTTTCTTCTCATAAATGGAAATGACTGAAATGAGTGATGTTATGAAAAGAATATTTATTAAGAAGTTACTAGGAAAAACTAGTCGCATATCCTACGAGTTTATTGTTAATTAGTAAAAGGAAATTATTAATGAATTCTGCGAGTTCA
>NC_051404.1:16167634-16167826 GCF_015228065.2 Penaeus monodon | reverse complement strand
ATGTTAAAATTCGGTAATGCTTTTAATCTTTCCTTTCGAAACACAAATGGCTGTTGAAAAATGGGAAGAAGAAAGTTGACTTAGACGGCAATATACGAAGGGAAAGGAGGTTAGATACAGTCGAGTGACCTCGGGCGGGAGGGAAAAACTTTTACCAAATACAAAGGGTTGTCGGGTGGGTTTGACATTCTA
>NC_051404.1:16167322-16167587 GCF_015228065.2 Penaeus monodon | reverse complement strand
ATTGACTGAATGGTGTAGTTAGGTCTTGCTGCTAGAACTCAAGATGCGGTGTTTGTCAGTTGTGATTCGGATGTTTATTCAGATGTTGAACTATAGCAGTGGTATTTTCGTTGAAGGATGACGTATATTGCATTCCAATACTCATTAATCACAGTGGCGCCATCAGTCTAGTTAATTAATTGCTGTTGAATCTCTCTTTTTCCCCGGATGGCGTTGCCTGCAGCTATTGGGATTCTCGTATTTTGTTTCCCTTGCTTTACTGTTG
>NC_051404.1:16166574-16167091 GCF_015228065.2 Penaeus monodon | reverse complement strand
CAACTCCAGCATACTTACGCTCCGATTCGTTTCAATTCCAGGTCAGTAATGTTCGCTAACGGCTGCGGTTTTACGTAATACGTCACGAGAGAGTGAGCGCCGGACCAAGGTGTGTGAAGGGGGGGCAGGGTGTATAACGTACACTCCTACACCCACCCCACCCCATTCCCCCACCCCATTTCTCGTTCCCCCTCCTCACCCCCTCCCCATCCACCCTCACCGCCCTTGTTGTTGTAACATGCTTCGTCACCGAGAGTAATGTCCGAAATTAATGTTTTTTTCTTTTTATTTTCGTTATTTTGAGCCGTTACGGTATCAAAGGGCAAGACAGTTATACGTTTATATTTGGAAGAAAAGAAAAGTAAAAAAAAGGGATTAAAACGATTTGGGATTTATTTATTATATTTATGCAGTATTGAGGCTGGATTAGGATTTTAGGATGTCACAGTTAGGATAGCAAGGAAGGCATGAATCCTGTTCTTCCTGTGGCTTCACGTGGCAGATGTTTTCGACCATT
>NC_051404.1:16166297-16166531 GCF_015228065.2 Penaeus monodon | reverse complement strand
CTCAGTCATGCACCAGTGTGACGTCATCACATGAGTCATAAACTGGAAAGTGGGGGGAGGGGGAGGGGAGTAGCCAGGTGGAGGGGGAGAAGGGGGAGGGAGCTAGCTAAAGGCGTTAGGGGTAAGGGTGGGGGTAGGAGGAAGTGGAGGGAAAGGGGGGTGAATGGGGGGAGGTGAATGGACAATAGAGCTGATGCAGCACTTCACGTGGTGGCTGTCATGGGGGGGGGGGGT
>NC_051404.1:16165882-16166005 GCF_015228065.2 Penaeus monodon | reverse complement strand
ATATACGTTACATGAGAAAAAAAAAATCCGGGAATATGTGGAAGAGAGGTAGTTGAAGGCACGGAAAAAATATACATACATACATTTGTGAACTTACTTTAGGCTATGTGTGTCAATGTTCCA
>NC_051404.1:16165586-16165679 GCF_015228065.2 Penaeus monodon | reverse complement strand
GGTGAAAGGAAGGGCCTGATGATTCTCGGTTCTGCGGTCGACGAGGTTAGCGAGCGCCAGACAGACGACCCCCCCCCCCTTATACAACCGGTA
>NC_051404.1:16165140-16165454 GCF_015228065.2 Penaeus monodon | reverse complement strand
AAAGGAAAATAGGGAAGAGAAATGAAGGAAAATGAGAATGTGGGGGTAAGGTGGAGCGGGGGGGAGGGGGCGAAGGAGGGAAAAGCTGAAAAGCTTGAGGAAATAAGGGGGGGAGGGGGCGAAGGAGGGAAAAGCTGAAAAGCTTGAAGAAATAAGGGGGGGGGGCGAAGGAAACTAGTTATGGTTCTTATTGAGCTTACTAACGGGGTTAACTTCTCTATTCTTCGCAAAGTGAGGAATGGCGATGAAGGGGACAAGACACGTGATATTTTCATTATTGCTTGTGTGATTTCCGGTACGACTGAATACTAAGA
>NC_051404.1:16163916-16164772 GCF_015228065.2 Penaeus monodon | reverse complement strand
TTTACGTATGCAGACGTGCGTGCTACAAGGTGGGACATTTGCATCGCCAGTCACGCACGCATATCCATTTTCTGGTGTATACTTACTTCTAAAGTATGCGAGACTATAAAGCCATAGGAACCATCAAGGTATATGCATGTCTTTTGCATACGAATACGTGCATGCGTGTGTGTCTTGTGTGCATTTGTCAGGTAAGGCAGCTGACCCATGCAAGGCTTCCCTGTGTTGCATCACGTGTTTCGTCGTGAGTCAGCTCCAACGTTGCCAGACAAACGAATCGTTGCCTGATAGATGACTAGTTGCCAGACAAACGATTCGTTGCCGTATATATGACTCAGGTAGATAACTATTTGCCATATAAATGACTCGTTGAGAGACAGATAACTAGTTGCCATATAAATGAATCGAAGCTAGATAGACAACTAGTTGCCATATAAATGACTCGTTGCCAGATAGATGACTAGTTGCTGTATAAATGATTCGTTGCCAGATAAATCACTCGTTTCGAGATGGATAACTAGTTATATAACTGACTCCTTCCAAAACAAACCACCCGTTGCCAGATAGATAACTAGTTGCCATATAAAAGACATGTTGGCAGATAGATAATTAGTTGTCACGTAAAAGACACGTTTCTTGATAGATAGATAGTTGCCATATAAATTACTTTTGCCAGACGAATGACTTGTTGCGAGATAGAAGACATTTAAAAAATGTGTCGTTACCAGACAGTGACTCGTAGACGATCATTCATGGTCTCTTGATTGAACGAAAAATATCACGCTTCCCAGAAAATATTGGATAAGTAATTTCTGTGCACTGGATAGATAACAGATTTATGTATACATTGTGTATA
>NC_051404.1:16163472-16163815 GCF_015228065.2 Penaeus monodon | reverse complement strand
TTACGAGTATATGTGCTTGTGTATAAAAATAAGTAGATAGAAAAAACTAAATGAAAGAATATAAATACACACCGATATATATGGGAACGTGGGTGCCTGCAGTCAAGGTCTATATAAATATACTTGAAAAGATATTGCCTGCAGTACACATACGCTAAGAAACGACACTGTTCTTGCCACCTTTGCTCTTCTGAAGATACCAGATAAGTTTTTGGTTCAAAATCTTCATGGAATGCTTTTAAGAAAATGCAAAAGGGGGGGAAATGTTTGATAGACAGATTAATGTTTACAGTTTGCTTTTGATGGTTAAGTAGCATGGATGATAAAGGGGAAGAAGCTTGGA
>NC_051404.1:16162900-16163159 GCF_015228065.2 Penaeus monodon | reverse complement strand
TGACAGTAACAAAGGGAAATAAACCTTGCAGTAAAGCGAGGAGAGAATGGATATAAACACGTCGAACAAGGAAGATAGGATCTCCGCGTTGCATCGCAATGACGAAGTCAAAACCTGCAACAATAGACAGTGGCACAGGTCTCTCATGCATACCGTGTGCTTGCAGACAAACACACACATGCAGAAAATGAATGCCTGTTCTTGACGGATGGTTTAGAGCATACGGTGGCACGTTTTCACATCTTGCTTTACTGGCAGT
>NC_051404.1:16161448-16162253 GCF_015228065.2 Penaeus monodon | reverse complement strand
GTGAAGGCAATCCGGTCCAAGCACTACTTACTGGCGATATCACACTACATGACCTCATTCGCTGCGCATCATTCTGTTTCCCTTTCCTAGTTTCTTTAGTTTATTTTCGCTTTACCCCTTTCTTATTGGTGTTAATTGTCAATGGATCACTGTCTTCTTTTTATCCTGTGCCTGGATTAACCTTCCAGTAACATGCGTTCGTTTCGACGCGCAAGTGCGTGCTTCGGGTTAAAAATAGATAGAGACAAAGGCAAGGTTCTGTGTTATAAAAATAAACAGATGCTGATACATAGGCATGGCATTGATCACGCAACCTGCCATAGTCTTGTCATGTTATATAAATCCCCCGGTCTTCTCCCATAGCGAGGGCTGAAATACGGAACGACGGGGTTGATAAATCCGGGTTGCGCTGACGAGAAGGGCGAATTTCCCAGGAGTGAGCAACAGGATAGCATTACACAGTCAGAAATCTAGCGCCAATGTGACGCAGAATCCCGCAAATACAGAGCAAAAATCTTTAAGTAGAGCGTCGCATGCAGCACGCCACGGCGACGACAAGGTGGGTCACGTGACGCTGCCCAACCTGGATATAATGCTGCCACCATCTTTATTTTCTTTTCTATATTTTGCTTCTTTGCTCGCATAACTTCGCAGCCGCTAACGCATAACTGTTGCTACAGAGACAAAAACAAATGCAAGTGAAACACATAGCAGTGTTCGCATTCGTAACGACGTTTATAGTTTAAAAGCCGTAGTTGGGAGTCACAGAGAGGAAATAAATATGTTTGGGTCACCCAACCACGGC
>NC_051404.1:16160583-16161192 GCF_015228065.2 Penaeus monodon | reverse complement strand
TGCGTGACGGGGAGCCATAAGATCGGCGACGCTGCAGCAAATCACCAAGGGAGCCCCTGGCAGGTCGCTTTGTGGCCCGTGGGGGAGAGATTTCCTCTTATGTTGTGGGATGGGGAAAAAAGGGGAGGAAAAAAAGAAGAAATCTTGCTTGGTTTGTCGTTACTCGTTCGGAAGGAGAGGAAGGGGTTGTGATCTTAACGTTTGGTCTTGTTATTATTAGGGAAGTTGCCCGAGGAGAGAGATTTACGAGGCCTTATTAACGGGGAAATGTTTTTTAATCGTATGCTCGAATCGCAAGGCTCTCTTTGTATAGGACAAGGCTGTTTGTATAAAAGGGATTTGTAGTTACGAATGTCCTTTTAATCAAATGTTTTATGTCTTTTGGACAGTATTGTAAGGATATTTTGTTTTTGTTTTGTAATTGCGTAAGAATAGGATTTACTACTGAGAATATGATTGCTATATACTAATCAAATGATCAAAAGGTATATTTTATTATAAGCAGGCAAACATACTAGTGGGTATGTGCGATCAAAATGTGCCACAGTAAGAACATAACAATATAATATACCATATAGTTTGTTCTTAATGTGGCTGTGCTTCGATGTG
>NC_051404.1:16159609-16160538 GCF_015228065.2 Penaeus monodon | reverse complement strand
ATAATAGTCTCTCTTTTATAATCTGTTATAATTTGTAACTGATATTATCATACTTGTTTATTTTTTTTATTTGAGATAATAAATAGTATAAGGAATAATATTACTATAGTATCGGTAATATTCCGTAATTTTTAACGCTTCCGTTCCCTAATATTGGAAAGAAATTCAACACAACCTTGAGTAAAATCTAGTCTTCTTAACACGTGACTCCAGCGATACTCATGCGTTATGATGAATAATGATGTTGAACGAAGATTAATGAGACAATCCCGCTCAGATTAACGCTTGAGTATACAGCGTTGGTTAAAGGTCACCTTTGCTTATGAGATATATTACAGGAGAATTTGTCTACTCGCGAGGAATTAAATGGCACGGTTTATGTAATTAACGTGTAGTCATGAATTTGATACATTAGTCGATTTATGTTGATGTGGAAAGTTCTCAGAATCGAAAGTCGTTTGTCTTGTATTCTTATGCACTTATATAACTCTAAACTTTCCTTTTGATAAGTGTTAAGTGTAAGCTAAATCTTTGTCGTTGTTGACTTCGTACGAACATAACTAAATGCTCATAAAAAAGACATTATGATTTATAATTTACCAGTCTGGTTCTTCTCGCACAGATCAAATATAAAAAAGAAATCCAAACTACTATAATTATATATATTCTTCGCCGCAGTCGACAAAGGACCCGAATTCTTCAGCCATAAAGCCGTATCCACCGTGACATCTGGTGGCCGCCTTCTGCACTAACCGCTAGTTGTCTTGTTTACGTCTGGAGATAACCTCAAGCATGGTTCACGTCGTGGGGATAAACAGCCGGTCTTGGCTTGCTCGTGTAGTGCTAGGTTTCCCCTTTTTATGAGGATCCGTGTGGGAAGGAATGAAATTTTGTCGTCTCTCTGAATGATATGCGTATTTATAAAAAAA
>NC_051404.1:16158816-16159346 GCF_015228065.2 Penaeus monodon | reverse complement strand
CATACATACTGTGTTCCTTTAGCAATCTCCTCACGCCTCAGGTCGTTCGAGTCCTTCCCTTAACACATAAATAATTTCTAGTTATTTTCAATACTGATTTGGCTGAAAAATCCTTACTTGCGTAATCCACTAAGATCTCTGAAGCTTTATACCAACCTGGTTTAATCTACCTTCTGCTTTATCTCTCAGGATTTAAATCTTTTGAGCGTCCATTACTTCGCGTTAAGCCGGTAGTTTCCCGCCATTTTTGTAGACATCACATCACGTTTACTCTTATTATGATTTACCGTTTTCCCATCGACGATATTAATTAGGCTACCACTTAATTACTTCGCCTTCAACTTTTTATTATTATTTCTGTTTATTATTGCTAATCTCTTTACAATGTATAACCTACTGAGATGCGTTTACTAATATTGTATTGATAATGTATCTGTTTATATCACTTTTATTGATTTCCTGCTGTTAGTGTACTTGCTTTTTTGTATATTGTGTAAGATATCCAACGTCCTCAATACTTTGTTGTCGTT
>NC_051404.1:16158180-16158497 GCF_015228065.2 Penaeus monodon | reverse complement strand
CTTTCTTGTTATGCAGTAGTCACTTGTCACTGTGATTCGCCCTTATTGCACCTTGCTATAGAAGCCAAAATTGCTGTTTACGGGAATCGGCAAATGACATTGGACATCTCTCTCGGCGACTTCATCTGAGACTCAGACTGCAGAACTGAGAAACCGAAACGGAAACTAGTTTATTTTTCTAAAACATGTTGATTGATTACTTAGTACGACAAGTTGGTACAGTGATACTGGCATCTAAGTTGAAAAATATATAAATATAAGATTTATATATTTTCGAATGACTTAGTTATCATTTACTGTAAAAATATCCGCATTTG
>NC_051404.1:16157892-16158133 GCF_015228065.2 Penaeus monodon | reverse complement strand
GATGAAGACGTTTTTTTTTCGCATTTTGCTTTGAGGAAATTCTCAGAAAGTGGGTCGCGTAGTTATTCCTTTGAGAGTAACTTTCCTTCTTTTCGTATTTTTTACCTTCCGCTTCTTCCTTATACTGTGCCTTATCCCCTCCTGTCCCTTCACCTTCTCCACTCCTCTTCCTCCTTATTTCCTTACTTTGCTGCAACCTCTGTCTTTGTCATGTCGTTTTCCACCTTCTTTATATTCTCTC
>NC_051404.1:16157615-16157700 GCF_015228065.2 Penaeus monodon | reverse complement strand
CGTAGACTGAAAAGATATGAACAGATGGATTGTTCAACAGAATACTTTATGTTTTTCTATTGTGGTTGTATGTGGGATGAATCGG
>NC_051404.1:16157308-16157539 GCF_015228065.2 Penaeus monodon | reverse complement strand
TAAGAAGACTAATAAAATATTTTTCCCCTTGATTTATTTCTACATTTAATTATTTTCTATATTTTCCATATACCTCTGGGTACTTTTTTTATGATATCAACATTTTATGAATGTTTATATTTTGTATCGATTTTATAATCTGGCGGTCACAGTAATCGCTTGTTCAAGTCCCATATAACGGATATATGATATACCATTTTCCATAGATATTGAACAGATCATGATTCTCTG
>NC_051404.1:16156117-16156266 GCF_015228065.2 Penaeus monodon | reverse complement strand
TTTATTACTTTGCGTCGTACGTTTAACGCCGTCTCTGCTTTGTCTCGGGGGTCTGAATCAAGTGGGTCGATCGCGATGAATAATCAGTTTGATTACAAGATGACTGTGAGTTCGTTAGAGAGAGATTTTAAGTATCTTTTTGATGCACT
>NC_051404.1:16155951-16156079 GCF_015228065.2 Penaeus monodon | reverse complement strand
GCAGCGACTGAATATGAAGGGAGTGCTGGTTATGAATAAGAGAAACAAGGAGAAAGAGAGAAGTTATGAGAACTGAATAAAAAGGGCAGAGGCTAATTACATCACGCCCAGGTACCCAACCGGAGAAT
>NC_051404.1:16154389-16155588 GCF_015228065.2 Penaeus monodon | reverse complement strand
GCGGCACCTAATTGCCTCTCCCTAATCAACTCCGAAGAACCAGGCGATTCCTGTGTATTGAGCTCGTCAGTGCGGAATTAGATCAAAGAGGCTGGCCGGCGCTTCATGGCCGCGGGAGGAACCTGTATCAGAGTCCGTGTTTACTTCATCGTCAGCGCCTTCGGAGGATTCGGCGGAGTCCTGCGCTGGGGCGGAAGGAGGAGGACGTGTGTTCGGCGAGTGGACAGAGCAGGGAAGGGGATTCGCGGTTCACCCGGCCATGGGGCACAGGCGGACAGCGGATTCGCCCTCCGGCAGACACCATGCGCCGGCTATGCTCTTGACCATTTGTGTTTTAGTGCTGATTTATATTTTCTGATTTGCTGGTTACGCGCGATTTCTTCTCCAAGTGTACTTGGATACCTAATGGTGAGAGGAAATAGGTTTATATTTCCGGGTCGTAAATGTTGCCACGTTTTGACGCACGGTTTCGCCCCAGCGTTCATTTCAACCGGCGTTGCATAAATGCATGGCTATGCAAATGCCAAGAGATAATTAGGGACGATGATGCGAAACTCAATGATACGGTATACGGCATGCTTCATGCTGCATTAGCTCCTGCCGCTGGTTTAGACGACCTGCACCGTGGACGAAAACCGGTCTGACGAGAGAACCTCCGGCCAGAGATCGCCCTCCGTAGGCTCCCATAGGCGACCTGCACCGCGAACCTGTTGAACCTGCTCGCCAACCTCGGTGTGGTTGGCGGACTGTGGCCCGCGGGGAGCGTCGGGAAGACCGTGCTGCTTGGTTGTTTTGTTGACGAAAGAAGGGCGATAGAAACTAAAGTAAGGGTATAGTGATAAATTATAATTCTTGTAGGAATGTTAGTATATATATCTTACCAAGACTAACCACGATAACGATATTTGTAGTGGTTATAGTACATTATTACATTAATAATATCAGTAATGGGAAAGCCATTGAGAATAACCCCGGGAAAGGGAAGCCAAGGACAATATCCATTACGAAATGAGGACACCGCGAGGGCCAAGGGAACAGTGATCAGACAGTCGCAGCCCTTCTTGGCGAGCGGATGGGCGGGTCTCGCCTCCCGTCTCCGCCATCCGCCCCTTCAGCGCCGCCTAGGCGTGGGAGGAGAACTACACTTCTTGTCTTTGTTTTCTTCGTTTCTCTCTTTCTCTTGCTATCTACTTCTGTAT
>NC_051404.1:16153873-16154138 GCF_015228065.2 Penaeus monodon | reverse complement strand
TCGTATTCCACCCCTCATACTGCAGGTCCATTTAGCTGCCCCGTTATTTCCTCTAAAAAGTCTAATGTTCATTTCTTTTGTACTTTTCTTATTTCCTGCACGCTTCTTACATTTTCATATATTATCAATAGATGTAAAATTTTCCTTTTATTGTAGTGTGTCTAAGAATCGGATGCTTTTGTGATTCATGCAACTTTCTATATGAATGATTTAATTAACAAATAAATATACGGTATGAAAGAATCTTTATGACGCACTGGTTAAG
>NC_051404.1:16153342-16153506 GCF_015228065.2 Penaeus monodon | reverse complement strand
CGAACATTTGATCGATCTCTGATCGATATTACGGCCTGTTTGATATTGCTTTTTCATAAACCTTTATTCCTTTTATAATTTGATGTCCATTTCATCAACGCCCATTTCACATTTTAAAAGCCCACTTTGGCTTTATCCATATTTACAATGATAAGTATATGAAA
>NC_051404.1:16152833-16153115 GCF_015228065.2 Penaeus monodon | reverse complement strand
TTATGTTCGAAATCTAATTTTACAGAGTTAGCAACATAAACAAATAACCTTTTGAAACCAGCAGAAAAGTCATCACTGCGATTAATCAAGTTTATATCAAAGACACTCATTCAATTTCTTCCCAGTCAGACTCGAAAGAGGCTTCCTCCCCCAGATCAGTGTTGCAAGCTTTATCGTTTATCAGATTGATTGCAGTTGCAGACGTTAAGCGCTCTCGTTAGTTGTTGAGATGCATCCGCGCTCGTTTGATTTTTTGTTTCTTTATATTGTTTCTCCTCGCTC
>NC_051404.1:16151848-16152327 GCF_015228065.2 Penaeus monodon | reverse complement strand
TCTCCCTCATCTCCATCGTGAAATATTTAATTTGCCTTTACACTTTCCCTAAAGTTATCACGACTTTCTTAATTCTCATTACCTTCATGTTTCATCTTAATATTTCTTTTACATTCTGGCAAACCCCTTTTATCTCCTTATTAAACTCATTACAAGCCTCGCCACCTCTCTCTCTTCCCCAGCCTTTATTCATTTTCTTGGTTATTCTCACCATTATTCATTCCCCCTTTTTATATCCATCTCTTTCGTTTTATTGCACTTTTTTCCTATTGCTTTTTGAAGTGATTGTCTGGAAAATTTTCTCTATTTTTTCCTATTGTTCGTGAGTTTCCTGGATTCGCTGTCTTTGTTTTGATTTCTGTTTATAGCTCTGTTCCTGCTTCTGTTTTCGGTGTGTTTGAGGTTCTTTCGTATTTCTTGGGTTTGGTTTCGTTGTTTCTCGGTCTCGCTCTTTCTCCTTATTTCTTTCGCTCTTTCAT
>NC_051404.1:16151680-16151748 GCF_015228065.2 Penaeus monodon | reverse complement strand
ACTACAAATAATATTGCCAGCAGTCAAAGCAATTCTTTTGAATATCCAATCTAACATTACGAGAAAAA
>NC_051404.1:16151424-16151643 GCF_015228065.2 Penaeus monodon | reverse complement strand
TTTACAGTGCAAAAGTCACATTAATAACCAGAATGTCAAATTATTCAAAACATTTTAAAAACAAACAAACTAAGACAATATGATTCATTTGCCATCCTCATTACCCAAAATATCATAACATAAAGTAATCTTATGTTGCAAGGAAGCGACGAGACGAGGGATGACATCATTGCATCGCGAAGCTTGAAGCCTTAGAGTCCCCTGTCTCGGATTTCGTCG
>NC_051404.1:16151018-16151378 GCF_015228065.2 Penaeus monodon | reverse complement strand
CCTCTCCCCTCCTCTCCCCTCACCGTTTTTTTCGTTTTGGTTCAGGGTTCTTCATTTTCTCTGTTTTTTTGTATATTTTTTTTTTATCAAATTATTATTTTCTCTTGACTTTTCTTCCACTTTATACACCTTCTTTGTTTTCGTCATCCTTCTTCCTCCATTCTTCATGTCGTATTATGTTTCTGTTTTCTTTCTTCTTCTTTCTTACTCATCTAATTTATAATTTTGACCTTTCTTCTGTTTCGTCATTCTTTCGTCCACCTTCTTCTCTTATTACCTGGAGGTTCCTCATCTTCCACTTCTTCATCTTCCGTTTTCTTTCACCTTCATGGGAAGAGGAATAGGGAGAAAGGGAGGAAG
>NC_051404.1:16150608-16150971 GCF_015228065.2 Penaeus monodon | reverse complement strand
GGAGAAAGTGAATAAAAAAAATCGACGCAGATTGTGACAGACGCAAGTGATAAAAAATGAAGGGATGAAGGACTGTGATGCAAACAGAAACTGCATAAATAGGAAGACAAACAAAGATTGATAAAGAGTGGGATGAAACAACCAAATTAAGCAGTACTAAATAAAGGAATTCTGTTCCTTTTTTTCTTGAACTTTTAGTTTGTGTTCACATTGTCTTCTTCTTTAAGCTGATTATGTGATATCTAATTACAATTTTATCATTCGAAATCTTTGTTTATGTTGTTTTTTTTTCTTAAGCTGATTACGTACCCGTTAATTACATTTAATTAATTTTGATGTGTTTTCTCCACGATTTTATAACCC
>NC_051404.1:16150398-16150523 GCF_015228065.2 Penaeus monodon | reverse complement strand
ATCTGCCATCCTAATGCCTAATCTTTTTATGGCTTTAAATAGATTTTCCTCATCTGCATATTAAAGTGGTATATATCGTGGAGCATTTAGCAGTTGGTCGAGACAACATTCTCATTATTCCTTTC
>NC_051404.1:16149547-16150120 GCF_015228065.2 Penaeus monodon | reverse complement strand
ACTCAACCTCTGTGTGCGTGCGTGCGCCATTGGTATATCTACCACCGTGTCTCTCTGCACCCCCCTCCCTCTTCTTCTCATTGTTATGGTGACTTTAGCGATGAAGGATCGGATTTTATTGTTCGTGTCCGTGGGTGCATATCGACAGATGGTGATGAATGGTCTTTAGCAGGAAAGATATAGTGTGCCGTGAGTGATGATGGTGTCCGTTTAGCTAAGGAGTTGTCAGTGGCAGCATATGGTGGCAGATGGTAGTACCGGTGACATTAAGTTTTATTGTACTCTCCGTGTTGTGATGGTATGGTGTTGATAGCGGCAGGTGATGGTGTTCATGGTGATGATTATAGATTAGCTCTGGTGGCAGGAAAGGTCGCTGGTGTCGGAGATGTAAATCGTGTTGTTAGCGGCCTCCAGAGATGGTGTGAGTGAGAGGAGCGAGTAAGAGGAAAGAGAGGACCATAGCCGTAACTATGGTAACGATGATGAGCGAACAAGAGCGGGGAAGAAGCATGTAGAATGACCATACAGAAGGAAGACACAAACAGAGCAAAACGTTATGTTCTGTACCACTGC
>NC_051404.1:16149169-16149438 GCF_015228065.2 Penaeus monodon | reverse complement strand
CCAATAACAAAAACAAAAACGGTGGTTTAAGTAGGTCTATATCCAAAGGGCGTTTAGGTTAGGCGTGCATCGCTACGGTAAATGTCACGGGCCAACGGCATAGCGAAAAGGGTTGACCTGTTTCTGCGCTTAATAATTTTTAATTGGTTTTACTATTTACTAAGCAAATACCGTTAACTAGTGTACACGAGCGGGTTGTTATTTTTTAGGTTACTGTATCATAAGGTTTATTAATTTGAACCCTTGTTTTTTAAGTATTTTTGTAAAAC
>NC_051404.1:16148786-16149143 GCF_015228065.2 Penaeus monodon | reverse complement strand
ATAAGGGTTTGTTGCATTCCGTGAGGTTTGTTATCTCCTACAAGGTGCGTGAAATATGTAAAGTCTGTTTTTTTCCTGTAACTGTAAAATTATGTAAATTCTGGAAGTAACTACTGGTACTGGAAACATGATGTTCATAGTGAAAGTAATAATTGATACTGCTCTAATATCAGTGATGATGGCAGTAGTGACGTATAATGAAAATTGTATTAATGGCAATAGCTATAGTACTTGTAGCGGATGGCAATTACAATAACAGTAATTAGGCGGTGATAACAATCTAATGGGAAGTTGGCTAAAATAAACTTACACACACATAGAACATGGCAGTAATTACTCAATAATGACAGTCTATAA
>NC_051404.1:16148274-16148679 GCF_015228065.2 Penaeus monodon | reverse complement strand
ACTACCAGACAACATTTCACACAAAAAATGTATTAAAAAGAAAGAACGAAAAACGGTATAAAAAGAAAAGAAAAAGTCTCCATTCGTAGGAAAGCATGACCTGAAAAGTAGAGCAGTGACCTAGCCTCCCCGCTTCCTGTTCACGCCCCAGAAGCAGGTCCTTCGCGGCGGTGACGACCACCCCTTCGGCAGGCGGCGGGGCGTCCCACGTGGCCACAGCTGCTAGAATATTCCGTGCTGTAGTCCTGTCTTCTACAAGAGCCTTCTTCGTGTTGGCGTGATACCACGAACGTTGCTGCCGCTGGTATGAGGTTATGTGTGTGTTATGGTTGCATTCTGTCGTGGGGCCCGGAACTGCAGCTGCAAGGAATGTTCGAGGGTTCACACAGGCTGCAGACATGAGCG
>NC_051404.1:16145754-16148236 GCF_015228065.2 Penaeus monodon | reverse complement strand
GCCCCCCCCCCCTCTCCCCGAGGTGGTGCTCCTGAGTTGGGTTCTGCCACCGTCTGGATTGAGACTAACCCCCCCCCCCCCCCGACGTCACCGTCTTGGCATTAAATGGCGCTTTAAACTCGAGGTGTAGCGGTAATTTTGCTAAATCCCGGATCATGTGCTAACGGCCGAGGCTTTCCCCATAAGCTTTGTACTGGCGCTTTATTCGCCTCGTAAGATGTGCTGCGGCTGTGCATGACAGGCGCCCAATTTCGTGTTTCCTTGGCAACTCCGCCAGTGTGGAGTGTGGGAGGATCGTGCATGGCGGAGAAAGTGGGAAAGTTGGCAAATTTGGCGGGCGTTTTGGCTGCACCGTGTCAGCGCCGCCGTGCACTGCTGCAGCACGGGGAAAGAGCGATGTGAGCGACAGCCATGTCACTGCGTCGCGAGTCCCGGCAGATAAGACAGACATTGCACAGGAAACCTCTAAAAGCAATGTGGAAATTGAAAGTCATGCTCCGTCGAGGGTGGGGGAGAAACAGCTGAGTCGTGCCATGCGTCACCCCCGACCGACAGTCGGGTATTTTAGCGCCTTGCAACGCGCTACTCTGTAAAAACAGGCGACGGGAGGGGAGCCTTCGCTAACTCTCACTCAGATGGAGATACGTCGTTTGGACACCTGGTGACAGCAACTTCTACACGAGGGCTCGCTTTCTAGACGTTTTGCCGAGGATTAAATCGCCGTAAATCCACTAAAATACGGTCGCACCCCCTCTAGCGGCCGCGGGTGGAACTACGCCTCAGCCCAGCGAGCCGCCGACTCCACAATCAATAACCCAACAGAAGGCCAGACATTCTCATCTGGGGAAGAGCGCGCTGGTGCTCTCCTCGACGCAAATTCGAATCGACTTCGTGTGTTTGTAGACAGAACTTGCCTCTCGGGGACTTGATTCCAAGGTGCCACTCGGACAAGGGACGGGTGCGGGTCCAGTGCGTCTGTCGGGTCGCGGGTAGGAGGGAGATACATAGAAAAAATATAAATACATATATAACAGTGAAGATTGAAGATATTTCCCATTGTTTGATACCGATGTGAAGTGATTTTTTATTAAAAAAATATATAGAATCCAGAGATAAAAATAATTTTAAAAAGTAATAATTCGGTGGTGCTGCCTGTGACGACCCAAATACCTAACCATATGAAGGGTTCTATACCGGTTTCGAAGTGTTTATGATCTGTAGCGAAGTGTTTCTTGCATAGTGATTGTTAACAAAGTGTGTGGAGCCTTTTGCGCTGTGTATGTGCGGCTGGCGGCGACAGTCCCTGCGGTGAACAGGTATGTCAATGGCAAAAGGGTGTTGTAGGTGTATATTTTGATTATTTTATCGATTCATTTGTGTTCTTGTAGCCTCGTGTACAGCTACAGAGCACGGTAGATCATCGAATATTAATACGGCGTGGGGTAGTTGGAGAGAGAGCAAGAGGTAGAGACGGGAGAGAAATCAACAGATGCTAAAATTAGAATCTCTCACTCACTCTCTTTTAAAGCCCACCCATAGCAAAGGATTAGAAAATCCCTCGGCTCGAGGATAGGTCAGGTAGGCCTATCGACAGGCGACGGGATTTGACGAAGTGAGCTTCCCAAGGGCTAAACGTCGGGCCGGCCACAGATTTAACGGGTTCATCACCTTTATTGCGGCTTTGTCAACATCTACCTTCCGGTTTTGTATTCAGGAGGGGGAGGGGGGAGGGGAGGTCGCACCAGGTCGTATTAGCTCCGGCGTGCCTGGGAGGACCTTATTCCGATTAGGCTTCAATCAGGGTCGTATCCGCGCTGTCGTCAGGGCAAAAGGAGGGGGGGGGGGTCATGCTGATTTTGTTTTTTAGAAACGGTTTTATGCAATGCCTTTGGGAGTCCTTTGTTGTGATATGGCTGGTAGTGTCTTTATTATTGCGATTGTGTATGTTATTAGTAATATTTATAATTGTTATATTTAGGATGTTATTGTTTATCATGACTCGTTTTTTATTACAATTGCTATCGTAATTAATATCATTGCATTTTTTTCTGATGATGTGTCTGATACGGAGAGCTGATCTTGAACTCGATGAGAATAAAACATTTTGGAAACAATGCCACTTACTCTGAACCACCGTTTAACTAGCCACTCGATAAGAAAGATAAGAAAAAGCGAGAGAACTAAAGCACGTGCTGTGCCTTGACCTTTGCCTCGAAGTACTTGCATGCATAAGGTGCACACGGGGACTTCCGGCCCAGACTGTGCTAGTGCTTGTCGTGGGTGGGCCGGCCTGGCGAGGGGGGGGGGGAGGTGTGGACGGGAAAGAGGCCGGATAAAAAGGAGGAGGAAGAAGAGGGGTACGAAGTGTAAATGTAAATTGTTTGTCTATTTTTATGCCGGCGGGTGGAGTGAATTCGAAACTTCGGTTGTCGGGGACTTTGTTTAAGGTTAAATTAAGAGACTGGAGTTATGGGCGTTGGTC
>NC_051404.1:16145193-16145686 GCF_015228065.2 Penaeus monodon | reverse complement strand
AAGATTGCATAATCATGGGAATATAAGTTTTTGTAATTATTTTTTTTTTATTCACGCGGTCTGCCGTATTTACTTTTTTCCCGCAGTATGTCAAGTTATATTAAAGAGATAATTCCACATTTTGTTTCGCGTCTGGCGAGGTTTGATAACCCTTTTTTTCCTTTCTTTCTCTCGCTGGTGGAGTATTATCAATTTTTTTTTCCTTTTTACCTCATGTGCTTATTATCATAATTTATATTTTCCTGTTCCATAAATGCTTCGAAGCAGGTGAGGAGAGCTCGGGTTAATCTACATTCCAGGCGGGAAATGTAGATTGACTGATAACATTTCCCCCCCTTTTTTTTAGAATTTTTCCGCTGCAGTTGCTTTGTGCTCATTACGTAATGGGGAATATTAATCAGGTTCGGATGAGGGAATTACTGCTGGAAATGATATGAAAATCTGCGGTTGTTTGTGTGCAACGGTGTAATTTCAGTACGTGTACTGTGGACGT
>NC_051404.1:16144865-16145118 GCF_015228065.2 Penaeus monodon | reverse complement strand
GGCGAGAGGCTATCCGGATAAATGAGAGATGGATAGCCCTCGATGGTGTGAATATTCCCGTGGATTTCCAACTACACCGACACATACACATATGCATAAGTGTGGGTGAGCCTGCAGCCTGCGGGTCTGCGCCTGCGTTGGCACACCCTGTTCCGAGCTCTGAGGGGCACGGGTACCGCTGCAGTGCCCTTCGAGACACTTCGGCGAAATGTCGGAGGCGGGGTCGCGGTTGGGTTTATTTTTTACGCCCTGG
>NC_051404.1:16143037-16143102 GCF_015228065.2 Penaeus monodon | reverse complement strand
CCGTCCTTAGATCTGAACCAGGGAGAGGAGATGAGCAAAAAAGGGTTGAGAATAGTGTGTGGCGT
>NC_051404.1:16142348-16143006 GCF_015228065.2 Penaeus monodon | reverse complement strand
AGAGTCCTCCAGCTTGAAAGAAGGGGCGGGGAGTGTGGGGGAGGGGGTGAAGAAGGGAAGGGGAGTAGGGGGGGGAGAACAGGTGGTTGTCGGAATATGTTATCATGGTTGTTGATATCGTTGTTGGTATCTGACACCGTAATAATTTCCGATGATTTCGCTTGTTATTGGTGATATTAGGATACCAGTTGTTATTGATAACGGTATTTTTTTCTCTTCCGAATGATTGCTTTTTCAGAATCATCGTTGTTATCATCGTCACCATTATTATTAATATTAACTCATTCATTGGTGCGACGTTTCAGATATGTGTAAGAAAATATAATCATAAAAAAATAAAAATGCTTATTAAACAAAACAAATTAAGATGAGAGAAGCTGAGATAAGTAAATGTAAATAAGATAGAATATAAACATTAACGAAAGGAAGTTAGATATAATACGGATAATCATGAATAAGAAAAAGGAAATGATAGAGTAATTGTGGGAAGAAGCGTTGGCGGGGAATTGCAGTGCAGATGAGGAAGACTCGTTTATAAATTTGTCAATTGATGCTGAAATAACAGAGAGGGGGCGGACTTGGCGAGAGAAAGGAAACGTGGTTTTTCTCTTCTTAATCTGACAACATGGAACAGTTTATTGCAAAGGAAATGGTGGTA
>NC_051404.1:16141124-16141928 GCF_015228065.2 Penaeus monodon | reverse complement strand
AGGGAATTGTATTCATTATATTTAGTCGAAAAAGGAAAAAAATGTCGATAATCAAAAGAATAAAAAAAGGAAAGATGAAACGATTCCGGCGGCGGCGGTTACTGATAAAAGATAAGAACTATTGATGCTCTCTAGAAGGAAAATGTTGTCATGATCATTGTGTATGTGTGAAGATGAGAGTATATTTTGAAAAGGTTTAATTTTGGTGGATGTGAGAAGCTGTTTGTATATATGTGAGGTACGGTATTGAGGACGTGTGACGTCTGGAATAACATTTTTAAAAATTGTAACACGTTTGTGAAATATGTGCTTGGTAATCAGTGTCTTAATCTTATCGTATTCATAATTCCCTGATTACGTATTTTATGCCGATTAGTAAATGCATTCGGCGAAAGCAGCGCACTGTGACACAGTTGGTAGATTACGGAGAAGGAGTAAAACCAGAAACCAGGCAATAGTATGGCGTGACCGGAAATGACGTCACTGTAAATAACGCCACCTGAGGGGGGGGGAAGTTAAACACTCGGGATATATGTACGTTCACCGGTCAATGCGCCAATAAACGAGTAAATGAATAAGAGATTAAATGACGAGTAACTTCTATTGATAGGATTCGATCCAGTTCCATCCAAGGAAGAGACTCGGGTCGCACTTATGCCAGTCAGGTGCGATAAACAACACAAGAGTTTCCTCATCGCGTTTTGAACGTGTTGGCAACAGAACATGACTGGTGTGAGCAAAGGCTGCTGAGCCGGAGAGAGTGGGTCATGGAGTGGCCGATGCAGTCCTGTCCTTGGGTTGGAG
>NC_051404.1:16140094-16140477 GCF_015228065.2 Penaeus monodon | reverse complement strand
ATCAGAATTATTATTCATGCAATGAACAGTATTCTGCATGCATTCCATCATTGCTTCATGCCAGTGAGTCATTTTCCTTTTATGAATATGCTTTACCTTTTTTATTACTTGATCAATATTTTGGCGTTTTTCCTACACTGACTAAATAAGATAAGATTAGATTTGCATGTTTTTTTTTTAATATATAATAAATCAAGAAATTAAGAACGAATTGTAGGACTGATATGAGTTACATCCACATTTTAAAAAAAATGAGAAACTTCAAAAGTTCGATGACAAGAGAAAATATAAGAAAAAAAAATGCTGCTTCGGAGAAAACAGTATTAATGCGAACGAGTGACTGGAGTACTTTGAATATTTTTCCCCTCTGAAATGAGAATGCG
>NC_051404.1:16139595-16140056 GCF_015228065.2 Penaeus monodon | reverse complement strand
ACAAAAGTCGTGGCATCACATTTTTTCTAGGTCCTAAAGGCTTAAAACACTCGGACAGCCTTGCACTTGCAATTGAAAGATCGAGCTGGGAATCGATCTTTGTCACGTGTCTCGAGTTGAAGGACGAGGGTCGATCGTGGAGAGGGAGGAGGAGGTGGGGGGAGGTTGGGGAGGCAATGAGGGGTAGGTGGGGGGAAGAAGGGGGTAGTGTGGTTTAGGTGGGGGAGGAGGGAGGCAGGGTGGGGGAGAGGGTGAGTGACCTTGCATATTGCTGATGATAACGCTTACATCAAGTGTGTGTCTTGGTGGGGGGGGGGGGTAGGAGGGGTTAGTGTTTGAATTGTCTGAGTTATTGGTAATCACTTATTTATATTTTTTGTGGTATTTTTATGATCGCGTGATTTATTTCTCCATTTCTGTTCTCCTTTTGGTATTATTTTGTCTCGTGCGAGCCCATATTT
>NC_051404.1:16138889-16139443 GCF_015228065.2 Penaeus monodon | reverse complement strand
TAAATCACGCTCTCGATTTCGGAACAAAAATACAAACGTAACACTCATTTCATTCATTGAGTATAAAGCCTCATTTTACACCTCAAGGCTACGTGTGGGGTGAAACACACAAGTGCAAGACACACAACAAGACGGTAAGACAGAGCAAGACACACAACAAGACGGTAAGACAGAGCAAGACACACAACAAGACGGTAAGACAGAGCAAGGCGGAGCAAGACAGTAAGACAGAACAAGACAGACTATGACAGTAAGACAGAGTGCAAGACAGAGCAAGATAGCGAACAATGAGGTAATCGATAGGCCGCATGGGATAGACACTTAACGAAGAGGCTTGACATGAGCACTTTCGCCTGATTGGTCGAGGGCTCTGTGACGTCGCCGAAAGATTTACACGTGATTATTCGAAAGGTGTTTTGGTGGTGAGGACCATGATGTGGCTTTGATGGCGATGAGGTCGGCGTGATGACGAGCGTGGGGATGGAGGAGGATGGGGGTAATGGTCATGAAGCGAAGCAGTACTGTATTGGTACGGATCGGGAGGTGGAAGATGG
>NC_051404.1:16137927-16138130 GCF_015228065.2 Penaeus monodon | reverse complement strand
GCAACGACAATCATAATGACGGCGAGGAGCAGAAGCAATCCCTCTAATAGCAAGGCCGGAGCTGATCTCATTAGTGTCCTTGCGAAGAGTCCGGCCGCCGTCCTCTTTTCGTTCGTTTTAAAGGTCGTTTCCATGAGGGGGCTGTCGCGGAGGCCGGTCCGGATGGAGGGGAATTAGCGTTGGAATTCTCAAATGCTTGTTGG
>NC_051404.1:16137225-16137687 GCF_015228065.2 Penaeus monodon | reverse complement strand
GGAAGACTGAGGGAGGGGGAGAGGTTAGAGAAGTATGATATGATGTTTTTGTTTACTTTTTGGGGAAGAAGGGACGGTTAAGAAAGGGGTAATGTGATGTTCGCTTGAAGGTGTTAAAAGGGGGTGACGTGTTTTTTTTTAAGGGTGGGGTAGAGAGGGGGATATGCGATATTTTCCGGAAGGTGAGGGGGTTTGAAAAGAGGGTCATGTGATGTTTGCTTGAGAGGAGGGGGGGTAGAAAAGGAGGGGGAATGATGTGATGTATTCTTTGTGAGGGGAGAGGGTAAGAAGGGCTGATGCAACATTTGTTTTGCGGGAGGTAAGAGTAGAGAGGGGAGAGGGGAATAAAGAAGAGAGAAAAAAAAAGCTTAATTCTACTCAAGCTGGAAATTAGTATGGGCTTCCCTCCCCCACTCCAGATAAATTGAAAGCGGTTGAGGAAACAACAGCTGCCCACGCTAC
>NC_051404.1:16136911-16137163 GCF_015228065.2 Penaeus monodon | reverse complement strand
TTGTCGCACGTGGGAGGTGAGGTCAAGGGATCCATTAGTTGATAAACGGCGTTATCAACTACGAAAGGAAATGGGACGTGTGGATGGATGGATGAAGAGATAAACGCGTGGAATAAAGATAATGTTGCCTTCGTAGTGTGAGAAATGGACGACGGCGGGGGGGGGGGGGGTCAGCGGAGCCCGTCGCTGCATCTGTCTTTGTTCGTCTTTAGAAACTCTAAGAACAAACAAACGACAGAGCAGTCAAGAGCC
>NC_051404.1:16136563-16136778 GCF_015228065.2 Penaeus monodon | reverse complement strand
GCACGACTTTTCAAGTAAATCCTGATCCCTCGGGCGGCAAAATCTCCCGAAGGATATCCTAGAGATACCCTTTCTGAAGAAGATAACGCCATTTTTTTATGGTGCCTCCCTAAAGAGAAATCAGAATTCACTTGGAATGTCGCAGATTTTGTGTTTCCTCTCATGTCATGGTCGTATTTCATTTTTTTTTCGAGGCACTGCAGCTAAGAATGGTC
>NC_051404.1:16135854-16136307 GCF_015228065.2 Penaeus monodon | reverse complement strand
GTTTTTCCCTTCGTTAATATCTTGATGAAATGCCTTTGGGCAGCCGAGCCACGACCCGCCAGGAAATGGGCGAACGGGAAAAGGTCGAGCGCGGTGTATCTCGCCTTCCCGTTCTTCTGTGGAAATGTTCAGTGGATATCTTCGCGGAAGAAATGTCAGCCTCCTTTCCACCCCCAAGACCCCCTCCCCCATTCCCCTCCCCTCCTCCAACCCAAAGAGTCAAGGTTCGAGATTTGTAACTTGAATGAAACGAGGTCACAGCACCGTAATCCTGATGCTTACGTCACCAACTGCGCTTCGGGATGGAGGAGAAAATGGCAGCTTAGAGAAAGTTTTTTTTTTTTTTGACGGCGAGGATTATGTGAAGATAATGTATTTTGCCTTTGTTTTAATATGTTTAATTCCTTTGCTTCTTTTGTGTGTACTGATCGATTCGCACATACATTCACGCCC
>NC_051404.1:16135576-16135713 GCF_015228065.2 Penaeus monodon | reverse complement strand
TATTAGCAAGGATAAAAAGATAAATAGATATAGAGACATATTTTAACAGTTAGATGTAGTGAGTCAAAAGATAAGTAAAAAAAAAAGAACAGAGAAAAGGACAGCTATTTCAAACTGATAGGTACGTAGATGGATTA
>NC_051404.1:16134850-16135514 GCF_015228065.2 Penaeus monodon | reverse complement strand
CAACTTAGAGGTGAAAGAAAAAGGGAGAGAGTAGGTCATATAGACCCACAAAAATAAGAGGAGAGAGATAATGAGACAAATAAACAAAAAATAAGAGGAGAGAGAGGCAGGGAGAGACAAAAACTAAGACTAAAGTGAGAGAGTGAGAGACACAACCCCACAAGAAAATAAGAGGAAAGAGAGAAGAGGAGAGAGCGAGTCACATAAACACAAAAAAACTAAGAGGAGAGAGAGAGAGACAGACAAAAACCAAGAGGAGAGAGAGAAAGGGAAAGAGTGATACGCACAGCCACACGAAGAAAAATAAGAGGAAAGGGAGAGAGTGAGACACACATTCACATGAAAAATAAAGAGGAGAGGGAGAAAGGGAGAGAACGAGACACACAAACACGCAATCAGATATCCCTCTCCTCTTTCGGTGGGAGGCATAACCCGCTGCCGGTCCGAAATAATGTATATATAACATGAGGTCGGCGTTAAAGAGGTGCTGTTACCAAGCCTGCATAAGCGGCGAGGCGGTTCCGGGGAAATTACCTTCGCGGGTAATCATTTTTGGGTAATCTAGTAGACTTAGTTGGAGGGCGATTCGTTAGTCTTCCGGGTAACTGGTTCGCTTCTCGCAAGGAATTCGGATTTGGGGAATGTAGTCTGACTTTGGGATTTT
>NC_051404.1:16134635-16134732 GCF_015228065.2 Penaeus monodon | reverse complement strand
GCAATGTGAGAATGTGATTTCCAAAGGATTATATTGTGATGATATGAAAGGATAAGTAATGATTTTCGTCCATTCGGGTACATTCGAGAAAAGAAGA
>NC_051404.1:16133825-16134545 GCF_015228065.2 Penaeus monodon | reverse complement strand
TTGTTTTTTCAGAACTTTTCCTTCTCCGACAACGAGGTTAAGAAGAAAAGTGCTGTACTTGTCCAGCCAACACGTACAAGAAAAGCAGAATAGATTTGTGCCTCGCTGTTCGCGATCGTGTTGAAGACATGTTTAAGAGGCGACGAGGAGGGGATCCGGGGGAGGGGGGAGGGTCGAGGGAACAGCTGAGGATAAGAGTACTGGTGTTGATGACAAGAGCAGATGACGATGGGGGTAGCATGTTTAAAGAGGAGAGGAAGGAAGGTGAGGGAAGGGAGATATATGAGTTAGAGGTGAATGAAGGGAGGTAGGTGAGGTAGAGAAGTTTAAGGAAGGAAGGTGCGAGAGGAATTGCAGAACAGCTGTTAGTTGAAGAGACGCTGTAGTTCTAGGGGGTGACACCTTCGGGTGAGGAGAGAGGTTGCGGAGGTGAGGCAAAGAGCAGCTTTAATGCATGCAGTAGTAAGGACAAAATCAATAGCAACCTTATCACTAGTTATCGAGAGAGTGCGGTTCCTAGTTAGTCCTGTAGCTAGTGACAAACTGATGACGTGAGTTGGGCGTACGTCACATCGTCAGCCGAACGTCATTAGACATGTGACATGACATTCTGAAGTGCCTGGCCTGTTGTTGAGGGAGGGAGAATGTTGTTGTTGGAGAGGGAGAGAGCGCGCGGGACTATTGTTGACACACGAAACACAATACAGAGGTGGAAGCTGT
>NC_051404.1:16133065-16133780 GCF_015228065.2 Penaeus monodon | reverse complement strand
GTGTGATTTATATGTTTTGAGTTGTAAGACTAATATGAAAGTGCAACGAAATGCCTCTTAAGAAATCCCAAGCTCCTGTATTTTTAAAAAAAGTAGATACTGTTCTTCATCGAGAGTTATTCGGTCATTAACCATAGCGAAGTGGACATCGCAGTGCTTATTGACCGGTGTGGTTTGGGGGGGGGGGCGAAGGAGAAGAGGGATGTGTGTATATAGCCAGTTATTGTCATTTCCGGGAGAGAGGCATGCTAGAGCCATAGTTAGTGGATTGGCGGGGATTAAGTAACAGGGTTTTCTTGTTTATATAATATTTCTATTTGGTGAATGAAGTTATGTCTCTCTGGGTATTTGTGGTAGGGTATTTTAATGATTGCCACTTTTAAGATCCTTCGTCACTTTCTTTAGCATTATTAAAGGTGGGTAAGTAAACAGTGATTCATGAATATTAATATATTTACAATATATTTCACAAAAAGAAATTCATTCTCTTTGGGCGTCACTCCCTTGCTATGCATTCAGGGAAAACGGTAAACTGTCCTGTTAAGAGCGGAGAGTCGGGCGCTATTACGGCGAATCTTGCTCACTTATTCCCTTGGAGTCGATGCTTCAGACTTGATATTACATTAATACTGAAAAAAAGAATGCATTTCAAACTGAACAATATCCTTGATAATTTACGAACTCAAGTAATAAGTCCCCGTTAACAAGGTATGCG
>NC_051404.1:16131483-16132128 GCF_015228065.2 Penaeus monodon | reverse complement strand
ATCAGCCGAGGTAATAAACGCGAAAAAATGGCATGTGAGGATCAGTCGAAGATTCTCCACGGAAGCTTATTGAGGTTTTACGGCGAGCGGAACCTCGTAACCAAGTTCTCCGAGGCTGGCCGTCCGCACTTCATTCGACACAGGCCACGGAACACGGAGAAGAAAAGTAAAAGAAGGGGAAAAGAAGGGCCAAGAAAGCGGTTAAGAATTCTGCCTAGAAGAATCGGAGAGAAGGTGGCAATTAGGGGGGTGCCAGTTGGGGGTGCGAGTCGGGGGGTGCCAATCAGGTGAGAGTGCCTGCGGGTCTCGGCGTTGCCTCATTTCATGCTCGGGAAACACTCCTCGGAGATGGCGGTCGGAATTTCGGCGATAGGTCTATCTGGCGATTTATTTTGCGCCGGAGGGAGGAATGGGAGGTGAAGGGAAATGGAGGAAAGTGGAAGGAGGTGGAGGCGGAGAGGAAAGAGGTGGAGGAAAGGGGAATGGATAAAATAAAGGGATGTGTATGAGGTGAGAGTGAGTGTATAAATATATTTTCTCTCTTTTTATAGCTTAGTTTTTATGCCAATGTATATTTAGTGTTTCCATGCATAATCGTATGTGGTCGAACGTGTAGTCATATGAGTGTAAGGAAACACACACGTA
>NC_051404.1:16130590-16130695 GCF_015228065.2 Penaeus monodon | reverse complement strand
TGAGATATAGTATGAGTATGATATGAGATAGTAATGAGAGATAGTAGATGTTAATGAGGAGAGAGTTAATAGAGTTAAGTGAACGAGAATTCAGAAGTAGTAGTA
>NC_051404.1:16130157-16130381 GCF_015228065.2 Penaeus monodon | reverse complement strand
TTGAGAAATTGAGAGATTTCCTCGTCACCCAAACTACATCCACATCATCTACAAACGTTCCTGAGGCAGCCCGTCCCCATCCTCCCTCTCGGGCCTCCAGTGCTCATCATTTTTGGAAGTCGCTAACATTTTCCGCTTCCCATTCGGCCCGCGGAGTTCGTATCTTCCTGTGGGCGATGGGAAAGATCGAGATTTCGTTTGCAGAGAGAGTCGGTGTGTCGGGT
>NC_051404.1:16129688-16129920 GCF_015228065.2 Penaeus monodon | reverse complement strand
AGGCTGCAGGTTTCTTGTATGCTAATGGTTACGAAAGACACGGGATACATCATGTCTTGAGGAGTAGGCTCTTGAAATACAGCTGCTTAGTCTTCAATGATTTTCTGATCATCCGAACTCTTCTGGCAGAGTTTTTCATCGCCTTATACTGTTAGGGGAATTGAGCAGAAAGAGATATTCCACTTTCACATACTTATCTGACGGTTTATGAATATTTCACAGGTTATTTGGG
>NC_051404.1:16129109-16129295 GCF_015228065.2 Penaeus monodon | reverse complement strand
TCCTGACCAGTCTGTAGAGAAGCCGAGAGTTTAAGTGAAGTTTCATTAGTTCTGTTTGAAAGTTATGGGATCTGATGGAGTTTACAAGTTTCCTCGGGAATAATAAATCTAAACTATGCCATCCCATTCTCTTCTCCTTCCTTTCGTGTTCTAATGCCTCCTTCTAATCCTGCCCCCTCCCCCCCC
>NC_051404.1:16128787-16129010 GCF_015228065.2 Penaeus monodon | reverse complement strand
TCCTGTTGATTATATTCTAATAAAAAAAAAACACCTACAAACAAATCAAATCTTTCTCTCGACATTAAGTCAGCTCCCAACCCCGCCTTGGATATTTCGTCTTCCGGTTGAACGATCCGTCTTAAGAGAGACAGACCCGGATGTATTGACTCGTCTGGCACTACTACCCGGCACGACTAGAGGGAGTGTGGGAGGTTGAGAGGGGTGGAGACTTAGGGAAGGG
>NC_051404.1:16128492-16128751 GCF_015228065.2 Penaeus monodon | reverse complement strand
GGGAGGGGTAGGTTCCGTGATCGCCGGAGCTTGTTGAATCGTTTGTCCTACGTGTGTAAATGTTTCTGTTTTTTCATCTTCTCTTTTTAAGAATAAAAAAAACTGTTACTATTTGGAGTTGGATAGCGTTTCATGCTCTATTATTTTTTAATGTTTGTAGGGGATGGATAGGGGTGTGTATGTGTGTATCCGTGTGCGCGTGTTTGGATACTATGGGTGTGTTGTTCCTGTGCTCACATACCATAAAGGAACTATGTAC
>NC_051404.1:16127978-16128170 GCF_015228065.2 Penaeus monodon | reverse complement strand
TCTCGCTTCCCCTATGAGTCTCTCCTGAAGATATTTCCTCCCTTTGAGGAACCATTTCTCGGGGCTCTTGCTTCCCGAGGCGAGAGGAGGCGTGTGAGGGGAGTCGCTGGTCTGGCAACACTTGTTTGTTTTCAGATCCCGTTTGTTGATCTTATCTTTTTCCTTTCTTTCTTCTCGCCTTTTCTTCCTTGC
>NC_051404.1:16126802-16127462 GCF_015228065.2 Penaeus monodon | reverse complement strand
GGGGAGACAAGGAGAAGTAGAAAGAGAAGTCGAGAGAAAGTTAGAAGGAGTGAGAGAAAGAAAGAAAGGAGGAGAAAGGCAAAAGATAAACAAAGAAAAAATGAAAAGATAAACAGAGACGGGAGAAGCAGCAAGAAATAAACAGAATACATGAGAATGAGTCCTCGAAAGACGGCGGTAAAGAAAAACAGCTGACAGAGAGAGAGAGAAGAAGAAAATGAAGAAGAAAGGAGGAAGGATATAAAGAAACAGCAAGTTACTTCTTGATTTATCCCACAGTGCTAATTCTGTTGCTAGCTAAGAATAGCAAAAATGGGCTAGTTGCATTGTCATGTCACGTACTGTACCTTCTCCCAAAGAATAAAGGAGAGTTCTAGCAATGTCTGAATTAGTTGTGACGTTTTGTTCAAGGTTCTTGATATTAAACTTTAGATTTTTTTTTTTTCAATGAAGATATTTGTCTATTTTTCCTCTTTCGGTGTCTTTAGCTCTAGGCATAACTTTTAATTTATTTTTAATTCAATTTATTTCCCTGTATTTTCTTGAGACTTTGAGGGATGCATGCGTTTGTAATTACTGAGGAATTCCTATTTTGATTTGCAACTTGGTGTTTATAAATGAAGGTATGCGCGTGCAAGGGTATTCTTAGCCCGAAAATGT
>NC_051404.1:16126305-16126566 GCF_015228065.2 Penaeus monodon | reverse complement strand
GGCCAATATTTTTTCTCATTTTTCTTGCTTTTATAAAGTTCTCTGTCCTCTCCAAACGACAACCGTCTCTTAAATCCCTTTCAGTGCTAAATTCTGAATGATACTCAGGGAGCATCAGTGACGTTAATGTAATAGATACTAACTTGATTCCCAGACATTTATACTGATTGCTCTCGATTTACGGGAAGCTGCGAAGTGCCTATAAAAGTGTTTCTCAAGGAAGGCACGGCTGTTGCGGGCGCTCTCTCGAGGCCTTTATGG
>NC_051404.1:16125670-16126079 GCF_015228065.2 Penaeus monodon | reverse complement strand
CCACGAAACCGGCCCCTCCGTTTGTGTTCCTTCGGCGCCGTGTGATAATCTCCCTAAGAAGCGACTTGTTTGAGGGGACGGGAATCCAGCGACGTGTCTTCCTGAGATTCCCGGGAATATCAGTCGTCTTTTCGTGTCTGTCTGTCTCTCTCTGTCGCAGTCGCCGCCTCAAGGACTCGTCTTCACCTTCTTCGTCTTGGGATTGGTTTCGTCAAGGGGGTCATTGGGAGAACGGAAGAGGGAATGAAGGAATGGACAAGTAAAATGAGGGGTTGAAGGAACGGAGGAGGTTTTTAAAGAAACGAAGGAGGAGCTGAAGGATTGAAAGTTCCGAGGAGTAAGAGCTCGACTGCAGTGGGAAAAGAGGTTTAAGCGATTTTTATTGTATCTCTCCAATTACTTTACAAAA
>NC_051404.1:16125149-16125518 GCF_015228065.2 Penaeus monodon | reverse complement strand
GTTCGATTTATAAAACAAAACCTCACCATTTATTTTAGCAACACAGTTTTCAATTACTATTATCTTTTCACTTTTTCTTCATTCATCAGCTAGCTATAGCTAGACTTTACAAGAGAAAATATGAGTCACTGAAACGAAACAATATGAAAATTTACCACGTACACATCTTACATAATAGTTTTTTCCTCTACGTGCTTGAATTACTTAATAGTCGTTTTGCGAAAAAAAGACCAAGGGTAGAAGTCATATAAGTTGCCAAATGTCACCTTGAGGAAAGTTTTCGTTTTTTTTTCTCTCTTTTTTCTCGTGACGAAACACAGGAGGGAGGGGGGGGGGGATGTAAAACCGATTTTGCAATTCGTTATGTCC
>NC_051404.1:16124667-16125108 GCF_015228065.2 Penaeus monodon | reverse complement strand
ATGACGGTAATTGTGTGTTTTTCTTTCCTTATTGCAATAAGATAGTCCGCAACTTTTTTCTACTTTACGACGTTTGATTAATTTTCTTTTCATCTGTTTTATTGCAGACTCGAGAAAAAAAACTATTTTGCAACTTGTTACTTTTCTGTTATTTTATTTATTAATCCCTTTTCCGTGTTACTTTACTTAAGACGGCAATTACAATATTTTATTTCCTTATTACTGCAATAAAAGAATATCGCAACTTTATCCTACTTGATTTTTTTTTCTTTCACGACATCTGATCAGTTTTCTTTTCCGTTTTATTGCAACCTAACGAAAAATCCGACACCGAATATTGAACATTGTACATGGGATCATCGCCGGTTTTATTACGTGTCATTTTACAGTGGCAATATCACCGCCGATACTGTACTTTTACTCTTGCTTTTTCATTTTCGT
>NC_051404.1:16124404-16124564 GCF_015228065.2 Penaeus monodon | reverse complement strand
ACAGCAAGAACATAGGTTACGATTTTGGCAGTGAATTGGCCTATTAACATTAACAGCCTTGGATAATGCGTGATGAAATTGGCGCAGGGGATGATGGCACGCGCCCTAATTTGCTGATGCGCTGTACTCGTGTCTTTTTATTTAATTTTGTTCCTTGCGG
>NC_051404.1:16124098-16124169 GCF_015228065.2 Penaeus monodon | reverse complement strand
CGAACAGATACATTCATCAAGGATTCATATAACAAAAACTCTCCTTTGCGGTTCTCTCTTCACTTTATGAC
>NC_051404.1:16123561-16124052 GCF_015228065.2 Penaeus monodon | reverse complement strand
CATCAAAGATTCATATAACAAAAACTCTCCTATGCGGTTGTCTCTCTTCATTTGGGACTAAGATAGGAAAAAGTACGGCGAGTCCACAACGCGACCGCACTTTCTGGACGACGGAAAGCGCCCCGCGTGGAATTCCATCTCGTAGGCTGGGTAGACTCTCATTTTTTCCCTTTTATATTTGAATATCTTTTATATTTGTTTGTGTTTTTTTCTCTATGTTTTTTTGTTTTTGTTTTCATATTTTGTATATTATGGTTTTCTTATTTTTTATAATGTTTTATTTTTTTTCATTTGTCTATTTATTTGTTTTAGTTTGTTTCATTTATTTAGGGAGTAGGGGTTATATGATATTCTCTCTTCCTCGCTGGGTGGTTGTTCATGATACTGAATAAAGGAGAACTACACGGGTTTGTTTTATTTATTGCAAGGAAATAAAAGAAATGGAAAATGTTTATTTATGAGAAAATATAAGGTCATTGGATCATTCGTTC
>NC_051404.1:16122778-16123243 GCF_015228065.2 Penaeus monodon | reverse complement strand
GCCATCCATCCGTCTATTTATCAAGCCAACAAGAATCTTTGTAATCTGAGCGGCCGGCGTCGCCTCGGACCCATTTCCTTTCGGCTCTTAAGCGGAACACGATCTAATCCCCCAAACGAACGCGGCAGGGGGGTGGGGGGAGGCGGACGTGGGCGGCATCTGTAAGAGGAGTGGGTGGGTGGATGGGTTGAGGGGGGTAGGGTGGATGGGAGGTAGAGAGAGGTAGAGGAAGAGGGGTAGAGAGAGGTAGGGGTAGAGATAGTAGGGAGGTAAGAGAGTAGGGGAGGTAGAGAGGGGTAGGTGGAGGTAGGGAGGGTAGGGGGAGGTAGAGAGAGGTAGGGGAGGTAGGGAGGGGTAGGGGGAGGTAGAGAGAGGTACGGGGAGGTAGGGAGGGGTAGGGGGAGGTAGAGAGAGGTAGGGGGAGGTAGAGAGAGGTAGGGGGAGGTAGAGAGAGGTAGGGGGAGG
>NC_051404.1:16122659-16122724 GCF_015228065.2 Penaeus monodon | reverse complement strand
GGGGTGGGGGAGGGAGGGAGAGGAGATGCTTGTTGATACGGGTGTAATTAACGTATTATGAAAGA
>NC_051404.1:16122458-16122550 GCF_015228065.2 Penaeus monodon | reverse complement strand
ACTGCTGTTAGAGTTACCGGTGGTCCTGTTATTTCTGCGTCACTGCTGATTATAAAACATATTGCTACTGCTTCTACTGTTCTGTTTACACT
>NC_051404.1:16122063-16122241 GCF_015228065.2 Penaeus monodon | reverse complement strand
GGGGAAAACCGTTGTTTATGAATGAAAAATACCACGAATTGTGTGTACTTTTCCTCATGCGATTCACAAGGCCGTAAAGATTTCGGATAAGGGCGAACATAAATCCTTTCCCCCAAATATTTTCGCTAACCCGGCTGAACCCTGTCTCCTCGGGGTATCTCTGGAGGATGGTGCGCTT
>NC_051404.1:16121560-16121800 GCF_015228065.2 Penaeus monodon | reverse complement strand
TTTCGGCGTGATCGGAGAGGAAGAAAAGAAGGGGTAAGCTTAAAGGTGAAGGGGGAAAAAGGTAAAAGGGAGGGGAGGGGAAGGGCAAGACGAGAGAGCAAGGAGTAAGAGGAGTTGGGGGGAGGGGGGCGGAGGTCAACCTCGATAAAGATAATTGAAAGGGAAAAAAGAGGGTACGTTTCTTTCTCCTTTTCTCTCTGTACCCTCGGGGCTTGTCGGAGGTCCTCCCCAAACGTAGGG
>NC_051404.1:16120948-16121089 GCF_015228065.2 Penaeus monodon | reverse complement strand
AACGCTCGTCCACTGAACTCTCCCGGAGCAAAGGGCTTCTCCTCACACCTGAGTCCGTCGATGAAGAGAAGAGAGGAAATGAGGCTCGCGTTTTTATGATCGTAAGGATTGTGTTTCTGGAGAGATTGCGAGTGCTTGTGT
>NC_051404.1:16120356-16120583 GCF_015228065.2 Penaeus monodon | reverse complement strand
CTCCGGAATATTTACAACCGTTGGTCCGCAGTTGCCTTGGTTCCGAAATGAGCTTTGACAAAATGGGGTTTTAAATGACGCGGCTGAAGAGGGCATTTTTTCGTTCTTCCTTTTATGAAACTTTTAGAACTCGTACTATAGGGCTTGGTGGCGATCGATGTGGTGTCCTTTTTGAAAGATGCATGGCTTTTGTGCGTCCGAAACGCGCGCACGCACACGCAAACGCC
>NC_051404.1:16119493-16120322 GCF_015228065.2 Penaeus monodon | reverse complement strand
TCTTGTCAATCCATAAGATTGAGGGTGCGTGTATATATGCCACCCTCACGCATGCATACCCCCATTTATACATGCGCACAGTGAACTTCATCTTCCGTTTTGTTTATATTTACCTTTTTTCCAACTAACTAATGTAAACAAAAGACAATCGATCCCCAGCTTCCTTCCGCTGTATCACAAGTCCTTCTTCCTGGGTCAATGACCTTGAATCTTGACGGACATCTGAAGTCAATCGATAGACAGATCGAGGCCAGCGTGGTAGCAACATTCCCATGAGGTCGACGACCCTCGTGGGCGAAACAGTACCAAGGGAGGGAGGAAGAGGAAGGAGGAAAGGGAGGGGGGGAGGGGAAGGGGATATATGGTGGAACGGGAGGGGAGAGAGAGGGGAAGGGGGCAGAATAGCGCGGTAGGATGAGGGGAGAGAGGGGAAGGAGTAGAGGAAACGGGAAGAGAGGTGGGAAGGATACATGGGGAGGGGTGAAGGGATGAGGAAGGGTAGAGGGCGCGGGAGAGGGAAGGAGCAGAGGGAACGGGAAGGAAGAGAAAAGGAAGAACAGGAGAAGGTGAGAAAGGAAGGAGGCAAAGGAAACAGGGTGAGAGAAAGAGAGAGCAGAGAAAGGATAGAAAAGGGTGGGGAGAAAAGAGCGAAGGAGGGGGATGGGCGTTGGGAAAGGGGCGGGGCCGTGGGCTTTATGTGGATAGGTCGAGTGTCGTAAGGGAAGGTTTGGAGACTAATAATCTTCTTATTGACAGCTTGACCTGATTCCTGTGTACTGTTACTATTCTTCTATTTTTTTTCGCTTATTTCATCTTCTAATTCTTCTCT
>NC_051404.1:16119197-16119264 GCF_015228065.2 Penaeus monodon | reverse complement strand
TGCCAGTGAGAGGAAACTGCAAGTAATATATTTATAAGGAACATCAAGACGAAAATACATATTCTAC
>NC_051404.1:16119006-16119079 GCF_015228065.2 Penaeus monodon | reverse complement strand
GGGTGAATGAACGTCACGCAGCGCCGTCACGTAGTCCGCTATAGTACTCGGGGGTGTTGAATAGGATCGATTA
>NC_051404.1:16117946-16118466 GCF_015228065.2 Penaeus monodon | reverse complement strand
TTTCAAGAAGTGCCACAGTAATCCGATATTGCTTATTGGTCACACCTCTGGCAAGCCCTTAACTCGGTATGACACAGACTGTAACCGGGAACATTTGCCGTGACATTCGCTACCGCATGACGTCATGATATCTTGTAAGTGATCTCTCCAGCTTTTTTTTTCTCCTGCATTTTTATTCTCCTTTTCTAATATGCCCTTTTTTGTCTTTTGTTTTTTTTCGTTTTTTTGCTGTTTCTTTCACATATGTTTTTTTTTTTTCTTTTTTCTTTTTCTCTACTTTTCCTTTGATAATTGATCCTAGTCTTCTATATTTTTTAGTGTCTTTAAAACGTGTCCTTTTCTCCCTTTTTCTCATCCACCTTGTAAAATGGTCTCTTATTTATGTTTTTTTTTTTCATATCTATATCCTCGATCTTCTTCTTACACGTTTATCTTTCCCTTCTTCTCAAGGCGCTGGTTTTGGGTCTATTGATGCCATTGTCTGTTGTGGGGGAAAAATATGTTTCTTTCCTGTCTCTAA
>NC_051404.1:16116683-16117648 GCF_015228065.2 Penaeus monodon | reverse complement strand
CACGATAACTTTTATCGGCGAGTGCATGACTTATCGCTCCTTTGCATGACAATTGTTCATCTATCGATCCTCTGTCCACGAATCTATTTTAAACCAAGTATGTTACTAGCGCGCACAGGAGGTCATGCAGTCAACGTATGTGGCGACGAGGGACTGTCATGCACTCTTCCTGTACGGATTTCATGACGGAAAAGAGTGCATGACTGAAATCGATTGACACAGACATGGGGGATGTTGTTTTGCGATTTTTTTAGTATTGGTGATTGGAAGAGGGTGAGGAAGAAGGCGGAAGAAGTAGGAAGAATTGGAAAGGAAAGGTGGAAAGAAGGGAGATAGAAGTATATAGAAATGGCGGAAAGGAAGGAAGCAAGCATGAAGAATGTGAAAAGAAAGGGAGAAAGGAGAAGAGACCGATAATGAAAGGGGGATGGAGGGAGACACGAATGTTAAAAAAGCGAAAAGGATGGAAATTAGAGAGATTTGAGTAGAAATGTCAAGGGGTAGAAGGATTGATCAGGGAAGAGGGACGACATAGAATAATAGGAAGACGAAAAAGCTGAAAGGAGAAAGAAAGAAAAATGGAAAAAGGGGATTCAGAATAACACAATGAAGAATATGGAAAAATAAGAGAAAGAGGAGAACAGAAGAATAACGGAATAAGAAAACAAACAAACGGACCAGAAATACTGAATGAATTCTACGAAAAGGCCAATCATTCGCAATCTTGTGCAAAGTTGTGCAATTTCCACTCATGATTTTTCGCTTCTCAGATCCTCCGCGAATCGTTGCCGTTTTACTCTGTTGTTTGATTTCTTTTTTAGCGGAAACTCGCTAACTTTTGGATGTGAGCGAAATCCTGGCTTGTTATAAGAGACCGGAAGGATTGGTTATGCGGGGGGGGGGGGGGATTAAAAACGCAGGGATTAACGCCTCTCCTGCTGTCTTCTCTACTTGTGTGTGCATGC
>NC_051404.1:16116206-16116311 GCF_015228065.2 Penaeus monodon | reverse complement strand
GAGCTCCATATATTTATTCAAATATAACCGCAGAAAAAAATAGCTTGAAGAGATGCAGTTTTAACAGAGATTAAACAAGAATGCGCTTATGTCTTCCTCCTCCGC
>NC_051404.1:16115721-16116168 GCF_015228065.2 Penaeus monodon | reverse complement strand
AAATGTTAGAAGGGTAGGGGGATGGGTAGAGATGAGGGGAAAGGGAATGAGGAGGGACGGGAGAGGAGAGGGGAGAAGGGTGAGGAGAGGGAGCTAGGGATGAAGGGGAGGGAGAAGAGGGTAGAGGGGGAATAAGAAGGAGGGGAGAGGGGTGGGAAGAGAGATGGGTGAGCCAGAGGGGAGGCGGTGGATTGGGACGGGTAGAGGAGAGGAGAGTGGGTAGAGGTGAGGGGAAGTGGTTAAGGATGAGCAGGGATGGGGGGGGAGAGGGGAAGTTGGGAAGAGGAAGGAGAGGGGGTGGGGGTTACGTTGTCTTATCGACCTCCAGTTAAAGTTAAGCGCTTTCACCTTGTCAGCCATTCTCGAGGGAGAACCGAGGGGAAAGTTGAGGGATTTAAAGCCGGCCAAGAATTTTAATGTTTGTTGAGATGAGGGCGATTAACGTTT
>NC_051404.1:16115601-16115691 GCF_015228065.2 Penaeus monodon | reverse complement strand
AACCAAAAATTAAATCTCTCTCGCTTTCTTTCTAACTCATTCTCATCCATGATTGTGCCTCTCCCTCTCAGACCTCTCTATTCTCTTTGC
>NC_051404.1:16114565-16114992 GCF_015228065.2 Penaeus monodon | reverse complement strand
TTGCGTGCGCAAAATTTCAATCTGTTCTTCAATATATATTTAATATGAAGATGGTAATTGGCTTTCTTTATCCGCGCGCGCGCGCTTGTGTGTGCCTGTGTCTGTGTCTGTAATTTTTCCATAATTGTTTCACCTTCTTTTTGACATGTAATTAACCTTTCTCTTTTATTCTTTCAGGTGAGTGTTCATTGGCCGGAAGGAAATGATGATAAAAGCAGGTTGGTGTTCTTTTTAGTTGTTCCATGAACTGAAGAGAATTAATTAAAAGGTTTATTTTCCATCCGCTTACGTGGATTACGGCCTCGCTTTAATTGCGGCGTGTGGCTATGGACAAGGAGATTAATAGTGTGTTTGTTGTTGGATATTTGGGTTCGAATTGTTGTATTTGTTTCCCGTTTCGTGTGTCTCTGTCTTTTTCTTTTTTGGT
>NC_051404.1:16114147-16114356 GCF_015228065.2 Penaeus monodon | reverse complement strand
TTTACCAACACACACTCAGCCTCGCCCTGCCTCTCACCTCATCTCCTTTAAGTTATCCTTTCCAACATCAAACAGATTGCCTCCCTTGGTGCATGTACGTCGGACTCATCCACGTGTGAGTCCGTGTGTGTTGCGATGAGGGACTGATGAGTCTGGTGGGGTAATTGTATGTGGGAGGGTGTTGGTGGGGGGTGGGGGTAAATTTAGAC
>NC_051404.1:16113988-16114084 GCF_015228065.2 Penaeus monodon | reverse complement strand
CTTGATGCTTTTATCTCCTCACTTTCGTAGATCCCGGCGCCTCTCTTGCCGACCGCCGGATCCGTCATTCCTGTCAGGCCATATTTTCATCTTTGG
>NC_051404.1:16113439-16113707 GCF_015228065.2 Penaeus monodon | reverse complement strand
CTTGTTAACTCCAACGGCAGATAAACCTGCCGGTTGCAATATGATGCAGAAGTTGCCAGGCCTCTTACATGCGTGGGATGTGTTCTCTTTATGTATATATTTTTGAGGGTCTAAAGTCAAAGCAAGGGAAAGGAGTAACTTTTAGAATCTTTCGAATATTTTTTTCCTCCTGTTCCCTACCGAACAGTATTTTTTTTCTTTTTGTGACTTGAAGAAAAAAGTACGATGTCTGTTGCTACTCAGACGGGATATGATTCCATGGAACCCT
>NC_051404.1:16112636-16113400 GCF_015228065.2 Penaeus monodon | reverse complement strand
GAAACTGGCCTTGTGATTTTTTAAGTATCTTCTAGAGAATATTTTAGAAGATAAAGTTTTTTTAATCTTTTGTTCCTCTGCCTTAAATTCATCTATCGTCATTTTTTTCTCTCTTTGAATTTCCTGTACATTGCTATCTTCTTCCTCCCTTTTATTGCATTTGGTGTTCCCCTCTCTCATCTGTCTGGGCTTTTCCTGTCTGGCGCCACCAGAGCCGCTTCTCCCCCCTCCTGTGTCTCTCCCTTCCTTCACCCCCTCTCCCCCCCTTCCTTCACCCCCTCTCCCTCCTCCCTTCACCCCCTCTCTCCAAGTCTTCTCCCCTCTCTCCCCCTTCCCTCACCCCCCTCTCCATGTCTTCTCCCTCCTCTTCCTCTTCCTTCATCCCCCCTCTCCCCATGTCTTCTCCCACACTTCACCCTCCCTATGTCTCCTACCGCCTCCCATGCGCTCCACCTCCCCTCCCCTTGTCCCTCCCCCTCTCCCCTCTCATACACCCACTCAACCCGCTCCTCTTGTCGCCTTTCCCCCCTCTCATTCCCCCCCTTTCCTCCGTCTTTCTCCCTTTCCTCTCCTCGTTTTTCCTTTTTTTTCTGCCTGATCCCCATTCCTCGTGTCTCTTTCCTTCCTTTCCTCCTCTTCGTTCCTCCTTTTTTCTGTCTGTTCCTCACCCCCATGTATAGTTCACTTTCCTTCCCCTTCTCATGTCTTACTCCTGTCCCCTCACTTTCCATGTCCTATGTTGTCTTCCCCCTCTCACTCTCCCT
>NC_051404.1:16112482-16112600 GCF_015228065.2 Penaeus monodon | reverse complement strand
CCGCCCTTCCTTCCCTCCCTCTTCCCTAATTGCTCCTCTTCCCTGCGGCTCTTCCCTTACACTTTGCCCTCCACCCTTTCTCTTTCTCTTTCCTCTTGTTCCTCTCACTCCCAATGGC
>NC_051404.1:16112084-16112176 GCF_015228065.2 Penaeus monodon | reverse complement strand
GACGGACGCGGCGCCGGCGGACTGCCTTCCCCAACCCACGTTGAAAAGCCGATCGATTTATCACCCTGGACTCTCAGCCTCACCAAACATTT
>NC_051404.1:16111763-16111853 GCF_015228065.2 Penaeus monodon | reverse complement strand
TAAGAATAAAAGAAAAAGCAAGAGAAAATGATGATAAAAGGGAAAGGCAACGGTGAAGGCTGGGCGGAGGAAGTGGATAAAAATAGCAAA
>NC_051404.1:16111602-16111720 GCF_015228065.2 Penaeus monodon | reverse complement strand
GATGTGCTTTCAAAGAAGAATTATTTGAGAATGCAGCAAACGGAAAGATACCAAAATAGACAGATAAACAGACAGAGGGACCATTTCCATTGAAGTGAAGGCCACTGAAGCTGCATAC
>NC_051404.1:16111472-16111559 GCF_015228065.2 Penaeus monodon | reverse complement strand
TTAGTTTTTTCGTGAGTGATTGTTAGAAACTGTTTGAGAGACAGTTAGATTTGGTTTTATTCTCATAATTTCTCTGAGGCTTATAAA
>NC_051404.1:16111214-16111352 GCF_015228065.2 Penaeus monodon | reverse complement strand
TTCCCTCTTTCTCGAGATCATCACTTTTCATTTGCCTCAGTAGCCACACCCAACGATCATTTTTCTATATTTTTCTCTTATTGATTCAGGTTTTGGATCATTTCCTGCTGTTTTATCTTATTATATTAATCAGTCAGC
>NC_051404.1:16110822-16111016 GCF_015228065.2 Penaeus monodon | reverse complement strand
AAACGTGATTAGCCAATAATTCTTTAATTTTTCTTGATTTTTTCTCCCGTTTCGGTTATCCTTCCTCTGTTGCGTTATTTGTCCTTTTTTTCGTCTTTACTCTATGCCACTTATTGATGTCACGATTACTCCTGATTGTCATGTGAATGCCTCTTGTTTTGTTGTTTGCCTTCCTTACCCCTTGACACCATTCT
>NC_051404.1:16110490-16110646 GCF_015228065.2 Penaeus monodon | reverse complement strand
GCCTTGTGTATAGAGGAAGCTCAGTTCGTGCGAGCCTTTCAGTGGCAATCAAATATTCATTTAACGTAGGGGATGCTTTAGCTTGGATGCCAGAGAGACTCGGTGTTGTCTCTTCGTTTGCCGATAGAATGTTCATGAGTGCATGTTCACACTTAG
>NC_051404.1:16108585-16110269 GCF_015228065.2 Penaeus monodon | reverse complement strand
CCCTTCATCCCCACCCCTCTCTCTCGAGTAGAGTGTCTCTGAGAATGTCTCTCCACACATTTTACATTCCAGGACGATGCCTTCAGTAATGGAGGCTTCAATTAGATACATTTCGAAGTTGTTTTTTTCCATATCGTGATCGAGGAGTATTTTAAATGGTAATGTTAGGTCTTGTTTCTTTTTTTGTAGATTTGTATGTCATGTTATTTTACGAATGCTATTTTCTTTGTTTTTTGGTTAGTTTATTTTATAGTAAATTACTGCACGGTGTTTTAAAAATGTTACATAGTATATGGCTTTTTCTTCTCGATATTTTCTGTAATTCTTCTTCATGTTGTCGTGTTTATTCCACACCTGATATAATTAGTTTCATGATTTTTACAAAGAATTATCGATGTCTTACCATTTTTTTGTATGATTTCTTACCTCACACTTCATTCACACGATACCTATTATGATGAATAACTCGATTTGAACATTTCAAAACTGGATTTCCTCTCAATGAGAAACCTTAAGGAAAGTCTACGGAGCCAGCCAACCGTGTTTCACATAGTCCTCTTCTCGCACTAACCAAGGTACTTTAAAAACTTATATGTGTGTCGTATATGTACCTTGACACTAATGAATGCTTGCAGATCGACGAGGATGTGCATGTGTGCGTTATACCGATAGTATACTCATTCTGGCAGTAGGGTGCATTTGTGATATACTCGAGGACTATTTCTGTAACACCACTGCAGGATACATTGCAAATCTTTCGCTTTATTTAGCACCCATACTCCTGGTTTAAGACTGAATTCATCATCCATGAGTTCTTGGCAGTCAATTATAATTATAGAGTGTGAATGTTGTATCTCGGTACAATCCACCTTAAGTGTCCATCTGACATAGGGACAATTAGATGACATGTTATTAAATGCTCCTATCACGCAGCATAACCTAAACAAGCTGACCAATTGGTTGGAAATGCTAGGAATAAAGCCATGCAATACCAGCTACAACCCAGCGTTGATTATCCTGATCAGCTTCCAGATGCATTGAACCTGCATCGTAAAAAAAAAAAATGTAAAATATTTTAATTTGATCAAATTCCTAAGGTCTTGGATCTAAACCGTATAAAAGACAGTGTAACTGCGAAATATTTTAGAAGAAGAAAGTAAAACGATATATGATATTCTGCTTTGGATTTCACCCTTAACGATGAAGTTTTTTGTTGTTGCAATATCATATAGTTATCATATTGCCATTTTTTTTAGGTCTTTTTCATTTATATATATTTATCTTTTCCCTGCCCTTATCGTAATGAAAATTAATAAATACATGTTTTCAAGTGCATTCATCTTTGATTTGATATTCCTTTCGCAGAAATTTCGAAATTTGTTACAATTGCAAATTAGGAGCAGATTAGATCTTCTCGTGCTACTGTCTTACGCTCATCTTAAAACAGGCGCTAATGAGACGATTAATTAGCTTAATTAGTGAGATGAGCATCGTTGATTCCTTGTTTACGACCTCTTGATGTTTGTTTTATTGTTACTCTCTTTGGCCTCGGTGCTATTAGCTTGTTTGTCATTTTTAAGGGAATTTACACATGTATACGTGATTTGGAGTTTAGTCATTATGATGAGAAGAGTCTTGTTGTTCTATTGTCTATTATTATTGCCATCATCGTTATTAATTTTTT
>NC_051404.1:16108098-16108485 GCF_015228065.2 Penaeus monodon | reverse complement strand
TGGGAATTAAAGGAAGGAAGATGCAAAACAAATCATAATACGAGGAAATGAGCTCTGCATATGCTTATGGATGTATATTCATAAGAGCGCGTGTTTCCCGGACAAAAACACAAAATCCTTATGCAAAGAGTATTCAGGGGCGGGAGATCCTGAGCATTACGTAGACGTAGAGAGATGCTACGAAGTCGGGGAGGTGAATGGAACAGCCACAACAACGTCTGTATGAGAACCTCCTTTCTCGTCGGCTCGGTTGGGAGAGTGGGAAGATTAAGGTGGGGAGGAGGGGGGAGAAGAGTGGGAAAATGGGGGAGAAAGAAGATAGTGAAATGATACTATCCCCTCCACTCAATATCCTCTTATATGTTCTCTCTTTCTTTCGTGGAAATC
>NC_051404.1:16107454-16107719 GCF_015228065.2 Penaeus monodon | reverse complement strand
TGGCAGAAGCACTGTTTGTGGAGCTGCATAGGAAGCGCTCCTTCGCCGCAGACAGATCTCGCAGCTGGTTGAAATCTCCCGCGAAACAGTTCCGGCCTGCGGTCATGCGGGGCGAAGGCGGTCATGCAGTCAGAATGCGGGTGCGGGTGGGCGGCGCGAAAGATGAATCATGGGCGGGGGATTATTTTTTCTTTCTTTTTTTAAAGATTCGCGAGACGTCTGGGATGGTGCAGTGGGCGTTTCTTGCTGGGTCATGCTTGCAAAC
>NC_051404.1:16106533-16107155 GCF_015228065.2 Penaeus monodon | reverse complement strand
CAAAAAATGCAGAATAAAATTTGAAGAGGAAATGGAAAAAAAAGGTCAGAGAATGATGCCGCATCGATCGCGAAGGAAGAGCAGGTGCCACAAGACGCCCCCCCCTCTCCCCCTCTCTACTCACCCCCTCCCCCACATCTCCCGTCTTCCCCACGCACCTGTCTTATCTCCTTCTTTCTCCCTTACCCCTTTTCCCTATTTCATTTTGCCCCCTTCTTCTTACTCTCCCTATTATCCTACTCTGCTCTTCCCTCCTTCCTTCCTTCCTTCCTCCTGTCTTCCATCCCCCCTCTCCTCGCCCTTCCGTTTTCTTACTGTTTTCCATCCTGTTCTCTTCTCCCTTTTTTCTCCCTGGCACTCCTGTCATCTCCCTCGCTCCTTATTTCTTCCTTATTCCCATTTCCTCCCTTCTCCCCTCTCCCCTCCCTTCCTTTCCTTTCCCATGCTTCCTTCTCTTACCTTTCCTCCTTATACCCTCTTCTTTATTCCTTTCTTCTGACCGCACCTTCACTCCCTTTCTTTCTTCTTACTCTCTCCCCTTTATTGGCCCCTCCCTCACCCTTATAACCTCTCCTTCTCTCTATATTCCTTCTCTCTCGCCATACTTTCCCCTTATATTCTT
>NC_051404.1:16105814-16106341 GCF_015228065.2 Penaeus monodon | reverse complement strand
CCTTATATTCCCCCTTATAGTCCCTCCCTTATACCCCCTCCTTACCCCCCCCCCCCCTCAACGCCATTAATCCGCTCGTTCCAACTTGTAAAGGAGTTTTCGGCGTCGGTCTCGAGCAGGTGGCCGCCGGAGAGCTGTCTTTTGGTCCACGTTCTCTGATTGGGTTTTCGCCGGGAGGGAGGGGGGGAGGGAGGGGTAGATGATGATGGATGAGTGAGGGAGGGGTGGATAAGGGATGGGTGAGGGGTGAATGGGGGTAGATGAGGGAGGGAGGATGGTGGGTGAAGAGGAAGAAGAGGAGATGGATGGATGGATGATCATGATGGATGAATGAGGGAGGGAGGATAGGAGGCGTGGAGAGAGAGGGAAGAGGAGATGGGTGGGTGTTGGTGACGGGTGGATGAGGAAAGAGGAGGTAGATAGATGGATGGATGAGGGAAAGAGGATGGGAGGTGAGGAGAAGGGAGATGGAGGAGGAGATGGGTAGGCAGTGAACGAAGAGGGAAGTGAGAGATAAAGATGGAGAA
>NC_051404.1:16105168-16105767 GCF_015228065.2 Penaeus monodon | reverse complement strand
ATTTTCTTAATAAAGCAATAGGAAGAAACTAGAAAAATGAAAATAAGGAGAGGCAACTGGACCGAAGAATACAAACAAGAAAAAGGAAGGAAGAAGGGAAATGAAAGAGAACATTCAAAGTCGGAAGAGCGAGAGAAAAAAAAATAAGGTAAGAAATGAGGTAAATGAGACCGATTCGGGAATAAAGAAAATGAATAAAAGGAGGAATGAAGGAATGGATAAAGGAATACACTTTTTCTTTTTTTTCGAAGATGTATTGCTTAAGTGTGAAAAATGAGGCGCGAGATGGAACAGGAGGAGGGGAAGAGAGGGGAAGGACAGGGGAGGGGGAAGAAAAGGAGGGGGAGAGAGGGAGAGAAGGAGGGGGGAGGGGTAATGAAAGAGGAGGGCGAAAGAAGGGAGACAGAGTGAGATTGAAGGATAGGATGAGAAGAAGGGTGAGGGGAAAGAGAGGGGAAGAAGGGTAGGGGTCAGAAGGGGAGAGGGGGAGGGGGAGGAGAAAGGGGAGTTGATATTGAGAGATCTTTAATTCCGATAAGGTCAAAAGAAGGGGGGGGGGCTGTCAGGGATAATGAACGAGAAAGAGGCGGGGGGGGGGG
>NC_051404.1:16104573-16104814 GCF_015228065.2 Penaeus monodon | reverse complement strand
TGGAAATAAGCACAGAGAATTCGGCGCAGAGAGCAGAAAGGGGGAGATGTATGTTTGATGACTAGCCTTTTCGAATGACGCCGGAGAACTCCCTTTTTCGGCCTCTCTAAGGAAAGTCGGCATTAGTTTCGGCCTCGTTATCATGTTTTTGATTGATGTTTTTATGTGTAGAGGAAGGTAAATCATTATTTTCTGTTGTGTTGTATTGATTTTGTTTGGAACATCATAAAAATTATAGTGG
>NC_051404.1:16104350-16104418 GCF_015228065.2 Penaeus monodon | reverse complement strand
AGATCTTCTGTATGGTCAGCAGAAATATCTTTAATTATTTTCCACTCTTTGTCTCCTTATGCTTTCTT
>NC_051404.1:16103816-16104038 GCF_015228065.2 Penaeus monodon | reverse complement strand
ACAGCAACTGTAGATGTATTTGTCATTTTTTTCACATACCTCAAATAGATCTCGGGACTTCACAACACACTCATGACGTCAAGAACATAATAAAACATTACCTCAATGAGAAGAGAAAAAAAAAGATGGAAAAAAGGGCACGGATGAAGTCACTCGTTACTATGGCACCCTAAATATCATGTGTGACGTCACAGCCTCTTTCGCGTTGGGTTATAGCCGTGG
>NC_051404.1:16103055-16103434 GCF_015228065.2 Penaeus monodon | reverse complement strand
AGAAGAAAAGAATCAGGAAGAAAAGGGAAAAACGAACACGGGAAATTCGAGAGTAATGGAAAGATAAAAACAAACTAAAGGGAAGGGAAACGGAAAGAAAAGGGAGAAAGGGAAAAGAAGAGAAAAGAAGAGTAGAAAGTAAAATAAAAGAGAGGAGAAGAGAATGAAGTGTATTGAACGAAGGGTAATGACAGAGATACGAGAAAATAGGTCGCCATTACAAACAGTCGCAAAGAAGGACAGAGGCGAGGAGAGATCGCGCGGAGGAAGGCGCTGGAGTGGCGATATTAAGTTCTGATTTGCGGCGCCTCCGGAGTGACAGGCCCCTCCCATACAGTGCCTACCCCCTCCTTTTTCGTTTTTGGTTCCGTTGTTTTCG
>NC_051404.1:16102811-16102910 GCF_015228065.2 Penaeus monodon | reverse complement strand
TAAATACACGTTTTTGCCCGATCAAGGAACGAGCCTCATATTCTGAGGCAGTTGGCTTCCTCGAGACAAAGACAAAAACAAAAACAAAAACGCGTCGAA
>NC_051404.1:16102318-16102764 GCF_015228065.2 Penaeus monodon | reverse complement strand
ACATTCTCGATTTTCATGAGCAAGAATATTGAGGAAGATATATAAGCAAATGAGAGTTAGGATAATTGTTAGTCAAGAAAATACATATGAAAAATTTTGATGTAAACGTAAATAAATTAATAAGCTGTAATTTAATCGTTAGATTTAAAATAGATGAATAGATAGATGAGAAAGAAGTTGAGAAATTTAAAGTAAAAAAAAAAAGTTTGAAAAAAAGATAGCACGTTTACAGATATTGCAGATGACTTGGTAAATAGGAAATAAGTAAATAAACACAAACAGAATAAATAGAAATTGCAGAAGATTGTAAATAATAAACACAGTAACTCTAATTATCCAAGAGAAGCCTTTCCAGATGATGTCATTAGCGTGATAGCGAGAAAAACGACCTCGTCAGGGATAAGGCATCGTTCAGGGGCTTGTTGTGTCATATCGGAAAGGAAGCG
>NC_051404.1:16102031-16102291 GCF_015228065.2 Penaeus monodon | reverse complement strand
GTATGGGTGTGGCGTTCTAATCTGACGAGGAGAGCTTAGGAATAGAAACTATTATGTTTTTTTTTTTTTTTTTTTTTTTTTTTTTTTTTTTTTTTTCCGTTTTTTTCGGCTTTTGTTTTATTTTTCCTTTTTTCGCTTTAATTTTTTTTATGTTCGGTTTCTTATTTTTCGTTTTTTTTTCCTTCTTTAAGTGTCCTATTTTTTTTCGTTTTCCATTTTTCCCTTCTTTCCAACTAACCTTTTTTATCGTATTTTTTCCC
>NC_051404.1:16101914-16101980 GCF_015228065.2 Penaeus monodon | reverse complement strand
CCGGATTCCCTGGAGATGAGATGACGGAGGCTGAGGCGATGCTAAGGATGGCTGCTGATGCTTCTG
>NC_051404.1:16101263-16101431 GCF_015228065.2 Penaeus monodon | reverse complement strand
TAACCACGCACCCTCCACGTCGACTTCTTGGCCTTCGTTAAAATCGCTCTAAAAAGAAATGAGTAAATAAAAGAGGAATGGGACTGTGAAGCGTGAACTGAATCGCTAATTGTAGCAACTCAAATGCGCTTCGTTGATGGAAGAGGGTCATGCAATCATGCAAGGAGG
>NC_051404.1:16100677-16100867 GCF_015228065.2 Penaeus monodon | reverse complement strand
TACAGATCAGAGCAACTACCGTAACCATACCAGGCGGCATGATTTTATTAGTGATAGTTACAGGTCTGGATTTTCAGCAAGGTCGCAAATCATCTGGCGCTTTCAAGGTCACGTAACCCGAACCAGCTGTCAAGGTCAAGGTCCTTCACTGTGTTTCTTTTTCCTCGTCTGTATCTCTTTTTAGTCTTCG
>NC_051404.1:16100230-16100395 GCF_015228065.2 Penaeus monodon | reverse complement strand
ATAGACCCCTCCCCCGGGTCTTCCTGTCCTTTCGTGTGCGTGAGTAGGATCCCACCCGTCTCGCCAAGGGAATTCCTGCGCCTTCTTCGTCCACGCTCTGTGCTAGACTCCGAGGCTCATTGATTTCTTGTGGAGTTGGCAACACTTCGTGAATTCGGGGTGTGC
>NC_051404.1:16098843-16098909 GCF_015228065.2 Penaeus monodon | reverse complement strand
GACTGCTGCGCCAACATCGGGTCGAGATGAGGCGGCGTCCGGCCAATTTGCCGCCGCCTATTGACT
>NC_051404.1:16098246-16098779 GCF_015228065.2 Penaeus monodon | reverse complement strand
CCTCGCGGGCTAACATATTCTCCTGGAAGTTATATTTTTACGCAATTGCACACACGCTCGCAGGGGAACGCTGTTGAAAGTGACCGTTTGCAACCGCGATGCAAAGCCACACAATTTGTCGTAGAGCAATATCGGGAGAGTTTAGAGGTAATCTTGTGCAATTTAATCGTGTCTGTAGTTGCCACACTTGCAACGGATATTAGACAAATCAGTCAATATGTGAAAGTAAATAGATAAAATATGAATACAACAGAAAAAAAACGATAATAGTGTTTTGCTGAATCGCAAAACACTATTATCCATATAATAATGGTAATAATGATTTCAAACCGTTTAATTGAACAAAACAAAACGAAATAATGATGTGATATTAACTCTTTTTAGCTCTGCAACACACGAACGCGATATCGCTTATTAGCCAGGCCGGTGTGTGTTATACTCGAAATGGATCCAGAGTGGAAGCGAATATAACGGGGGCGCTGGGCAGTCGCTAACCCTGGAGACAAGGGGAGAGGTTGCCATGATGCGAGGTC
>NC_051404.1:16097622-16097887 GCF_015228065.2 Penaeus monodon | reverse complement strand
ACCATAATATTAATACTGCAAGAAAAAGATATATAATACTACTTTGTGAGGGAGATGTACATTGAATCTGATATATAACAGTTTGAAACTTTCTCTGCGCTGAAAGAAGTGCTGATAGACACCTCATCCATATTATAAAGACTTAAAATCGGACCGTAAAAGGTGAAAGGAGAACGTCAGTTATTGATATCGAAATTTTCATTATTAATCGATTCCAGATTATAAAAGGTAAACAAAACAATTTGGTGAGTTGATCATGACCAGG
>NC_051404.1:16096994-16097220 GCF_015228065.2 Penaeus monodon | reverse complement strand
ACTTGACTTTTGAAAAACTTAAATTTTGAAAACTGAACTCTAAACAAGTTAGCGCATCTCTGGTCGGCACGCCCACGGGAGGCAGATGGGCGGGGCCAAGGAATGCAGGTGTGCCTCGGGGATTTTGTCTTGGCACTCCTGAAGGACACCAAGCGGTAATCCCGACCTGTAATAAATCTAATAAATCTCCGGGGCTGATTTATTGCGCTTTGGGACCGTGAGTTAT
>NC_051404.1:16096372-16096512 GCF_015228065.2 Penaeus monodon | reverse complement strand
GCACGTACGTCCAACGTGAAGCCATCTTTATCCTTCTCCCACCACCACGAAAGAGAAAAAGAAGAAAGAAGAAGAAAAAAAGGAGGATGGAAAACACGTCGCCATTGTTAGCGCTCAAATTTCCCTGATGATAAAACGGA
>NC_051404.1:16096185-16096338 GCF_015228065.2 Penaeus monodon | reverse complement strand
CTCTCTCTCTCATGTTCCTTTGCTGGGACCTTAACCCTGACCCGGGTAACAAAGAGGACGAAGCAAGAAATGTAATAACGGTGAGAACAGAGGGAACGAGAGAGACTACGAGACGGTGAAAAAAGTGAGATTTTTGGTTTTTGGAAAATGCTC
>NC_051404.1:16095663-16095955 GCF_015228065.2 Penaeus monodon | reverse complement strand
CGCCGTATTTTGTATTGTAAGGTTTGTTATGAATTTTGTAATAAGTTCCCTTTAAATGGAGGGATTAAATTCTTAAGTTCTTCGAATCATTTTTTTTTTCTTTGCTTCAACGTCAAAATCAGTTATCACTTTGTCATGATTTTAAAGTGATAAAAGTTCGTATCTATATCTTCTGAAATTTCCTGTCTCTTTATCAAAATGTGCGTGACACGTCAGAGATGTTTTTCTTATTTTTTGCATATTTTTAATCACAGTTTGTCATATATATTTACATTTTATTAAAAACTAATAA
>NC_051404.1:16095484-16095628 GCF_015228065.2 Penaeus monodon | reverse complement strand
AGTGACAGTTTGCAATTAAATCGTTTAAACACCATTTTTTTTATTATTGCCAAGATAATTTTAAACGACGATTAATTTCCTTTGATATCAATTTCTCCAGTATCCTATTATTTCATTTAGTTCATGTTGACGAATACGAGTATT
>NC_051404.1:16095231-16095377 GCF_015228065.2 Penaeus monodon | reverse complement strand
TTTATTTCACCACCACCACCACTTATTATAAGTACCGACGTAGAACCCATCACTTAAGAGGAAATGCTACACTTACAACACTTCAGAGAGCATTGTAAGGATTTCATCCTTGGCGTGTGTCGTTTCTTCACTTTTTATGTTACGTA
>NC_051404.1:16094669-16095194 GCF_015228065.2 Penaeus monodon | reverse complement strand
GGGGGGGGGGTGGGCGAGGGGGTTCATGTTCTTTGTTGAGATGCTGAGTTGTCTTTATTTGAACTTTTTTCTCTCTTTTTCTTCAAGGAGCATGTCTTTTACCTACTTTATTTGTTTGTTCGTTTTTTTCTCAACTCATTGCTATTTCTTCAAAAGATCTATTTGTTTCCTAACCCGCGTTAATTTGCAACATCTTAAAAGAAAAATATCATTTTTGTCTCGTGATTCCCGGTAACAATAACATCCTGTGTTATTTTGTAATTTGCGATTCCCCGCACAACTAAAGTCCCCGTTTCTCTGTGTATTTGTTATGCGTTATTACAAATACAACACACGTCTTTGGCCGGAAACAAACACGAATTTTAAAAAGACATTTCAGTCAAGTTGTCGTCGAAAATGACGTTTCTCGTTTGCCTTTGACGAGAAAAAAACGCATAGAAAAGTGGGCGGCAATGTGGCGAATCTGTGTCGGATGAGGAAATGCAAGACAATAGGAGCGTGGGCGGCGGTGGAAGGGGGGGGGGA
>NC_051404.1:16093921-16094192 GCF_015228065.2 Penaeus monodon | reverse complement strand
GGCCGATAGTCGTTTGCATAAAGGAGATTCTTGCCTCGTTTTTCTTTCTATTTTCTTTTCCTGTTTCGTTTTCCTTCTTCTCCGTTTGTTTAGTTTACGACGTTGTTTCCAATTCGTAATTCTTTTCCTTTTTTCCCTTCTTTCTTTTCATATGTTCGGAGTATTTTTTTCTTTCATTTCTTTTTAAAATGTTTGGTTCATGTCACTATTTTTCGTGATTCCCCTTTACGTATATTCTTCTGTCCTTATCACTTCACTCTTAAATTTTTTA
>NC_051404.1:16093486-16093666 GCF_015228065.2 Penaeus monodon | reverse complement strand
TCCCTATTCATCAACTTCATGAACTTCTTATTGCATCATCCACTTCGTTTTCCCATTTCCTTCGCACTCCGTTTATTATCGTTCCCGGCTTTTCTCTGCGTTTCGTTTCTCTTAATTAATTGTCTTTGCGGGAAATTACCTTCGCGTTTTCCCTGTGGATTTTTTTTTTATTTTTTTCCG
>NC_051404.1:16093153-16093288 GCF_015228065.2 Penaeus monodon | reverse complement strand
CTATTTCTCTCTCCTTCCTTCATCCTCACCTTCCTCTTTCACCTTTGATCTCATTCTCCTCCTATTCCCCACTCGTTCTCATTATCCTGTCATTCTCTCTCTTCGTACCTTGCCTATCTATTGCTGAGGCATTTG
>NC_051404.1:16092849-16093048 GCF_015228065.2 Penaeus monodon | reverse complement strand
TATTCTTGATTATATATCTGAAGAACAAAAACAACGAGCTGAAACAATGAAACAAACAAACAAACAAAAATGAAGGTCAGGAAAATCGTCGTAATGAGATGATTGAATAAATTAGAGATAAATAGATAAATGATAATACATTTATGAGCCCGTAATATATATGTAGATTAGTAATATAGGCCTATGTATTTTTTTAAGA
>NC_051404.1:16092498-16092796 GCF_015228065.2 Penaeus monodon | reverse complement strand
CTAAGGGCAATAATATATTTCTTTTTGTGAGGAAAGATAGAGCCGTGCCTCGTAAAAGTAGATTTATTGTCAGTTCATGGAGAAATAAAGGATATGTGTCCGAGAGTGAACATGTGTCCAAGGCAAGTGTCCGAAAGCGAAATTATGTGAATATGTGTCCGGTAATAATTATGTATTCGGAATGAAGATATTGTATGTGTCCAGAAATATGCTGTATATATATGTAATCGGTAACGAATATATGCGTCTGAAAACGACTATATATATAAGAAACAAGCTAAATATGTATCTGAATTCC
>NC_051404.1:16092251-16092420 GCF_015228065.2 Penaeus monodon | reverse complement strand
CACTTGCTACCTCAGATACATGCTTTAGAAAATGAAGAACATGAATAACGAAAGATAGAAAGTCTGGCCGAGGGGAAAGCTCATTATAGAAAGGTCTTTATGTATGTTAGCTTGATCGGCTAGTTTCCCGTAGGTCGACTGGTCTGAATTATTCATGGATCTCCTAATA
>NC_051404.1:16091652-16091874 GCF_015228065.2 Penaeus monodon | reverse complement strand
TGCGAATGACAATCGAAGTTAGCAAAATCGGCGGCGTGGGCGTAGGTTGAATGGGAAAGACGCCCACTCGAGGAAACGATCTGCGTCCCCCCCCCCCTTTGGTACAGGGCGTGTCGTTTTCGTATTTGGTGATGAGGTGGGGGGAGGTCGTATATTTAAGAGGGAAGGGAAGTGGAAAGGGAGAGGACAGGGAAGGGGTAGAGGGAGGGTGCCTTGTATTTA
>NC_051404.1:16090992-16091593 GCF_015228065.2 Penaeus monodon | reverse complement strand
TTGTATATCTGGGGATGAGGGGAGAGAGGGAGAGGGAGGGGTTCGTGTATTTAGAGCGGCGAGGAGGGAAGGGGAATGGGAGGAGGATTGAGGAGGTCGTCCCATTAGGACAGAAGGAGGGAGAGGGGGCGTTAGGAGGTATGAGGGCATGAGGGGGGCAGAGGATGGCAAGGGGAGGGGAAGGAAGAAGTCATGCCCATAGAAGAGAGAGGGAGGGGAAGGGAGAGGGAGAAGGGGGAGGGAAGGAGAGGAATGAGACCATGTCCCAGGAAGAAAGGGGAAGGGAGGGAGGAGGAGGCAGAGGAAGGAGGTCGCCTTATTGGGGCGGAGGGGGAGGGCGAGAGCGGAGGTCGTGTCCCAGGGGCAGAGGGGAAAATTGCCCTGCGTCAGGAGACACGGGAAGAGGGGGAAGAGACAAATAAAGAAGGAATAGACAACAGAAAAGGCGAAAGAGTAGACAATGAAAGCAAAACGATTGGAAGTAAATGAGAATGGGGAAGAGGGGAAGACGTGGAGAGGAAGGGGAGGGTCTCGATAAGGGGAAGAGAGGGAGCAGAGATCAAGGCGTCATGAGCTGTCTGCTCAGGATGTTTAATTTGCT
>NC_051404.1:16090153-16090526 GCF_015228065.2 Penaeus monodon | reverse complement strand
CTTAGAGCATAAAAAACAGACATGTAAGTTCTTTCGCAAGTAACAACATCAACCTCCGTGTGATGTCACTGTGATGTTATTTCCCCAGAAACCCGATCCTATAGCAGGAGGAAAGTTGACACCCCTTAAGGATGATGTCTCCTTCCGCGCAGAGGCCGTTGCAAAGGCCATTGCACAGGCGGTATTACAGTATTGCAAGGAGAGAATAGATGAAAGGTCGTTTTGCAACCGCAGCGAATGCAGAGTGTGGGAATGCAAGGCGAAGCGTGGGAATCCTGCACATGAGGTGGCGACGCGGCTTGGAATATTGGAATTCATAATTAGCAGTGGAGGAGATGTGGTGTAGGGGGACGTTTGTGGGGAGGGGGGAGAA
>NC_051404.1:16089908-16090077 GCF_015228065.2 Penaeus monodon | reverse complement strand
ATGCGGTTGAAGAAGTCTAAAGAAATTTATCAAACCCAGAGCGAGGAGAAGTCCACCTGAATTGGCCAACCTTTCCAAATGGGGCTAAAACACAAGAAAAGGGCGACGGAGAGAAAGAGTAGGGACGCGTCGGGGTTGCGAAAGCTTTAAATTGTGTCAGAGGCGCGGA
>NC_051404.1:16089692-16089798 GCF_015228065.2 Penaeus monodon | reverse complement strand
TGGTATCAGGGAAAGGGGGGAGGGGAGATACGATTTAGTGGAGACGAGGGAACCGAGGGGAGATTTGTGATTTGAAGGACAGGCTAAGGGGAAAAAATGGATAGTT
>NC_051404.1:16089072-16089443 GCF_015228065.2 Penaeus monodon | reverse complement strand
GGGAATTGAGGAAAAAAAATAATAACATGACCTCAACCCAGAAAAAAAACACACAGAAAAGGCAAGACGGAGAGAATCTCAAAGGAAACTGGAGCCCGGGCGACTTTCTACTACGACGGACATCCCTTTCGGTAAACACGCTCCTAAAATATCTCCCATGTTCTTGAAAACATCCCTGGGAAATGCGGATGTTGCGGGGGGTGGGGTGGGGGGGGGTTGATGCATTAAACAGCGCTCGGTATAAGTGCCACAACACGGTTCTAGACAGGACGTGGGTCTGGGCACTGTTTTTAAGATTCGATTCTGTAAATGCGGTGTCTGATTCATTAAGCAGCGCTCGGTATAAGTGCCACAACACTTTTTTCTCTCTC
>NC_051404.1:16088430-16088613 GCF_015228065.2 Penaeus monodon | reverse complement strand
ATAAATAAATATCTACAGACAGTTGCCTCAAAATCCTTTCAAGAACCGTCAACCAGACTCCTCTTCCTCGTGACAAGGACCAAGGACACGGACGAGCAACCAAAATAACGGACGGTGTTGAGGCTGGAATCAGGTGACAGCACCGAGGGCTTCAGGGATCCAGTGTTGGGTGTCGCCTGCTGG
>NC_051404.1:16087706-16088158 GCF_015228065.2 Penaeus monodon | reverse complement strand
TCTCAATATTAGCAAACAAATTCCTTAAGCGGGCAGACCAAAGTAGAAGAGCGGGAAAAAATATCATAAACAGATCTTTCTTTATGCTATTACGCTCGTTTCCCACTTAACATAAGTAGGGGGAAAAAAAGAGAGAAACAAAATGGCGCGAAATACCTGCAGTGTAATTTGAAAAAAGTTTATTGGCTGCAGTATCGTCTGTGTTAAACAAGATTCGACGCTTTTTTATTTTTATTCTTTTTATTAAAATGTCTCTTAGGGAGATGCGCTTCTCGTGCCTCACTTTTACGACAAGCTTCGAGAATCTTCCCTCGAGGACCCGGCTTGCCTGGACGTGGTTATGGAAATTCTGTTTTTATTTGTATCGTTTGATTTTTTTCTTTACTGAATTCCGGTGCGGATTTTGAAATCGCATAGGAATAAGGTGCGAGGATGTTGTAATGTTTTCAAAA
>NC_051404.1:16087237-16087577 GCF_015228065.2 Penaeus monodon | reverse complement strand
GTTGCTATTATACATTTTGAGGAAAGCTTATTTTGAATTTGTATATTATTTTCAAGTTGGCTAGACTAAATATATTGTATATTATAAATACTCTTTGTCTTAATCAGTAGTAGTTTTGTGGTGGGGGGAAGGGGAAGGGGGGGGGGGAAGGGGTTGTCTTTCCCGTGATGAGAAAAGTTTCTTAAAATGGAGGCTTCTGAAAGGATCCAAATTATGCCGCTAATTAATGAATTTGCAGGAGAGTTTAATGAGAGGCGGTTATTGAGAACGCTGTGGTTGGTGTGTGTTTTCTCACTAGTGTTTGTTGGTTTGTGATTTCCGTGGCTGTCTTTGCTTTTTA
>NC_051404.1:16086769-16086931 GCF_015228065.2 Penaeus monodon | reverse complement strand
GTGTTCTCCTAATTCTCCTTTCTTTCAACTAATCTCATTTTCTCCCCCCCCCCCAGGTACGGCCCCCTTGGTAGCATACGAGGCGCAGAGGCGAAGGTAACTCCCATTGACTCTGGTTAAGACGCTCGCTCTGTAGCCCCCAGGAGCACCCGCGCTGGACAA
>NC_051404.1:16083597-16083681 GCF_015228065.2 Penaeus monodon | reverse complement strand
AAGGGGTGTGTACTGACCTAATAGGGGTGAGGATGAGGGGCGGTGGAGGGAGGGGAAAAAGAGGTATGGATTATGGCAGAGGTT
>NC_051404.1:16083369-16083570 GCF_015228065.2 Penaeus monodon | reverse complement strand
AGAGGTTATAAAGCTGGATAAATTTATACGATAAAGTGACCTTTTTTTCAGAGCACGGATTGGCGTTGTGGGATTAATATCACCTTTATAGGATATTTGCTGATGGCGAGCGCTCATAACTGGGATTTTCTCTCCCCCCTCCCTCCCTCTCCCTTTGCCCCTTTGCCTTTGGCACCGAAGAGGAAGAAATTGTCTTTTCTG
>NC_051404.1:16082087-16082746 GCF_015228065.2 Penaeus monodon | reverse complement strand
AGATAAAGTAAAACTGAAGAAGCCTTCTGCGGGTGCAAGCCTCGCCAGTAGTTTTAATGGACCCTTTATTCTACTTAGTAAACCTACTTTCCCCATTCTTAAAATCGACGGATACGAGTTGGTTCTTCTTTGGCGTCTGCTCGTCTACGATAAGAACCATTGCCAAAATCTTATTCTTTACTTTTCAATTAAACCCTCGGCCATAGGCAACCCAGTCGTAAATTTGTACTTTAGGAAGGTCTGTTAATAAGCAAATTCACAAATCATTTTACCAGTAAATAGATGCATTAACTGGAGTAATTATATGTAATGTCCACGTTCGTCGGTAACGCCAAGTAGGTCGGTTCGATAGACAGATATACAGACAATTATCAACAAAGTAGATAATAAAACCAGGTAAAGCAGATCCTCGTAGGCCTACAGACGCGGACAAATAGCCCGGTCACTCATGTTGGGATGTTGCAAGCGCGGCAACACGCAAGGAACTTGGGGTCTAATATGCAATAACTCGCGGGGGAAACTACACACTGCAGAAGGAGGAAAACGAATCGCATTAATCCTCTTTCCATTAGGGTTTGTGAGAATGAGTTTTGGATTTCTGTTTTACGTTTTAAAAATTTGGACCTAAGTACATATTGTAGAGTTTTTTAATGCGTAAG
>NC_051404.1:16081701-16082041 GCF_015228065.2 Penaeus monodon | reverse complement strand
ATATGTGCTTTTGTATATTTTATTGCGCATTGATTATTCTTTAGTTTGTGTTTTAAGATATGAATGTTGGACAAAAGAATTTTTAATATTATGAAAAGAGGAAAAAAATCTCCCAAGATCGAATTAGGGACAGTGTGTAAATATCGTGCTGGCCGTCAGAGGAAATCGGCCCGAATGGCCGGTGGGCGTAAGGGCCATTATTCCTTAGAGGGATGTGAAGCAATGAAGGCAAGGCTAAATAGGCGATATTGAATGAGTGAAGGAGAAAGAGGGGAGAGGAAGAGAGGGGTGAGAGGCACGTAGAAGGAGGGAGATGTGAGATTGTAGATAGCAGACGAAA
>NC_051404.1:16080922-16081531 GCF_015228065.2 Penaeus monodon | reverse complement strand
TAGACAGACAGACAGACAGAGATAGAAAAGATAAAGGGAAGAGGGAATGAGAGAGAGAGGGATAAGAATTGAGAAGACAGATCAGAGAGACAAAAAAAAAAATATAAAAATGCGAAATGAGATAGAAAAGAAAAGTTTTTAAAGAAGAGGATTGGGAGAAAAAATAAATGTTACAAAGGAGAGATCGTAAGGAATAAAGGGAGTGAGAAAAGGGCAGATAGGAGGGGAAAAAGACTAGAAAGAAGAACAAGAAGAAAAGAAAGACATGAAAGGCGGAAACGAGAAGAAAGCGGAGAAACGGTGAGACGGAGAAACGAGAAGTAAAAAAGAGAAAGAGAAAGAAGGAAAACAGGGAAAAAGCAAGAAATCGGAAGAAAGCGATGAAAAAAAAGATCAAAGAGGGGGAGATGATGTGAAGAAACGGAGAATAAGAATAAGGACAATACGAAACGAGAAGCACAGAAATCGAAGACATCTCGGCCGGAGTTTAGAACAAAGACGAACGTTCGAGAAGCCCAAGCGCCCCCCCCCCCTCCGAGGTTCCTCATGAGATGGGAAAACGGCACCGATCCAAGGGCGCCCAAGGCAAGCCGTCTGACGGAGGGGAGG
>NC_051404.1:16079861-16080158 GCF_015228065.2 Penaeus monodon | reverse complement strand
ACCATAAAAATCAGAATATACAGAAGCGGACCAAATGCACAAAGACTGGAAGTGCGAAATAGAGACAGACCCAATTGCAGGCGTAAAGAAAGCGGGAAATTTTCCGCAGTAAACGAGGACATTACTTTTTTCGTCCGTGAATGATTGCATTTCTTGAGGCGACGGAAGATGCATTGCAACAGAAATGGCGCGGACGTTTGTGCAGTTGTAAGTAATCCCAAGAAAGTCTGTACAGATCGGGAACAATTGGCCGGCTTGCCTGTGTGTGGGTGGGGGCTGGGGTGAGGTTTGGGGGGA
>NC_051404.1:16079358-16079820 GCF_015228065.2 Penaeus monodon | reverse complement strand
ACGGGTGTGCAATTGTGCGTGCAAGTGTACTTATATGAGTGTATGTCTGAATATCCTTATCTTCTGTATCTAGGTCTGTTCTCGCGCGTGCGTTCAATTACACTCGAGCGGTATCTTTATAGCGAGGCACTGTTTCTAACGAGGGCTACCGTGGCACCATGCCTTGGCACCATATCTTAGCGCCACCGTCGCCGACTTGCCTTGCCGTTTTACTCACCATCCATGGCAATTATTGGACCGCAATGCACCATGAGGTGTGGTGCTGTAATTTAACCTTTATGGCGACCGGAGACAAGGGCCAATTTGCCATGGAGATTATAGCACACATGTCATCTTTCTTTAGTTGAAATATTAGCCTCGCTCGTCCTCAAGGCCTACGGCGCCGGGCAACGAGGTTAATGCTTTGAACTTCGGGAAAGAATTCGCAAGCTGGCAAACATAAACACTTTCGTGCGTTTGGAG
>NC_051404.1:16078685-16078825 GCF_015228065.2 Penaeus monodon | reverse complement strand
TTTCTAACGTGTTTTCACTATCTTACATAAATAGACGTAAGTAAATACGTAATAAATAGCACATGCACTTAGAATACAAATAGCATAGCGTGAGCAATAAAACGCTCAAATGCACGACACCCTCAAGGAACTTTTCTTAT
>NC_051404.1:16078385-16078652 GCF_015228065.2 Penaeus monodon | reverse complement strand
GTCAGAAGTGCGTGCTGTATCTTCGAAAAAAAATCAACATGGAGAGTACAATATCACTGAAACGAAAAGATTTAATTTCAGTCTAGAAATCTTCGAGAAAAATCACTTTGAAAAGTAAAATATCATTGCAATCATAAGAAAAGAAATAGCGGTCTGGAGACGTAGTGAGAAAAAGAGATTTTCACCGAGAAGAAATGGAATCTTCTCGAAACAAAATCGCATTGCCTTTGAAAAACGAAAGAAAGAATTTCATTCAGAAATAGAAGT
>NC_051404.1:16078145-16078300 GCF_015228065.2 Penaeus monodon | reverse complement strand
GAAAATTTCCCTGTTGCACCCGCAAACCCTCTCCTATTTCTCGGCCTTTCCTCCTTTCCCGGGTAGAATAAGAAGGCGCCGGGCGTATCTCGCGGGTTTATGGCGAGGAAAGTGAAACATTTCGCTTGCTTTGGATCGGAGGACCTCGTTGTATG
>NC_051404.1:16077663-16077818 GCF_015228065.2 Penaeus monodon | reverse complement strand
CTTCACCTCCCTCCTCCTTCCTTTTCCTCCGCCTTTCTATAGACTTTCGGCACGACTTCAGACACCTCTCAATCCCTTCTTCCCTCCGCTTAGCTGGCCGGGATTGTTCCTTGCCTTCTCACAGGCCTTGGGGCCAATTGTCCATTCTTGTTTCT
>NC_051404.1:16077374-16077581 GCF_015228065.2 Penaeus monodon | reverse complement strand
CCACCATATTCACTTTATCTAATCTTACCTTTATCATTCTAAATAATTTAGAACAAAACGCAAAAAAGAGAATTTCTTTCTGTTAAGAATATATAGTGAGTAGAAGAAATTTTATCATAGCTATTATGGGATGGCTACGTCATGTAAAAGGGCAACGGCGAGGAAAAATTGCGATTCTGTGTTATCTTCCGTCTATTGTTCCACTAC
>NC_051404.1:16076346-16076415 GCF_015228065.2 Penaeus monodon | reverse complement strand
AAGGGTGATTTGGAAGGAGGGGAAAAAGGGGGAAAAGAGGAAGGGGGAAAAAGGAAAGGGGGAAGAGGC
>NC_051404.1:16076102-16076309 GCF_015228065.2 Penaeus monodon | reverse complement strand
GGGAAGGGAAAAACAAAGAAGCCCAAAAAAGGGGGGAAAAGCTAGGAAAGGGGGGGAAAGAAAGATAGTGAAGGAGGGAAGAAGGGGGGGGGGAAAAGGGAAAAGGGGGGGTGAAGATCCATTACTCGCGGTACATCAACATTACCACAGTGACGTCACAAGCGTTCAAGGTCAGTGTTGTATCTCGGGAAAGGAATCCTTGTCATG
>NC_051404.1:16075935-16076045 GCF_015228065.2 Penaeus monodon | reverse complement strand
CTCTCTCTCCTTTAAAAAAAATTCTTCTTTTTTTTGGCTGCTTTTTGTTTGTTTGTTTGAAGGGTTTTTTCTTCGCTTTATGAGTCTTTGTATTCTGTTTGGTTTCGTGA
>NC_051404.1:16074836-16074950 GCF_015228065.2 Penaeus monodon | reverse complement strand
TTCTTGTGGCTCTAGCACCGACAAATGCGTCTCCGCTGCCACGGCATATTAGTCCTTAATGCTTCCTGTCGTAAGGAGATTATAAATTGCACACCGTTCATTTTTTACATAGTT
>NC_051404.1:16073351-16073605 GCF_015228065.2 Penaeus monodon | reverse complement strand
CCAAATGTTGCCAGACGCACAGTCACGTTTATTTCACCGAAGCCGTTCACCCTATTGGATTTATATAATGTTTGTTTCATTATGATCTATTATTAGACTCTCCGTGATTGCTTGGGTAATCTATCATTGTAATGGAAATCCTTGTTGCCTTCTATTCAATTATTGGATTTGCATTTCTCTCTTGTTTTGATATATATAAATTTTGAATAAGTTTATACGCTGTAAGTGATACTGTCTTTCATTAAAGGCAGATC
>NC_051404.1:16073099-16073307 GCF_015228065.2 Penaeus monodon | reverse complement strand
GACTGATCGAGAGGTTAGAATGTCAACTCCTCACGTCAACGGACGTATGGAAATATCGTCGACAAATAATTCCGTCGTTTGACAAAAGTCCCTGGAATTATTCTTCCCACAAACACTTACTTTCACAGTTACAATGAATGTTTACTTCTACATCTGCTACGAATTTCTACTACACATCTACCATGAACATCTGTGTGCGCGGCGCGTC
>NC_051404.1:16072609-16072865 GCF_015228065.2 Penaeus monodon | reverse complement strand
CCCACACAAAAAACAAAACACACACACGCCTTCTAAGCCAGGTCGGGTGTTATTGCGATATCATGTCAGTGGCATTCGATAAGGCTTTATCGGCGGACTTATCAGTGGCAGAAGATGCAGATGCGGATGGGGGCGTAGCTTGTCAGATATTCGGGAATCCGTATTCGAGCTGACATTTTACCTGACCAAACGCCGTCATGTCACAGCGAGGCACATCTCCCCGCTCTCAGGAAATGACTCCTCCCTTTGCGAAGCA
>NC_051404.1:16069416-16069617 GCF_015228065.2 Penaeus monodon | reverse complement strand
AAAGCTGGCTCATTCCCAAGAGCCCATCAGCTGGAATAAAATGACACGGAGAGGCCATCGGCAAGATGGAGGGACGAAGGAAGACATTCTCAGCATCCAACTCCTTCCGATTCATCTCGCGCGCCTCATGTCATTAGCCTTGTGTAGGTCTTTTTTATATGTTCGAGAGCGGGAAAATTTTTTTGCATTTCAAGGAAAAAA
>NC_051404.1:16069043-16069220 GCF_015228065.2 Penaeus monodon | reverse complement strand
ACATTCAGCTTCATTACACAAATGAATAGGTTACTGTACTCCTTCATTCCTTCACTGAGTAAATTTCTTTCGTGGAACAATTTTCGTCAATGATTCCCTTTCCACCAGGATTCATGAATTAAAGAAAACGGAGCCTCAGAGAAAACGATGCCGTTCAGAAGATTGGAGTGTTGCGTG
>NC_051404.1:16068915-16069006 GCF_015228065.2 Penaeus monodon | reverse complement strand
ACTGGTACTTGTTCCAGTTTGTGTGTGTATTTGTATATTTTTATATTGGTATATCAAAGGTTCAGTTTTGTTGTTATCAGGTGTTTAAAAT
>NC_051404.1:16068751-16068825 GCF_015228065.2 Penaeus monodon | reverse complement strand
TTGCCTATATGCGTATGCGTGTGTGTAAAATATAAAACATCACCTAACAGGCATGGAGAAAAAAAAAGAAGAAA
>NC_051404.1:16068387-16068661 GCF_015228065.2 Penaeus monodon | reverse complement strand
GATAAAAGCTCAGTCGCTTTATGAATACTGCCTTCGAGGCAAAACAATAAATAAGGACACAAAAAAAAAAAAATCGCGTAGGCCTGAATATTCAGCTGTTCTTGTAATTTACTTGTTTTAGAATTATTTTGTTTGCACGTTTAAGTGTTTGTCAAAGAGGATTAGATCTATCGTGATGTTGGGGAATTCTGATGTACATTTAGGTGTTTATACTGATTGTGTCTGTTTAAGATCATACGTTGGATGTGTGGATGTTTGTGACGTGTCAGATATG
>NC_051404.1:16068006-16068095 GCF_015228065.2 Penaeus monodon | reverse complement strand
GGAAAGAGAAGCAAAACTGACAATCTCGAAAACTCTCAAAACCCGGAAGAAAAAAAATGCCCCTTCACTTCGCCCCCCCTCCCCCCCCC
>NC_051404.1:16067716-16067968 GCF_015228065.2 Penaeus monodon | reverse complement strand
CGAAGATGAAGGAAAGATTTCCCCGAATCAATAGCCGATAAATCTTGACAGCGAAGTGAGTGCCGTGCAGGAGACGAGGACAAGCCAAGGGGCCGCGAAGAGTGCCGCCGCCCTGGCACTACGCCCTCGCCGAGTGCCACTTCGCAGTCAGTCGCGCCCTCGGGCACTCGGACACCCGGGCACTTGGGCACTGCGGGTGTCCTGGCTCTGAGGGGCTGCTCTCGGCGGGCACTTTGCTGCCGGGGGGGGGGG
>NC_051404.1:16066615-16067285 GCF_015228065.2 Penaeus monodon | reverse complement strand
GAGAAGAAGACCTTAAAGTACCGCCCACGCCTTTTCTTTGCTCCTGTACAGACACTCAAGCCTTTTGGAGGAAGGGGGGAGGTATAGAGGGGGTGGGAGAGGCAGGGAGAAAAGGGAGGGAGGAAGGGAGGGAAAAGAGAGGCAGAGAGAAAGGGAGGGGGAAAAGAGTGGCTGAGAGAAAGGGAGGGAGGAGGGGAAGGGGAAAAGAGAGGCTGAGAGAAAGGGAGGGGTGGGGGGAGGGGAAAAGAGAGGCTGAGAGAAAGGGAGGGAGGAAGGGAGGGGGAAAAGAGAGGCAGAGAGAAAGGGAGGGAGGAAGAGAGGGGGAAAAGAGAGGCAGAGAGAAAGGGAGGGAGGAGGGGAGGGGGAGAGAGAGGAAGAGAGAGAGCGAAGCATAGACGGGGGGAGAGAGGCAGAGAGAAAGGGAGGGAGGGAGGGAGTAGGAAGTAGGAGGAGAGGCAGAGAAAGGGTGAGAGAGAGGGGGATTAAAGAAGTAAGAGGGAATGAGTGAAGGAGGGAGAGGGAGGGGCGAAGGGCATACAGAAATTGCTCTTTGCGTGAAATAGCTTTTACACATTTCCAGATGAGGTTCTTAGACCATCTTAGTGCGTGAGCTATATTCCTCTCCGCTTTTGCGAAACGAGGGGGGTGGCGTCTAGGGGGGGAGTGATAG
>NC_051404.1:16066150-16066344 GCF_015228065.2 Penaeus monodon | reverse complement strand
ATGCAAAGTGACAGTATTATATTTTCGTTGTTACGTTATTACGACAAAGAGGTTGTTTTAGCAGCTTATTTAATTCAGTAGAATCATGCGATAGGTTACTGACGATTGTAATGAAATATCATGAGTGGGTTGCCCAGGACTCAGTAGCCAGCTGATTAAAATGTAGTGATCTGGATTCTTCCATTTTTATTTAT
>NC_051404.1:16064489-16065901 GCF_015228065.2 Penaeus monodon | reverse complement strand
GTATAGAATATCTTTGATATACTTTTATTATGTATGAAATATTTGCGTTCTTTTTTGCATTTTTGCTCTCCCTACAATGGAGGAATTGTATTATATTTTATACTAAGTTATTACCTTGCTTATTTTTCTGCACGTATTAGCTTAATGAAATTCGCAAGAAGAGTGATGGTGATAACTGTTGGAGATGCAGCGGCTGTATTGTCAATTACCTTGCGTGATGATTTAAATGCAAGATGTTGTTTTCTCAATTACTTTTCTGTTATTTCCTGCGAGGTAAATTATGTGATTCTACGATTCATTACAAGCCATTTAACGAAACTTGCGAGATTACATTGAACAGGAAGTAACAGTCATGAGAGGGTCATGCCCGCGTGTATTGTGCGGGTTGACATTCACACGATTATGCTGAGGTTTTGCTGAGGTTGTGGCTTTCAGCATTCCGCGGGTATGAGTGGGAGAAGCGAGTGCCGGTCTGTGCGCGAAAAGGAGAGTGGGGAGGGAGGGAGGAGGAGGAGGGGAGACAAAGGGGTATGGAGAGAGGAAGAGCAGGAGGGTAGAGGTGAAGAGGAAGGGGGGGAGAGGGAGGATGAAGGATGGTAAGGGGGTGTAGGGGAACGGATTAACGGGGAGGAGGAAGAGAGAGGAGAGGAGGGGGGTGAGGGATTGGCATTGGGAGAAGGGGTGGGGAGGGACATAGGGAGGGGTAAAAGAAATGGAAGGAAGAGGAAGGGAGTAAAGGTTGGGTGAAGGGACAGAGGAGAGACGGGAGAGGGGAGGGGGGAAGAGGGAGCTGATGCTGCGTTGCTATGGTCACCCGGCAGAGAAGAAGAGAACACGCTACAAACACGTTCTGGTCGTGTTCTCGGCGAGTGGCGTTGAGGACTGATGCTGCCAGAAGCGGAGAGGAAAGGAAAGGATTACAGCCGTATGCTTTCGGGATTATTCGTGAAAAGATTCGCGACGGGGGATTTTAAAGATTAGTTACAGGATTATTGATTGTTTGCAAGAATAAGGATTTGTGTAGTTATTAACCACGGATTATTATTATTGATCGATTTGTTATTGGAGATGGGGATTAACGTACGAATAAACGTGGACAAGAATTAATTATTGGGTGTTAGGGATTCTCATTTCTGAACCCGGATATTCAGCTGAAATGGCGGAACACAAGGAAAATATGAAAATTGCGAAGGTACAAATATAATTCCCCCATTATTTTTCTCTTGAAAGAATATCAAAACGCTTTCTTCTGATTTTGTGAAAAAGTCGCTCATTAAATATATAGTGAACCAGCGCCGCGTATAGTGTTTGTGGTGGAGTTTCGAGTGTCAGCTGTTTACTTTTGCGATGCTATTCTGAAGCCGAGGTCTTGACGTCAAAGGCATTCCCGGCGAAATGCGACTAGGAAGGGG
>NC_051404.1:16063983-16064214 GCF_015228065.2 Penaeus monodon | reverse complement strand
AGCGCAACAGGTGCGTGGGTCGAAGGGAGTGCCATGTCAGGAGTAAGAGCTAGAGGGGGTGTCTTGTGGTACAATCCTGCGGCTAATTGCATGACACTGAGAGACTTCATAGACACTGACTTGTGTTAGGTAAGTGTTAGGTGTTAGAGTGTTTTAGGAAACTTGGAATTCTGGAATGGAAGCGAATAGATATGGAGTGACGTAACCGATGATCACGAAGAATACTACGAT
>NC_051404.1:16063614-16063957 GCF_015228065.2 Penaeus monodon | reverse complement strand
CAGTTGTCGATGGAAATGAAATCTGAAAGATCTAACCAACGGTAGAGGAATTCCGAAACGGAATTCTGTAGCTAATTACAAACCTTAATGTAATATAATGAGTAATAACCTCAACACAAGATGATGATACAAAACGTGCATAATATTCTGGGAAATATCGATCATAACGCATCGCCGACTTAGATATCGGTTATTGATTTCCTGTAAGGCCCTCCAGCTGGTGCTCGCTTCCATATGCAAATGCTCTATTCCCGGCTCTGTCTCCCCGCACAGTGCTTTTTTCCTTTCTTCGTGGTTTGCTTATATTCTTTTGTGACGGATAAAGCGTGCTGAATTGCGGGGC
>NC_051404.1:16063179-16063481 GCF_015228065.2 Penaeus monodon | reverse complement strand
AAACCGACTTAACCCGCAGAAAAAAAACCCTGTCGATCCAAGCCTGCGAACGAGCCACGACCCCATCTTAAATACCAAAACCATCATCATCTAAAACCTTTCGAGCACTAGCGACGGAGAGGCAGACGAGCGGAGGCCGGAGAGGGAACCAGCTGGGCGTCTGTCCGTGAGCTTTAATGCGGAGCCGAGAGAGGGCGAGGTTTGTCGTACGTGCGGATGTGTGCGTACCGGAGCGCTCTCGTGCTGGGGAGTATATGCAGTACGGGGGCTTTTATGTGTGCGAGTATGTGTATGCATGTGTA
>NC_051404.1:16062663-16062791 GCF_015228065.2 Penaeus monodon | reverse complement strand
TCATTTATACACACAGTAGGCCTATATACAGTATGCATACTTTCTTGTTGACATTATTTACGATACACAATGCAAAAGCAAAAAGACATTGAACCATCCAAACACCAAAGCAACTCAGTATACATTAT
>NC_051404.1:16062381-16062587 GCF_015228065.2 Penaeus monodon | reverse complement strand
GCATTTTTTTTTTCAGAAAATTATTATTAATGTAAAAAAAAAATGATAGTAGTCACCGTAGTTCCAGGCTGACTAAGGGTGTGTGACTATCGATCGAGATGCTGTGACGTCACTCTTTTGTTTATATGAGGCAGGTCAGCGTGACGGGAAGGTACGGCGGTCACGTAGTCGCTCGTGGCACTACGCACAGGCGCACTGCAGGAAAC
>NC_051404.1:16061978-16062193 GCF_015228065.2 Penaeus monodon | reverse complement strand
AAATAATTTGTATTCGGTACCTCAAGACTCATTCAACCTCATCTGAAACCTTTGCTGTCCATCTCTCGGCGTTTCCTTTTCTAGATTAGAAATTTGCTATTTTCTAGAAAAAAAAATAGATTTAAGATTCGTTAGTATCTCTTCTAGATATAAAAATAAGGGTGATGGTATTCTCGATCCGTAAATATGTTCATATTTAAATTTTTTTTCTCACG
>NC_051404.1:16061679-16061767 GCF_015228065.2 Penaeus monodon | reverse complement strand
AAGCGAGCAGACAGATCAAGAGGCAGAATGAGAATAAGATTGTGAGCGAAGTAATCGCGTAACCTTAGTAACTTGTATCGATTTGAAA
>NC_051404.1:16061235-16061649 GCF_015228065.2 Penaeus monodon | reverse complement strand
GCGCGCGCGCGAAGAGATAGGGAGTTCAGAGGGAAAACAATCGTGTTGCTTCTAAGTAACTCACGAGACTGCAATAAGTATAAGAGATGATGAATAATGTAATTAATTCTATCCACACATGATTATCCAAACAAAGAGCAATGGATTAAGATTTTCACTGGATAATGGTACAAGCATTAATGACAATTAATTAGGCAATGTTAATGAGTTATCGTGATAATTATGTGATAAGGGTCGCTGTTGCAATAACTAACATCATTATCATTAATGTTGACATTAGTACCCTTGTTGGAAATGTAATTATGGAAACTAACATTATTATTGTGAATGTTGTAATTAATATTCAGTTTGTGGAATACCACCTGTTATAATTTTCTTACATGTTATTTTTGTTGGACTTGATAATAATAATAA
>NC_051404.1:16060803-16060919 GCF_015228065.2 Penaeus monodon | reverse complement strand
GTGACTTGAGTTGAATTCGCCTCATTTTGATGTAAAATGCGGTGATAGTTGATAGTTCCTTGCGTGCGCACGCACGCACATGCGCCTCATAAGAAACCACAACAACGCGCCACCAC
>NC_051404.1:16060492-16060639 GCF_015228065.2 Penaeus monodon | reverse complement strand
GAAGAGGGGCGCAGAGCGAAAAGGGAAGTGGGGGAGTGAGGGAATGGAATAAAGGAGCGAAGTAGGTGGAAGAGGCTAAGAGGGAAGAGGAAGGAAGTGGGAGGAGGCAGACGTAGAGCTTAAAGGGAGGGGAGGAGTGGATTCAAG
>NC_051404.1:16060037-16060221 GCF_015228065.2 Penaeus monodon | reverse complement strand
TTTTTGTCTCCACCGGTAATTCACTTTGCTAATTGCTTGTTATTTCACCTGTACACCTGCCCGGGGAAGTGTGAACAAGTGTTTCAAACGGTCCTCTGTCAGTGTTTACAAACTCTTAAACGGGAATTGATCAAGGTTGTTGCAAACACTGAGTTTAATAAGTAGATTAACATGTGTACTTTAG
>NC_051404.1:16058774-16059944 GCF_015228065.2 Penaeus monodon | reverse complement strand
TGTTGTTACTGCTTATGGTAGCAAATGAAGAGTAAACAAAAGTGTTAAAGCAAATATTAATTTTACGATTACACAGCGACATTGAACGGCCCCGAAACTAAACTAACATTTCACATAAATTCCAGGAAATACAAACAGTTGAGCGCATTTCTGTTGGCGAGTTCATTACACTCATCACTATTTTTTCCCCCCTTTTTTCCGTCGATGAAACTGAAATGAATTACGGCTTTTTGAACAGGGCAGAAATACAAACATAGGCTTAAGCTAATAAAATACATTAATTGATTTTTATTTTGGAAGGGACGCTGGTTATGTAAAATGTAATTATTTTTTTGTTTCAAGGTTATCATTTCGTATAAACTTTACGAAATTGCATCTGAATAAAAGTGAACTGTAATTAAATTACTTTTGGTCGGAGGTGTACGCAAAAACTACTGATAAAAGATAAAAGTTAGAACCGCTTTTACGCACAGTAACGACTCGTTTACACTATCAGCGTCCAAGGATAGGGTTAGAACACACTCATAACAGTGCCGAAGTTGGGTCGGAGCACGGGGACGGAACGTATGTGTTCACCTGGGCCGGCGCGCAGGCTGTTGACACGGGGCTGAGTCTCCGTCGCCACCGGTCAGTGTGTGGGTCTGCCTGCCTCCTACGATGTTGTGATGTGTACTTTATTGCCGTAGTTTATGATTACAGTAGAGGGCGTTGGCTGGAATATTTGCATGCAGTTGCTAAGTTTATTTACGCGGGTATAGATGTAATGTGTTTATGCTTGCATTAGCTGGCTGTCGTAATAGAGATTATTAGTGTTGGTTCCGGGCTGTCGGTTACAGACACGTATACGCAAAAACACATACACGCTCTCTCTCTCTCTCTTTTGTAAAAGGCTATGGTTGCCTCCTACGTCGGACCTGGTTGGTATGAACACACTACGAATGTCTGGGAGCAAGTCCTGAAGCGGCGGCATGCCCCAGCGGAGGCCGAAAGGAAGGTCTTGGCTGCACGGTGACCAGGTGCGATCTGCAGGTCAGAGAGGGTCAGCCATAATTGTCATCTTGGTTTAAGCCGGGCATTGGTTTTGGAATCAATGTGGAGCCCACGTGGAGCTTAATTTAGCTTGGGTTGTAGACGCCATCTCGAGATAATGGCTTTACACATAATCATGCT
>NC_051404.1:16058517-16058687 GCF_015228065.2 Penaeus monodon | reverse complement strand
AACGAATATAAGGAAATTAGATAATTACACACCTTTTTCATATAACTCGCCGTCATTAGAAAGAAATAATTATCTTTCAGATACATAATACATGTACGCTTAATGTTTTACGTTTGATAATTCGCAGTAATTACAACGTTATCATATGGTTTCTAAGCGCGCGCGCGCGC
>NC_051404.1:16057860-16058490 GCF_015228065.2 Penaeus monodon | reverse complement strand
CGGGGGGGGGGGGGTCGGGTGTGTGTGCTTGTGCTTGTACGTACGTGTCTAGATATATTTTTGTGTATATCTCAGTTTTCTTCCTTCCAGTTCTATCCTGTCGTCTTTGATATTTTAATTTACATTTTCTATGACGAATATAACTCATATTTAACCGTCTGTTTTTTTCTTTCAGGTATGTGATGATTTCAGAAGTACCTTCATCAGTTGAACTGGTAAAGTATGATCCGTGATTTTTTAAATTGCATAAAAAGATTAAACCAAATATAAGTCTGCATTATTTTCTTAATCATTTACAAGTGATTAACACATGTGCTCGATATAGTGTCGAAAAGCTCAAAAAATATGTTAAAAAAATTAAATCCGCTATCATGTGACCTGTATAATGCAGGGCTTTTGATTTGCGTTTATTAGACGAAAATATGCATTATAAAAGCGAAAATGGTCATGCAGTGCAGATCTCTTGCATGATACTGCAGGATATAATAACCTGTGAATGACAGATAGACAGTAGGTTTTAACTTCAAAGGTGACAAGGTGCCGTTGCGTTGTTATAATTATAGACCTTATGATTGCGCTGTTGTTGGTGTTTTAAGCACTATTATTATGTTGTTATTGCGCAAATTAGGA
>NC_051404.1:16057682-16057798 GCF_015228065.2 Penaeus monodon | reverse complement strand
TATCGTTCTAATTAATCTTTGCTATAAATACTGCTATCATAATTGTTTTGTGTTGTTTTTGGTCTAATTGGTCTCGGTTATTTTTTGTTACTGCTATGATTATTGATTCAAGATAG
>NC_051404.1:16057344-16057637 GCF_015228065.2 Penaeus monodon | reverse complement strand
CAGTCTAGTCATAATATACAGTTAACATTCTTGACAAGTCTTGTATAGTGTGTTGTTAACTGTAATTCCCGTTTGCATAGACTTTTCGTAGTGCATTTATACGTGTAAACTACGTTATTCAAAAGCGTATTACTTACATTTCCATTTATAATTACTTTTCGTGCAATAGTGGCAGTTAGGAGTGTCGTAAAATAATTGATGGAATGTTTATCTGATTGCATTTTGAAATAGTTTTGAGGCTAAGGAAATCTGTTTTAAATTCATTTCATCTATTTCATCTATTTTGAAAATGA
>NC_051404.1:16057160-16057306 GCF_015228065.2 Penaeus monodon | reverse complement strand
TTAAGTTGACGGCGAGTAATAGAAAAGAAAGAGAAAGTGAGAAGCTGATGTTTTATTTTTCATAGGTGATTGACAGAGAAAAAAAACGCGTAAGTATTTTTGAAAGCGGACATTGTGACGCGAAAGGTAATTGACACCGTTACATT
>NC_051404.1:16056916-16057104 GCF_015228065.2 Penaeus monodon | reverse complement strand
AATTGGAAAGTAAATCATTATAGTATTACTCGTGCATGTGGCGAAGGCAGATAAATTCCACCCAGTGAGCCTATCAGTTTTCGGGGGAAGAAGAGGGATAATGACTAATAATTATTGCTTGGGAAAACTGCCTCACTGCTAATTGAAAGGGACGCCTCGCCAACTTCCGCCATTTCTGTGCGTGTAAT
>NC_051404.1:16056373-16056677 GCF_015228065.2 Penaeus monodon | reverse complement strand
ATAGATAAATAATTATATTCAGTGATAATGAACAATAAACGGGCATAATTAGATAAGTATTGAGGCCACGCCGATTTCTCGTGTGACGTCGCTGCTCGAAAGTGTATAACCGTTGTGGGATTTGCAGCTGCGTCCGAGAGAAAGCTGTGTTGGAGGAGAGGTTTTGCTGTAATTAAAGGCCAGAGAGGAGTAATCACCGAAATGAATTATATAATGAAGGCTCTAAAGCAGATTCATCAATAGGTTTTGTATGATAAAGGCTTAAATAAGTATGAGAATAGATGGTTAAATAGATCGAATATAA
>NC_051404.1:16055802-16056252 GCF_015228065.2 Penaeus monodon | reverse complement strand
TCAGATTTTCATAATGCGAGAAAGAGGTTATTTCCTCTCTTTTAAGCACCTGGTTTTCTGTCTGATTATGCCAAGGGAGAGAGGAGAGATGATCGAGAAAATGAAGAGAAGGGAGAATGGAGAGAAAGAAGAGAAGAGGATGGTCAGAACGGAGAAGGAATGAAGCAGAGGAGAGAGGGTGAGGCAAAGAAATGTGAAAGAGAGAGGAAATTAGATAGCGAAGACAGCAAAAGAGCAAAACACTTGAGTTGCAGAAAGGGAAGAAAAACGTGAGGAAAGGTGATGAGAAGAATGAGAAGAAAGGAGCTTGACAGACATAGAAAAAGAGAAAGGAGAAAATGGAAACGAAGAAAAGAGATGAAGAGAAAGGAGGAGCAAAGAAAAGGAAGAAGATAAAGATAAGGAAAGCAAACGCCTAAAGAAAAAGACACCGAATAGAAGGAAGTGTAA
>NC_051404.1:16054362-16055771 GCF_015228065.2 Penaeus monodon | reverse complement strand
CAGAGAAGAAGCCAAAAGTGAAGAAAATGGGAAAAGCAAAGAAAATGGACGAGAATATGGGGGAAAGGAGACGAAAGACTGATAAAATCCGGCAGCCAAGAGGAAGGGTCGTGGCGCTCGGCATCACGCGGGGCTCCGGACTGCTTGTCTATTATTTATTGTGTCGATTGATCAATAACTTCCCCTTCCTTCCCCTTTTCCTTTAACCTTCTTTCCCCTTCTTTCTCTCTTTCCTTCCCCCTTCTTTCCCTCTTTCCTTTCCCCTTTCTCCCTTCAATTCCCCTTCTTTCACTTCCTCTTCTTTTCCCCCCTTCCATTCCTCTTCCTTTCCCTCTTCCCTTTAACCTTCTTTCACCCTTTCCTTTTCCCTTCCTCTTTCTTCTTTTACCCTTTCTTTCCACGCCTAAACCCCCCCTTTCTTCTTTCTTCCCGCTCCTCTCCATTTTCTTTATCTTCTGCGTATACACACTTATCCTCTTCCTTTCTCTCTCCTTTTCTCTCTCCGCGCCTTACCTCTCTCAGCACTTTCCCTTCCTTTCTTTTGTTTTCTCCTCCTCTCCCCGTTTTCTCTTTGTTCCCTTCCTCCCCTTTCCCCTCTCCCCCCTTCTCTTTCTCGTTCCCTCCTCTCTTCTCCTACCCTTTCTCTCTAACTTTCTTTATCTTTCCCTTCCCCTTCCCTCCTCCTTTTCCTCCCCCTTATGGTCACCTTCCATTCCCCTTCCTCCCTTCTTCGCCTGTCCTTCCCCCCTACCCTTCTCTCCCTCTTCCCCTTCCTTTCCCTTCCTTCCCTCCTCTCTTCCCATATCCTTTTCCCCTGATTTTATCTTACTCTTCTCCTTCCCCTTCCATTCCCCTTCCTCCTCCCTTCGCCTATTCTTTTCCTGTTAACCTTATCTTCCTCTTCTCCTTCCCTTCCCCTTCCCTCCCTCATCCCCTACCCCATCTCCCTAATTTTATTTACCCTTTCTCCTTCCGTTCTCCTCCGTCTCCTTCCGTTCCTCTTCCCCTATCCTTTCCCCCTAATTTTATTCTTCTCCTTCCATTCTCATTTTGCCCCCTTCCCTTATCTTCCTCATCTCCTTCCCTTCCCCCCATCTCCTATCCTTTCCCCCTAACTTTATTTATCTCTTCCCCATCCATTCTTCTCCTGCTTCGCCTATCCTTTCTCTTTCCCTCTCCTTATCCCCTGTCCCTTCCCCGTAACTTATTCTCCTCCCCCCTTCCTTTCTCCTTCTTTCCTCCTTCCCTTCCCCATCCCCTACCCTCCCCCCCTAACTTTATTCTCCTCCCCCCCTTCCTTTCTCCTTCTTTCCTCCTTCCCTTCCCCATCGCCTATCCTCCCCCCCTAACTTTATTCTCCTCCCCCCCCTTCCTTTCTCCTTCCACCCCCTTGACTTAAGAGAGTTTGC
>NC_051404.1:16054217-16054292 GCF_015228065.2 Penaeus monodon | reverse complement strand
GTAAGCGTTTCGTGTCCGTGTGCTTATTCGTTTTAGTTTATTTTGCGTTAGTATTTTATGCATTTCGGTCTTTCG
>NC_051404.1:16054006-16054156 GCF_015228065.2 Penaeus monodon | reverse complement strand
GTCTTGCATATTTGTATATCGTTTTTATATTATTCATATTTGTTGTGTCTTGCCAATTTGTTTGCGTTTGTATATCATTGTTCATATTTTTAAAAATATTATGCAGTGTCCTTTGTTCGTAAGTTCATTTTTCGTAATACTTATTTCTTA
>NC_051404.1:16053824-16053949 GCF_015228065.2 Penaeus monodon | reverse complement strand
ACTTCCTCAGTATTGTATTACAAAGTAAGAGTTAAAGGAAATTGGAAATACGACTTTATTATTTTCGTGTTCGTATTTATGATTTACGATATATATTAATTTTCACAAATCTGATTTGTTTATAC
>NC_051404.1:16053491-16053773 GCF_015228065.2 Penaeus monodon | reverse complement strand
AGTTTCCTCTCTGATCCTATATACCCTGCGGAGTATGAAAAGTGACAGGACTTAAAAGACCCATTCAGAAAGGAGATTCGAAATGCCCTTAACCTTTCTGTGTAGGTCACCCCCCCCCCCCACCAACCCCACCCATTCATGCGAACACATATACGGACATACACTTACTTAAGTCCCTCCCCCTGCCTCCTCTCAACTCGCGTGTGTAATGGAGCTGTCTCGCGCTGTCATATGCTGTCACGCGCCTATTTCTTGTCCACGTGCTGGTCTCATGCCTCGCGT
>NC_051404.1:16053038-16053216 GCF_015228065.2 Penaeus monodon | reverse complement strand
TACCTACCTGTTAGAGAATTGACCACCGCCATAAGCCCTGTTGCATGCAATCTGAGATGACTCTTGGAAGATGTTGCATCGCTGAGTGTAGGGGTGAGATAAAGGGATGACGACTGGAGAAACAGCATCATAAGAAGAGGAAAAAGGCAAAGTAGAAGGAGAAAAGGAGGAGGAGGAG
>NC_051404.1:16052733-16052900 GCF_015228065.2 Penaeus monodon | reverse complement strand
AGAGGAATAGGAGGAAGATGATGATTATGAGAATGAAGATTAGAAATTATAAGAATCAGGAGTAGGAGTAGGGAGGAATTGAGAAAGGAGAGACGCGAGAGGTAAGAAAGAGTGGATGGAATAGGAAAAGTAGGGCAGGAGGTGGCGGCGAATGGGCGGTCGGCAGC
>NC_051404.1:16052171-16052706 GCF_015228065.2 Penaeus monodon | reverse complement strand
ACTTTGACTCTGACAAGTTTATGGAGGCAAAAGCTTACATCTCAAAAGAATGAAGTAACTTGGGTCATCCTCACCCCAATCTTAATAAGTCCTTGTGTGGGTTCACGTTTCACATACAAAGCTTGGGTATATTAACTGATGAATATATATACACTATTATACACTATTATAATACAAAAATACAAGTATTCATAATTAATGGTTTACATATCGGTAAAGTGATATAACGACAGATTTCGACCCTTAAATCCCTTCCTGGGCTCGCATAATCACACGCCACACAATAATAATATGTGCGCAACATATGAAATCTGATCCCGAAGAAGTAGAGGAAGGATGGTGGGGTGGGTGGAGGGTGTGGGGTCCCCTTCGGCCTGCTTCTCGAGGAGTAGACTGAGCTCTCGACAGATGCATCAGCAGGTGTTATGTCCCTCCATTAAGCGCCGCATTAAAGTCCTTATAGGCACCGGTTAACGTCATTAAAACAATTGAGGGCGCGACAGTCACATCTGGCAGGGCGAAAGTTGCACGAGAA
>NC_051404.1:16051680-16052149 GCF_015228065.2 Penaeus monodon | reverse complement strand
GAGAAGGGCTGCTGCTGTACGTACGTAAGGCGCTGAATGAACAGCGTCGTCAGAGAGAGTCGTCAAGAAAAGCCTCTTCGGGGAATCTTCAGCATAGAGGGGTGGTGGTGTGTGTGTGGGGGGGGGGGGGCCGAAAACGTAATTTCATTTCGGTTTCAATTCCATTCTCTAAACTATTGGGCGTAGTTTAATTACGCTCGGACTGAGAGGTTAATGCTGAACTGCTCGATGAGTTAATTGCAGCTTCAGCATTGCTACAGTATTCAGTGTAGAAAAGCTCTCGCTATTGATTCCGTGAGTAACGTATTCTGTTTTCACCGTCTCGGCTGGGCAGCGGGTCGATAGTCTGACCTACGAGGGAGTACTTATAAGGGGGAAAAGTACCAACCCTTTTATTATTAGATCAATATGCTTTATTGAACATGAGGTGAGTATTGAGAAGCCAAGAAACAAGTATCTCGATAGCGAG
>NC_051404.1:16051190-16051459 GCF_015228065.2 Penaeus monodon | reverse complement strand
ACCCCTGTCGTCTTAAGAGGAATGTTCACGGGTCAGAACGTGCATCTGTTCATCATTCAGGCTCAGTTGTGCGACCACCGACAGAAGTTTCCCGAATCAGTCGGCAAAAATGCAATTCGAAAGTTTTTGTGGAGGAGGGAGCTCTAAAATAGTCTTGCGAATATTATATTCATTTGTTATTTTTTTCTCTTTGTTGGAACAGCGTTAAAAAAAAGATCAACGCCCATTATTATTTTATTTTGGTCGTGTTTTTGAAATCATAATTAGGC
>NC_051404.1:16050859-16051040 GCF_015228065.2 Penaeus monodon | reverse complement strand
GCCTAGGGAAAAGGAAGAATTGAAGTATATATAAAGACCTTTATATTGGGGTTTTTATTTAACTGATCAGAATAACCAGAAATAGTTCCAGCTCAGTGGACTTTACAGAGAAAATAACGGGATACATGGCATGATACCGGTCTGCTTTCGAAATATTCTCCTAAAAATAAGACTGACAAAC
>NC_051404.1:16050569-16050640 GCF_015228065.2 Penaeus monodon | reverse complement strand
GCGAGGACTGAAGAAATAAGAGTAAGCAAACGAAAACAGGGCGATAACCGAACAAGGGAAGAATAAGATAG
>NC_051404.1:16049855-16050544 GCF_015228065.2 Penaeus monodon | reverse complement strand
AAAGGCGATAAATGAAAAAAAAGCAAAAAGATGGAGACAAAACAAAATATAAACAGGGGGAGAACCGAATATGGGAAGAATTAGATTTTAAAAAAATCGAGAAAAAGAAAGAAAGAGACAAGATGAAATAAAACATAAGCAGGGCGAGACCTGAAGAAGCAAGATTAAGAGAGAGAGTCGCGAAAACAGGCGACCGATGCTGAGTCCTTCCCGTCCCTCGTCACCTGATCCACTGGCCACGTCGGGAACCTGAGATCCTGTTGCGGTGAAGGAAGGGGTGGAGGGACGATTCAAGGGGGGTAGGGGAGGGGAAGGTATGGGGAGGGAGGGAGGGGGCGTTTAAAGGTGGGAGGGTTGAAGGGAGGTAGAAGGAAGGGAGGGGAGGGGTGGAGGGGAAGGTATGGGGAGGGGGAGGCGGGGCGGTTGAAGGGGGTAGAGGGGATGGAGGGGAGTTATGGGGAGGGAGAGGGGGGCGTTTAAAGGTCGGGGGTTGAAGGGGTGTAGGGAAGGATGGGGAGGGGGAGGAGGGAGGGTATGGGGAAGAGGAAAGGCATGGGGAGGGAGGAGAGGAAGGAGAGAGAAATGGGAGATGTGGGAAGATTAAGTGGAGAGGAAGAGGGGGAGGGAGGAGGGAATGACGGGGATAACATATTCTTTGCAGTAAGAAGAGGATTAAAAGGGGAAAAATT
>NC_051404.1:16049074-16049504 GCF_015228065.2 Penaeus monodon | reverse complement strand
TTTGGAGACAGAGGAGATGGAACAAAGAGAGGGAACAGAAAGAGATGGAACAAAAAATGGAGACAAAAGAGATGGAGACAAAAAGGAGGAACAAAAAGATGGAACAGAAGAATGGAGACGAAAAAAGGGGAAAAACATAAAGATTTTGGGACAGAGGGGAGGCAAAAAAATTGGGAGACAGAAAAGTTTTAGACAAAAAGGATGAAGAAGAAAGAGATGGAGATAAAAAGGAGGGAGACAAAGGGAAGGGAAAGAAAGAGATGGAAACAGAAAGAGATGGAAACAGAAAGAGATGGAGACAGAAAGAGAGGGAAAACAGAAAGAGGGGGAAAACGGGAAAGAGATGGAAACAAAAGGGAGATGGAAACAAAAGAGAGGGAAAACGAAAAAAGGGAAACAAAAAGGATAAAACGAAAGAGATGGAGACGAA
>NC_051404.1:16045794-16048291 GCF_015228065.2 Penaeus monodon | reverse complement strand
GGGAGCAGAAAGAGAGGAAACGAAGAGAGGGAAACAAAAGAGATGGGACAGAAAGAGATAAACAAAAAAGAGATAAACAAAAAGAGAGGGAAAACAAAAAAGGATGGAGAAAAAAAAGGAGGGAAAACGAAAAAAGGGGAAAACAGAAAGAGATGGAGAAAGAAAGGATGGAACAAAAAGAAGGGAAAAAAAAGGATGAAACAGAAAGGATGGAAACAGAAAAGAGGGAAACAGAAGAATGTAAAAAAAAAAAAGGATGGAAACGAAAAGAGATGGGAAAAAAAGGGAAGGGAGAAGAAGGATGGAGACAAAAAAGAGAAAAACAGAAAGAGAGGGAACAGAAGAGATGGAGACGGAAAGTTTTGGAGACGAAATAGAGGAGACAAAAAGAGAGGGAACAGAAGAGATGGAAACAAAAGAGATGGGACAAAAAGAATGGAACAAAAAGGGTTTGGAAACAGAGAGATGGAACAAAAGAGGGAACAGAAAGAGATGGAGACAGAAAGAGATGGAGACAGAAAGAGATGGAGACAGAAAGAGATGGAAACAGAAAGAGATGGAGACAGAAAGAGAGGGAGACGAAGAGAGGGAAACAAAAAGAATGGAACAAAAAGAGTGGAAACAAAAGAAAGGAAAAAAAAAGATGGAGACAGAAAAGATGGAGAAAAAAAGAGATGGAGAAAAAAGGGAAGGGAAAAAAAGAGAGGGAAAACAAAGAGATGGAAAAAAAAGGTTTGGAGACAGAAAGAGATGGAAACAGAAAGAGAAGGAAAACAGAAAGAGATGGAAACAAAAGGGGGAGAAAAAAAGAGGAACAAAAAGAGATGGAAACGAAAGAGATGAAAAAAAAAAAGAAAAAAGGGATGGAAAACAAAAAGAATGGAAACAAAAAGAGATGGAAAAAAAAGAGAGGGGAAAAAAAAGGGAGAGGGGAAACAGAAAAGATGAGAAAAAGAGATGGAACAAAAAGAGAGGAAAACAAAGAATGGAGAAAAAAAAGGAGGAAAAGAAGAGTGGAAAAGAAAGAGAGGGAAACAGAAAGGATGGAGACGAAGAGATGGAAAAAAGAGATGGAGAAGAAAGGATGGAGAAAAAAAAAAAGAGATGGAAACAAAAAGATGGGGCGAAAAAATGGAACATAAAAAAAAGGGGGAAAAGAAAGAGTGGAACGAAAGAAAAGGGAAACGAAAGAATGGAAACAGAAAGAGATGGAAAATGGAAACAGAAAGAGATGGAAACAGAAAGAGATGGAAACAGAAAGAGATGGAAACAAAAAGAGATGGAGACAAAAAAGAGTGGAAACGAAAGAGATGGAAAAAAAAAAAAAAGATGAAAAAGAAAGAGATGGAGACAGAAAAAAAAGGGGAAAACAAAAAAGGTGGAGACGAAAGGGGAAAGAAAGAGATTGGGGAAAGAAAGAAGAAAAAGAATATAGGAAAAGAAAAAAAAATGGAAAAAAAAGAGTGGAAAAAAGAATGGAAAAACAAAAGGGGATGGAAAAAAGAGATGGAAAAGAAAAGGGAGAAAGAAAGAGAGGGAAAGAAAAAGGAAGCGAAAAGAGATAAAACAGAAAGAGTTTTGGGAACAGAAGAGAGGGAAAAAAAGAAAGGAAAAAAAAGAGTGGAAAGAAAGAGATGGAGAAAAAGAAGAAACAAAAAAGGAAAAAAAGAGGAAAAGAAAGAATGGAAAAGAAAGGGGAAAAAAGAAAGAGATGGAAAAAAAAGGGGGAAACAGAAAGAGATGGAGACAGAAAGAGATGGAAACAGAAATAGATGGAAACAGAAAGAGATGTAAACAGAAAGAGATGGAGACAGAAAGAGATGGAACAGAAAGGTGGAGCAAAAAGGGAGAAAAAAAAAGGAGAAAAAAAAGATGGGAAAGAAAAATGGGACAGAAAGAGATGGAAAAACAGAAAGAGATGGAAACAGAAAGAGATGGAAACAGAAAGAGATGGAAACAGAAAGAGATGGAGAAAGAAAGAGATGGAGACAGAAAGAGATGGAGACAGAAAGAGATGGAGACAGAAGATGGAAAAAAAGAGAGGAGCAAAAGAATGGAAAAAGAAAGAGTGAGAAGAAAGGATGGAGACGAAGAGAGGGAAAGTAAGGGGTGGAGAAAGAAGAGAGGGGAGACAGTAAGGGATGGAGAAAGAAAAAAGGAGACAGAAGAGGGGAAAAAAAGAGATGGAGACAGAAAGAGATGGAGACAGAAAAAGATGGAGACAGAAAGAGATGGAGACAGTAAGGGATGGAGAAAGAAAGAGATGGAGAAAAACGAAAAAAAATGGAGACAAGAGAGGGCGACGAAAGCGGGAAACCCGACCGTGTACACTTTGGCCTCATTAAGCTAAAGGGGGCTAATCAAATTCGCGAAAAATTTGCCAAGGGGATTGGGAAACGTTTCCTCTGCCCTCGACTCTCCCTTTCCCCGCGCCGAACTATTCCCTCGTTGGGCGCTAATGGGGGCTTTTCTCAGGGCGCTCTTGGGGAAATGGGCT
>NC_051404.1:16044805-16045359 GCF_015228065.2 Penaeus monodon | reverse complement strand
AGCCACTGCTTCTGTGATGCTCTTGAAAGGCTTATCGCTGTTGTTGCAAGGAAGTCTGCAAACGCCTAAAATGTTATGATGTGAGAGATGTGCAGCTTTGTGCAACAGACCCCGATAAAGTGGAGACCTCGCTATAACAGATGCACTATGCGCCATGCAGACTCGCCCCCCCCCACCCCCTCTCTCATGTTTTGCAAAAGCCCCGTATTGCAGGTGTTGAACGCTCGGGAAAAGTGCAATAGTCAAGTGAAAGAGAATGGAGCAAAAATGGAATAATAAAAAACAAAAGAATATAAAAATTCCCCCACCCCCGCACTCCTTCTTCGAAAAAAAGTAGAAGAAAAATAAATAAATAAGAAAGTGCAAATTTTGGGCACGTGTTGATGGACATTTTATGCAGGTTGCACAAAGGAGATTATGTCGTTGTGTGTGTGTTTGGGAAGGCGGGATTTGGGGCCGGGGGGGGGGGGGGATCAGTCCTCGGGGAGGGGGGGGGGCGTGTTGCAAATCGATAGCGGTGCGACTTTAAGAAGGAAGGTGATGATTGCTCTGCA
>NC_051404.1:16044403-16044625 GCF_015228065.2 Penaeus monodon | reverse complement strand
TAGAGAAAGATATAGGCGATTGGGGAAGGAATCAGTTGTAATGATAATAGTGATGATAACATTGATAATGCCAATGATTTAGAAAATGTATACTAATGATACTAATTTAATGTTGACGATCATTCTATTGTAACTGAAATCACGAAGATGAATAGGTAATCTGACTATTGCGTTTTACCACATTGTCCTCTTATTTATAACTCTCTGAAGTGTTTACGAATG
>NC_051404.1:16043923-16044313 GCF_015228065.2 Penaeus monodon | reverse complement strand
TCCTTCCGGCTTATTTCGAAGCTTCAGAAGGCTCGGCCATTTTTCTGAACTATGTGTTTTTCTCCGTTCTTTCCCACTCTCTCTAATCTGTTTTAGATAAACGCGCCTCTTTTGGGTCCCTTATTTATTGGTTTATGCCACGCCCTCTTTTTCTGAGAGCATGGAAGAACAGGGTAAGAGAAAAGGAGGGAAAAAAGGGGGAAGAGAAGGAGAGTCGGTCACCTGAACGAGACTTGTCGGTATTTTATGACGGTCCCGTGTCCGAAACCCTCGGTGGCGCTGCCTGGCATACGGAGCCGAAGCCAGGGTCGAGGGAAAGGTCAGGAAGCGGGATGAATCGCGCCTCGTGCCTTAAAGATCATGTTCCTCCCGCACTTGCGGTGGATGAAG
>NC_051404.1:16042827-16043213 GCF_015228065.2 Penaeus monodon | reverse complement strand
AATTTTGGAAATGTTTATGGAGTTGTTTCTTTTGTTTTGATCTCTCGCCTCTCCTGTTTGAAATTATGTTTGTTTTGCAAGTGTAAACCAACATTTTAGCAGCCGCCACTGTGACAAGTAGAAAGGGAGATGAGCAGGAAAATCAAAGGGGGAATGATTATGAAAATAGTAATTAGAGCAGGGGATCGGAGATCAATCAGACTGGAGATCAAGTAGTCGTTAAAACGGAAGCAGGAAGGCAGGTTAAGAGCCAAGCAGGCAAGCAGACGCGAGAGCAACGTTGCAACATTGCAGGTGAGGGCATTTACCCGCTTTCAGGTATCGCCGTTATCTGCCTTTCCCTTGTCGCCCTGCGACTCGTGTGGCTTCCTGGGTGTTTTTGCTGT
>NC_051404.1:16041666-16041808 GCF_015228065.2 Penaeus monodon | reverse complement strand
GAATTGACGCTGTTTTACTTCGTTTAATCCTTTCCTTTGTGAGTTTTGCTTTCCAAGGTAGTTTTAGACTATTTTTGCGTATTATTTCTGCGTATTGCTGTTTTCCCTTCTTTCCTTCCCCCTCGTTCACAATTCATTTTAT
>NC_051404.1:16041234-16041486 GCF_015228065.2 Penaeus monodon | reverse complement strand
ATCCCATTTATCTTCCTCCCCCCTGTGTCCCGTTTCTCTTAGCCGGCTCGCCTTGTTTTTCTTTCTGACGTCACTTTCCAAGCCAACTGATCCTCTTAGGCCGTTCCTTTAGGATTTCTTGTTTTCCCACTGCCTCCTTTCCTCTGCGCCCTCCTTTCATCGCTCATCCGTATTCACTTTTTTGTCGCTTATGTTTATTTTTTATTTTTTTTATTTGCATATGTTTGCCCTTTGTTTACTTTCGCGTCTTGT
>NC_051404.1:16040778-16040902 GCF_015228065.2 Penaeus monodon | reverse complement strand
AAGAAAAATAGGAAAATAGAGAAAAAGAGAAAGAGAAAGAAAGAGAAAAAGATAAAAGCGCCTTCTAATCAAGGACCTGAGCAAGTCGACGGGTAAACTAATCATCTTGAAGACGGCGGCGTCG
>NC_051404.1:16040201-16040479 GCF_015228065.2 Penaeus monodon | reverse complement strand
CAAAACATTCTTATTTAAGTGATATAAAATTCATCATGTGGCAAATACGTATTTTGAATATATATACCACAGACAGAAACAACATATCCAAGGGAAATTGATTTTAAAAATTAATGGTAAATGTAAACTAGGTAGTGTTGATAGCGCTATTGAAGAAATTAGGATTTGTTAAGGATTAAATAGCCTCACCCTTTGACTGCAAAGTATCTTGGTAGACTGGAATTTATTGAAATTATTGCAGTTCGATTTCCCGGTGTTTATTCGAGCAATAATATGTA
>NC_051404.1:16038695-16038760 GCF_015228065.2 Penaeus monodon | reverse complement strand
CTGAACAAATCAAGAAACGCAAATGAGAATTTTGCAACTGCTCTTTCATGACGGCAGTTGAGGTG
>NC_051404.1:16038522-16038614 GCF_015228065.2 Penaeus monodon | reverse complement strand
AGTTCGAGTTGGAATGGCTCTTCTGGTTTTTATTTACTTTCTTGTTCTCTGTTTTATGGCTTTGGTTTGTTTCTATGTCAGTGTACTGGATT
>NC_051404.1:16037584-16037660 GCF_015228065.2 Penaeus monodon | reverse complement strand
GTACTTATATACTATGGTAGAAAAAAACACAATGCAAAAACTATATTAATTTTCAATAGATTTAGTTTTTGCCGTC
>NC_051404.1:16036831-16037098 GCF_015228065.2 Penaeus monodon | reverse complement strand
CTATAGTTATTATCTAAGAAGACCATTCTGTAGGCAGTCAAATAAGTCGCTGAAATAGCAACGCGACAAAATTAATTAATTTTCCGCAACAGCTGCCCCTTGAATATCAGTCTTAGTATAGTTACCCCCCTGATATTTGCCTTTGATATGCAGGCCCCCTTGAATAGGGACTCCTAGGTTTAGGTGAGTTACCCCCGTACATCGGCACTCCCTTTGTGAAAGCATTTTCACTCTCGGTTTCTATTTCTTTCTATCTCTCGCTCCCGT
>NC_051404.1:16036161-16036639 GCF_015228065.2 Penaeus monodon | reverse complement strand
CGCACTTTCTCTCTTCAACCTGCCCTTGGTCGACGTCTTAGTCAATGCATATTCTTGTAAGCTTTCCAGTTCTCCCTCGGTCACCGTCGCCTCCGTCTTCTCTCTATTCTTTTCTTCCCCTCCTATTGTCCAAGTTTTTTTTCTTGGCGTCTTTCCTCTTTCTTCACTCACGTTCTCTCGTATTTTTTCCGTTTTCTTTATCTTTATTCGTTTTCTGTTGTGTTGATTCAGTTTTTTTATTGTTATTATCTGCATTGTGTTCTCATGTTGGTGTTGATATGATTTTTGGTTTAGAATAAGAAACATGATAAACGTGATGATTATTTTTAATGAATCTTATAAAATATGATTAGTTTCTCCCTAAAGTTCATGCTCTCTAACTTCCCACTGTGCCACCTCTTTCTCTTCTCTTCCTCCCTTACTCTTTTTGTTTCCCAATCTTATTCTATTTTCATTCCTTATCCAACCTCGATCCCCG
>NC_051404.1:16035632-16035859 GCF_015228065.2 Penaeus monodon | reverse complement strand
ATATGCTTTTGAAAGGTAGCGGAAAAGTTTGCAAAGGGAGAAATGCAGCGACCTGAATACGGGATGAACAAGCTCCGAAGACTGTGAAGCCGAGCGGGAAAATGAACAATATTTTTATACATAATTCAAGTCCCATGTTTTTCAATATATTTTTCGTTGCGTAATTCTTCGGAGAAAATGGAGCTGCAAACTGTGTGTAGTTATTTGTTGTAAAAAGGAGAGGTGAT
>NC_051404.1:16035003-16035497 GCF_015228065.2 Penaeus monodon | reverse complement strand
AAAGTCTGCTATATTCAGCAAAAAGGAATTAAAATTAAAAGGGATTTTATTCAGAAAATAAATGTGAGGAGAAAAGTAGGTTACGCCAGCTATTACATTGCATATATTTGCAATATAAATTTATAAGTTTATGAAGCACGTTCTCAGGTGTGAAAAAGTATTTAGACTTACAGCGTTATCAGTTTTCTTTTCAATTCAAAATGCTTTGGTATATCTTAATGTAATTAGTGTGAAAAAAATGTAGGAAACATACTGTATAAGTAAAACAATAAAGGAATATATAATATGTGTAATGCAGTTCACAAAGACTTTACAGTTTTCATCAGACTGGTTATGTGGAAATTATATACTGATGAAAAATAATTTTCTGATTTTAATGAAGTGACGGTAAACTCTCTGGAAATCAGTAATAATATATTGACATTTACTTACGATTCTTAGTGTTATTTATTAATGCGCGGAATTAGGTTAATAAATAACATTAAGGCGCGTGC
>NC_051404.1:16034644-16034941 GCF_015228065.2 Penaeus monodon | reverse complement strand
ATTCATTTGTTCGGAAAGCATCAACATCACGGAAAAATGGCGGGAAAATGTCATCGGCAGAGAATGACACTTTTTCTGAGTGACTACTTCTGATTGACTATATATTCAGTGACTATGAATATCTGAGTGATTGTACTGTATATTTCTGAGTTATTGTACATTAATTTTATATTTCTGAGTGACCGTAGTTGGTATTTTTGAGTGAACGTAATGCAGAACCATTTGTTATTTTCCTTAGGGGCTATTCATGTACTAACTAAATGTAACCAAGTGATTTGTATTTATAAGACACTGTTC
>NC_051404.1:16034221-16034506 GCF_015228065.2 Penaeus monodon | reverse complement strand
CAACTGTGATATTACCACAATTGTTCATCAGCTGACTGTACATTTCCCGCCCTTTCCCTCGCCCCGCCCTCACGCCCTCCAGTTAACGCGTGAACAGCATGGAACAAGAAATTCCCAAGCGACCGCGGGGCTAATTCATTTACAAGAGTTAGTTCGCTCGTTCAAACTCTTGGTTGTTGGGACAGTTTTTCTTTTTTTGTGTGTGCGGAGGAAAAAAAATAAAATAGAATTTGCTATATTGCGAAAGTTGGTTATTTTGTTCGTTTCTTTTTTTAAGGACCGTTT
>NC_051404.1:16033985-16034180 GCF_015228065.2 Penaeus monodon | reverse complement strand
GTCATCGTAATCATCACCATTAGTAGGAGCACCAACACCATTTTTTACTTCATATTTTCTTGCCTTCTCTATTATACCATTACCATTAAAATTCATGGTTACCAAGGCAACATCCTCCCTTGTCAATAGGATTGCTTGGAAAAAAAAACTATTTACTTAGAAAATGGAGGGGATTTAAATTGTCGTCAACTGCAT
>NC_051404.1:16033485-16033683 GCF_015228065.2 Penaeus monodon | reverse complement strand
AAGAAAGAAAGAAGAAAGGAGGGAGGCGGAGGGGCCGAAGTGGATAAATGAGTAAAGAGTGAGAGAAGGATAAAGAGAGAGGGAGAGATAATGATGATGGAGGAAGAAGAAATGGAGAGAAATATATAAAGTTAAAAAGAGAATGAGCAAGAAAGGGAAGGACTAAAGAGAGGAAATGACCATATCGAGAAACATTAG
>NC_051404.1:16033252-16033390 GCF_015228065.2 Penaeus monodon | reverse complement strand
TCGATTATAAAACCATTCTTAAAAAGTAGATAATATTTGCAACACGCGTTTATTTTCAGCCTCAGGTTTTATGAGGACACGTGAGGGAGGTTTAAAAAAAAACGAGACGATTCTTCACGCCCTGGATGAGGCAGTGGA
>NC_051404.1:16033144-16033209 GCF_015228065.2 Penaeus monodon | reverse complement strand
GCAGTTCGTTAAGGAAGGGAAAGGTCTGCTTTGAACCTTTTTTTAAGCGAATCGAATTAATGGAG
>NC_051404.1:16032367-16032460 GCF_015228065.2 Penaeus monodon | reverse complement strand
CCTGCAACGTACATGGTTATTCTCGTAAAAAATGTTTTGCCAGTTTTGTCTCTTTCATGGCGTAATAAAGCACATGCGAGATGGTTTAAATTT
>NC_051404.1:16030959-16031831 GCF_015228065.2 Penaeus monodon | reverse complement strand
TGGCGATGTACCATAACAACCACTGAATGACGAAGCTGCAATAAAATGACGATACAGAACAGATCTCAGACTTCATGACGATGACGACGAAAATTATCGTAAAAATGGGTGATTCGTGGCTCTCATGAACCGCCTTCCTGCATAGTAAAGAGTTCACTATATTGAAATGCAACGTTGAAAAAAGTCCGTTTAAATGTAAAGTGTTATTGCATGTATCTCATGATGAGGTTAGGGAGGTTGAAGATACTGTGGGAAAGGGTTGTAAACAAATAGACAAATAAAAAAAATGTAATAGCAGTAAGGAGGCGGATCCTGGAGAAAACAGAACATTTGATGAATAAAAGTAAAAGGGAGTGTCCAAGGAAGTTTAATTGGAAAGAAAGTTGAGAGACAAAGAGGTGGAAAGAAAAAAATACCACGTAAATATAACAAAGCGAAGTTGGAGTTATGGAAAGGAAAAATAAAATGCAGTAAATAAATAGATGAGTAAAAATGTATGATTTTTTTTTTTTCACTCAGTACTTTTACGAAAATAGTTTCTTGTATGATGCAGTTTCGCCTCTCCTCGTTTCCAAATCCTATTTTGCAAGCGCTCATTAAATCAGCCAAAATAGATCATAGTTTCCCCTCGCACTGTGTCCGTTTTCTGTGGCACGATTTTTCCTTTTTTTTTTCCTCTCGGTTTTCCTGCATTACGTAATTTGGTTTTAGGGTTAATGCGCGCGACCGGCGGTGAAATATTTGATAGCTCAATTGCGAACGATATTGCTTAAAAAGGATTGAATAGTTTGCAATATTTTCCTGCACTTTATTTACGCTTATTGTCCTCTCCTGTGTTCATTGCAGCCGTCAGCACTCGTGTAATTTGCAGG
>NC_051404.1:16030245-16030392 GCF_015228065.2 Penaeus monodon | reverse complement strand
CATCCTCTGCTATTTTGGCGCTGCCGTCTCATTTTATTTTACTTTCGAAAGTCATTTTCTCACGATTCGGACGATCCCGCCGAGTGATTATCACCGTGACTCAGGCGGGGCTGCGTTCGGATTCGCGCCGCGGCTGATTCGAGTTCG
>NC_051404.1:16029879-16029957 GCF_015228065.2 Penaeus monodon | reverse complement strand
ATTAAACCTCCATATGGGGTCCCACAAAGGCTATATCGAAAACTGATGATTCATTTTCATGTATACATGTTTTATATA
>NC_051404.1:16029285-16029658 GCF_015228065.2 Penaeus monodon | reverse complement strand
CACTTAAGGTCAAAATATCATTAATATTTTTTCGTTATGCCATTATCATTGATAATTAGAAAAGATATCTGCAGAATAAGAGGAAAAGAAGGGAATGGGAAACTGGCAAATAATATAATATTAAAACAAATTTTTCTTGAAGAAATATGTAAGTCTTATGATAGAATGTATGGGTGTGTGAGCCATGTGTGGAGTGTGAAGTCAAAGTGTGAAAATACAGTAGTTAAGTAGATTATAATATTCAGTTTTATATATGATTGTGAGAGCTCGGACTAAGACACCACGCCGGAAGGGAGGGAGAAGACAAAGAAAATGGTGCAGTGATTCATATTCAATGGTAAACTTACGTAAATGTGGGAAGCACATCTTTGTA
>NC_051404.1:16028791-16029008 GCF_015228065.2 Penaeus monodon | reverse complement strand
ATGCACGCTCACGCACGTATACGCACACATGGAGGGAGAAAGGGAGACTTCTTTTATATATCGAAAAACAATATTGGTTACGAGAAAAGGGAACTGATATATTATGGTGACCGACAGAGAGTGATATAAAATGAATGAGGCGTCATTATCGGGAGAGTAACTGAGAGTAAATGTATATCAACTATGAGGAGGTGGTGCTAGTATGAGTTATTAGGAG
>NC_051404.1:16028648-16028732 GCF_015228065.2 Penaeus monodon | reverse complement strand
AGCTTTTTTATTCTCTCTCCCTTTCCATCCTTCTCCTTACTTCCCACATTTACGCAATGAATAATATTCGTACTCTTTCTCAAG
>NC_051404.1:16028373-16028506 GCF_015228065.2 Penaeus monodon | reverse complement strand
GCAAGTCTCACTCGCGTTGCATTCCCGTTGAGATATTTTCATCGTCCTTTGTTCGACTATTTACGAGTTACTAATTTCCTCATTGTCTGCCTCTCCCCTCTTCTTTTGTTTCTCTGTTGGCTGTTCCGCCTCG
>NC_051404.1:16027674-16027850 GCF_015228065.2 Penaeus monodon | reverse complement strand
GGCAAGATTTAGGTATAAAAGGCATTTCTACTTCCGTTCCTTGGATTGAGAAATTTCGAAGAGGAAATAAACATTGTAGTGACGTCAGTACACAAAAACAAAACAGATAAATAACCAAAAGAATATTGGAAATTGTCTAAGTCATTTAATTTCCTTTTCATATCACCCCCCCCCCC
>NC_051404.1:16026816-16027652 GCF_015228065.2 Penaeus monodon | reverse complement strand
GTAATACTCCGTCGATAAAAAAGGAAACGAAAAACTCAATGTTCCTTCTACACGACTTGATGACGGTGCTTCTTGGGTCAGAAACTCGGTTCCTCTCGATCGTTCCTTTTGCTGACCTCGTGGGCGGGCGGGGGGGGGGGGTTACATGCAGGGTCGACGGCTCTTTGTATTTAAATTGCTTATTTTATATGTGTTTAATTTTTATGTGTGGTTGTTTAGTTAGTGTGTATTTAGTAAGTTAATGTGTATTTGTGTGGTTTATGTATCTGTTAATTGTGTATTTATTTATTTATTATGTATCTGTTTATATAATTGCATTTATTTATTTGATATATATTTATTGTATATATTGTTATTATGTATTTACCATTTGTTTGTTTATTTGAAGTGAATTTACTATGTATTATTCATTTGGTATGTATTTAACGTGTATTATTTTATTCGTATTGATAAGTTAGCTTAGGAAATAAGGTACACGTACAAGTTGATAACAAATAACAAATAAAGTATAAGCGGCCGTGACCTTAATACTTTTCCTTTTTTCTTTTGTTTTTTACCTGATGGTTCTGGATTTTTTTTCATCTTTTTTTTTCATTTTCCCTCGGTTATTTGATAGTCTTGTTGGTGATGAAAAGGAGATCACGTCTCTCCCTCCCTCCCTCCCTCCCCCCAATGTCTACCTCCCCCTCCCTTTCCGTCACCACTTTTTTCTCTCTCTTTTTATTCTTTTCTTTGTTATATCTAAGTTGTCTTTAAGGAGGAATACGAGGCCTACGCAGGCTCTGGTCCGCGGCGGAAGTTATTGGCAGCCAGACGGCATTGGAGATGCCAAGTGC
>NC_051404.1:16025293-16026642 GCF_015228065.2 Penaeus monodon | reverse complement strand
AACCTATTTTTTACACCCACTGTTACATAACGCAAACTGTTTTATTTCCTGTTTAAGTGAGTTTCCCTTGAGACGCTGAGTAAACCACATCCGTTTTCTTTAAGCTGAAAGTCTTAACAAAGTCTGAGAAATTCTGTCTTTTTTAAAGCACAATAGTCGCCTATTTTAATGTTTTAAGAGAAGTTGTTAAAGTATTTTTTTAAAGTCTATAGAACTTAAAAAAAGGCCTTTGTAAATTGTTTGCCATTTTGTTTTCACCTCTTATGTGGATTTTGCAGATTTTTTTTTATCTCGTTTATCGTCATCTTAAACATCTATTTACGATTTTGAAATAATATATATTTGTCAACTAGTGATATAAAATTTCCGACCTTTCGAATAGAATTAGTTTCGAAGGACAAAGTATTTCTTGCAATGAGAATATTGCATCAGAGGTCGATGTTGACGATGGAAACGGCTGTCGTTGCTCCGATCGTGATTGCAAGAAGGGTACAAGTCTCAGAGGTTTCAATGAATGCAACATTTCGAACTCATGACTTCAGAGCTGCACGTCACGATACGAACACATGGCGCGTAAGTGGAGGCTTCATCAGGGCTTCTGTTGTGCAGGCCGTGATCACCGGACCTTTATTCCTGCCTTTCTGTCTTTCACCTTTTATTTTGTTTGTTGGTTTTCTTGTTTATTTATTTTCTTTTACTTTTCGTTTGATTTTCTTGAGTATTTGTCTTGTTTTTTTCTTTTTACTTTTTTCCGTAGGCAACTTTTTTCTTCTTCTGTTTCATCTTATTTTTTCTTTAACTTTTCTTTCCTCGTTTGAGTTCTTAGCTTTTGTCTTTTTTTATCTTAATCCTTCACGGTTTCCTTCATTTTCCCATTCTTCTTCCTTCTCCTTTCTTTTCTATTTCCTTTTTGAATTCGCTATTATTTCCCATTTCTTTCTCCACCTCATAATCATTTGCGTTATTTTCCCTCTTCTTCCTCTTCCTCATATTTGTACTCATATTCAATGCTCTCTTTTCTCTTCTTACTCTTCTTTCTTGTAGTCCACTCTTCCTTCTTTTATCACCTATTTTCTTTTCCGTCCTCTTTCTCTTCCTTTTCTATTTTTCTTCTTCCTTTTCCTGCTTCATTTTGCTGTCCTCCTTCTCCTCTTCTTCCTTCCGATTTTCAGCCTTCTCTTCTCCCCTTTCCTTCCCTCCTGCATTATCCTGTTTTATCTGCCAATCCCCTTCTTCTTCTTCTGTTGCCTCTCCATCTACTGCTAATTACGGTCTGGAGAGCAAAGGGACTGTGTCCATTTTGTCGAGATTTGTTATACTGTTTGCTTTGTTTGGGAAGAGCGTTGTTG
>NC_051404.1:16024377-16024598 GCF_015228065.2 Penaeus monodon | reverse complement strand
GTAACACATCGAAGTGGCTTCGTAATTCTTTCGAACCAAGTTTCCTTCATCAAAATAAGACGAACTCGATGTTATTACTTTTTTTTGCATCATCATGGTCATTCCATTACGTGTCTGTATCCCCATTTCATCCGTTTTCTCTTGTGGTTCTCCCATTTGCAAGGAGGGGGTCGTGACTCGGCACTTTTGTCACACCTGGCAGCGAGGGATGAGAGATTTGA
>NC_051404.1:16023834-16024078 GCF_015228065.2 Penaeus monodon | reverse complement strand
TAATCCGGGGACAGGTATTGGCACAACTGCTCTTTCATTCCGACGAAATTTTATGGCTGCAACGCCAGTTTCTTTTCCTTATTTACGACCGCCGCTCCCCACCAATCGCAGGAGCCATGTTGCACAAATTGAATGCTCAAAAAACCAGATTGGGAATTGCTGTATTGTTGCATGGCGATGAGCAACTCTGTCTTCCTTTGGTATGCAATAAGAGGTTTACTTGTTCGTATTTTTTCTCTCGAGA
>NC_051404.1:16023708-16023783 GCF_015228065.2 Penaeus monodon | reverse complement strand
GATGGTGTGAGAAAGAGACAGATAATAATTGATGTCGTTCAGATACTTCTGCGGGTGGGTGGGTGGTTTTGTGAA
>NC_051404.1:16023403-16023559 GCF_015228065.2 Penaeus monodon | reverse complement strand
ATCTACTTCGTTGCGAAGGATGCAGCGGCAGCCGCGTCGGTTGGACACCCTTCGCGGGAAGAGATAATTTCGGTGGAAAATTTAACGGCGATTTTTTGTTTAGATGTGTAATGATTTTGGGAGATGGACGGGGAGGGGGAAGGTCGAGGGGAAACG
>NC_051404.1:16023067-16023168 GCF_015228065.2 Penaeus monodon | reverse complement strand
GGACACGAGCAGACACAGACAGATTGGGTGAAGGGAACGCCTGGTCTGTGCAAGGAGTGAAAACAAGGGTGAAAGAAATTAAAGGAAAGAGAGAAAAGGAA
>NC_051404.1:16021773-16022801 GCF_015228065.2 Penaeus monodon | reverse complement strand
GTTGATCAAGCTGAACATTATTCATCTAACATCCATATTTCAAGATTATTTTGAACAAATATTGCGGAAGATGCAAATTACAAAGCACGAATATGTTCTCTGTTGTGCATACATACCTAATCATGTTATTACTAATATCCTCTTTCGTCTTGCTTTCCCAGAGTCCTTTTTTTTAATATTTTCTTTGGCCTCTTCTTCTATTTGGTCTGTTATGGATATTACTCCCTGTGAACGAATAAACACGCGGTAAAGGCGAACACAAGTGAGGCTTCCTGGATATGTTTTCTGCATTGTTTTTTCTGACCTTGTTTGTTTGTTTGTGCTTGTGTGCGTGCGTGTGCAGTTGCAGCCATCTGTTCATTCTCAAGGCTTATATAGATAACAGATGATAAAAGAGACAATCGAAATGGGGAGATACGCTCCACGGACATCGAGAACAGACAGGGAAAGAAACAAACAGACGGAGACAGAAAAAAAGAGAAGAGAGAAAGCAAGGAAAATAAAGAAAGCTTCAAATCACAGACGAAAATGAGGACTTAACTTTCCCGTTCGACTAAGTCTTTCTCGTCAGCGGATCAGTTCGAGGAAGACTTACAGAGAAACTTAAGAGGAAACTTAAAGTTGGAGAGGCACAGCTGCTGCGTAAAAGGGGTGGGCGGAGCTTGCGATGGAGAATAACGACGTAAGCGACGTCTCTCGATTTGCCTCGAGGAGGAGCTTGCGACGTATTGAGTTTTTGGATTTTTAAGTGTTTGTGTCTTGCCTTTGCGTGGAGTTTCGTCGGTTGCGTGGAGGAAATTTGCGGTAAATGTTGTTTTAGCGTTGACTTCTGTGTTGTTGTTTTTATTGAGTTGTTTGATTTGCGTAAGTAGATAGATAGATAAATTCAATTGTAGATAACGTAAATAGATAAAATCAGTGGTAAAAAAATTGTATTTTAGCGTTGAATATCGTTTTGCTTTAATTGCATTTTGTATTTTGCTTTAACGCTGTGATTGGTCGGTTGCGTGAATAAATAAATAAATAAA
>NC_051404.1:16021457-16021713 GCF_015228065.2 Penaeus monodon | reverse complement strand
CTGCTTGCTTGATTGATTACGCGGAGGTGAATTTGCATGTGTGGAACAACGGATACTGATGTATTTTTATTTTTTATTTATTTATTTTTTTAATGATTAGTGTTTGTTTGTCTACTTTGTCAAGTGTATTTGTTTTCTCCTCTTTGTCTGTTTATTTGTTTAGTTTTTTTGTTTATATATTTCTTTGTTTATTTATCAGGTCTTTTGTTTGTAAATGTTACTTTTGTATTTTTTGTCTTGGTTTCGTTTGTTTGTT
>NC_051404.1:16020592-16021410 GCF_015228065.2 Penaeus monodon | reverse complement strand
CTTTTATTCTCATTTTTTGCTGCAGTAAACATATTTATTATTTTTGTTTATTTATTTATCCATTCCCCATTGTTTTTTATTCATTTATTAATAGTATTTTTTTTTATTATTTATCTATGAGGTTTATATCTCCTTCTTTACTTATTGATTGTTGTACTTCACTTATTTATGTTTTCTTTTTCTTTTTCGTTTTGTTAGTTTGTCCTTTTTCTATATTTGTACATTTGTTCATTTCTATTACCTTTTGTATTGTTTTTTTGTGTGTTTATTTGGTCATTTGTTAAAAACCTATTTTCATTCTATTATGAATTTGTATGGATAAGAATTATCATTAGGAAAGTACTTCGAATGGAAATTAAAAAAGATAATTAAAAGCAATGTTGTAAAACTTCATCTGAAAGTTTCCCACAGACTAGAAAATTTAAATGAGACGATTAAAAAAATACGTCCCTTCATTAAAAACATTTTTTTTTTAAGGTTAACCGCGCATAAAGAAACGTTTTTTTTTTCTTTTTCTTCGATTTAGTTTTTTTTTTTCGTTTGTTAATTTTCCTTCTAAAGCTGAAAAAAACAAGAGCAGCTTGAAAATCTGATTTCGTTTGGGAGGAACAAAGGAAATCCCGTTTTCTTTGTTTTAGATCTTATTATTTTCATGAAAGAAAATGTGCGCCAGAATTTCGCTCCATTCAACTAATCTACAGATACTACGTAGGGACATGAAACGGGTTGTGGGAAAAAGTCTACTTAAAGGGAAACGCAACATCGCTCGTTTTCTGTTCTTTAAAGAGATACGGCCCGTCTACAGGCTGGCTAGACGG
>NC_051404.1:16019370-16019962 GCF_015228065.2 Penaeus monodon | reverse complement strand
ATCAGCAGACAGGGTTAATGTCGCCATGCAACGTTCCCGCTGATATTAAGCGCGTAATGAGAATTATAGCTTTGATATTCCACCATTAATATACCATCACGAAGACTAAGTTAATATTGATTCTGCCCGACGTTACCAACCTCCATCATCATTTGGATTCTGTCACAAAGCTCGCGAATATTAGGGAACTATTATTATTACTAAATTGTTGGATGGAAAACGGTGTGATTTTCTGGTTTCAGGATGTTAAAACACTTTATTAAGTGTGAGGTTTTATTTTATTTAGTTTTTGGAGTTTTTAGTGTTTCTTTTTCGGTGATTTTTTTTTTAGGGTATGGTTGGTATCACTGACAAAGTGGGCGGGGCTTGTTTCTTAAGAATTGATTGTCATAGGTTGAGCTCATTTTGGTGGGCGGGGCTTATCGGTACAAGAACGTGGTTGGGTAATTAAGTAGATCATGATTCAATAGTGAAGTTTACTCTCGTGGGTAATAATTAATACTAAGGGCAGGTGTGTCTTTGCATAACGAGGAACAATTACGTAAGGTTTAAGAGCTAATGTCATCATATGTGTAATATAAATCTCTTTCAG
>NC_051404.1:16018571-16019084 GCF_015228065.2 Penaeus monodon | reverse complement strand
ATTACAGAGAAGAGGGGGAGTCTGGTTCTGTCGTATATATATATATATTTTTTTTTTTATTGCAGTTCTGACTCCGTTTTTATTTGTTATACTTTCTAATAGTGTAATTAGGTTATCAGTGTTTAATCCTATTATAGTAATATGAAAAACACATATTTAATATCTGTGAATATAACTGAATTACCAATGATTTATGTGTTGTTTGATATACAGGTATGTTGCAGTATCAATACTCATTCAATTTATTATTGGTAGTGGAGTAATGAATATTTTTGTTGCCTGTCATCTCTTTCGGGGGAAGGCTTATGCAAATCCACTTTGGTCTCGCTTTTTCCCCCCAAAAAAATCCCCTGTTTTCTTTTCCTCGTGAGAAACCGTGTGAGAAATGCACGAGTTTGTGTTCCAAATCCGAGGCCTGGCGACAGGGGAGCGAGGGGACTCCGTTTTCTTCTCGCGGTTTTGTTATCGGGGGGACTAAAGCAGGACTGGCGTGCTCGCCTTTGTGGCACAGAT
>NC_051404.1:16017097-16017319 GCF_015228065.2 Penaeus monodon | reverse complement strand
AGTACCATTATGAACCCAAGGAATGTCACCTAAACGCTCTTAATGTCCGTTCTGGCAGGTAAATCACCCTTTGCATTCGGGCATTATGCAAACGAGGCGACAGACCCGCAAGAGGCATGGCCATTGCCCGCGGGGTGGGGGGGGGGGCGTTGCGGGGCATTAGACACAGGCAAGGCAGGGGGTGAGTGGTTGGCACGGTGGATGGATGGGAAGGAGGGAGGA
>NC_051404.1:16016833-16017035 GCF_015228065.2 Penaeus monodon | reverse complement strand
TGTCAAGATGGATTTTGTTGCAGCACAATGCACAGGGCACTGTAATTTAGATAAAGTTCGATTTATTTATGTATTAATTTTATGTTTTCTTGTTCATATTCCTTTTACTATATTGCTATATATAGATTATGTAGTGACGTGTTTATCAACAAAGCGTTATTAGAATTGTGTTATATCAATGTAATAACATCCCCCTTTTGGT
>NC_051404.1:16016189-16016753 GCF_015228065.2 Penaeus monodon | reverse complement strand
ATTTAGAAAGTAAGGCGTTATATCATTCTATTGTTGTTGTTTTTTTTAGTTATAAGTGCGGGGGAATAAATGTAATATTACAGTATAGTATATACTGCAGTATAATTATCTATGTACTGATATAATAATATATTTCTTATATAATGATATATTGTATACTCGTATGGTTGAAAAATAATGACATAATATAGTATAGATATAGCGCAGTCTGATATGAATATAGATTTTATGGTATGAAAATGTTACAAGAAAATGGCGTTGCGGTAATGCTAACAGTATAATATATTCATAATTACAGCGCTAATGACAATTATAATTGAATTGATAATGATAATAACGAGAATATGAGAGGTTTCCGTAAATGCCATGAAGTCAAAACCATATCACTAATTTTGACGGAAGAATGACTGTTAATGGTCTTCATGAATCCGAAAGGAGGATCGAAAAATACGTGATAAAATGAACGAAGAGAGAAGACGAGGAAAAAAAAAATTAGTTTCTTTTGTGAGAGATGATTCTTGCAGAAGTAATTTGGTATTCACGCTCCTAAGTGGGTCGCCTGTT
>NC_051404.1:16016066-16016161 GCF_015228065.2 Penaeus monodon | reverse complement strand
CGTGATAAGACCTTCGGAAATTTCCAAAGAACACAGAGGAATATTATTTCTAGAATAGCCTTCCTTAGGGACGAATGGGGAAATGGGAAAATTGG
>NC_051404.1:16015652-16015966 GCF_015228065.2 Penaeus monodon | reverse complement strand
AACCGAGAAACAAAACAAACGGACAGACAGACATAGACAAAGATATAGACACAGAGGGAGGGATTTTTTTCGGCCGAAATATCCTTGTTACTCACTTTATAACAAATATTTATTAAGCTATCTATTTGCATTTTTGAAATTAGTTTGAAAATGAAAATAATAAAGAATACTTAGGTAAGACGTTATCTTCAGCGCGTTAGAGAAGGGAGGGGGAAGAGGTGCAGATAATGCCTTAGGAAAACGAGGGGAAAGAATAAGAGAGAGAGCGGTAAAGAGGGGAGGAGGATACCGTTGGATAGCGAATATGAAGTACA
>NC_051404.1:16014517-16015542 GCF_015228065.2 Penaeus monodon | reverse complement strand
GGAGCGTATAAACATGGAAGAAGTGATATTCATTGCTTATGCATATTACGTCCCCCGTCTTTGGGTAATCTCAAAATAAAGTAAAAGCACAATTTTTTCTTCACCATTTTTGCAGTTTCATCAAAAGGTGTAAAATATGAATATGCCTTACGATAAGGATACAGTTACCTGATAATAATATATATAGAAAGGAACACAGTCAGCTTATTATTCAATAAGAAGTAAGAAGAAATAGTGAAATAAGCATAAAGTTTTAAACGTATATATATTATTTTAATTTTGTTCATGTATTGTATTTTTCATTAAGTATTTATTTTATTTACAAATATTTTACTTTCTTTGGAACAATAATTTTTCCTCTCCTTTTTTTTAACAATTAAATATTTTTTCTCCTTTTCCAGGTATGGGACGAAGACGGTACGATTGGAATCCCGCACCCGGTAGGCTACTTTCCCACACACGTAATTAGTCTTAAGATTTACATATTATTATGTCACTCACCTTGTAAATATAAGCCTTGCTGTTACTCACTTGGAGCCACGTATAATTTCACTCACATTTTGCTATTCCTGACTTGTGACTTTGGAATCACGTTGTAACATGTGATTTGGCCTCTGTAATTTGTTATTATTATTAGTGGAAGCACATGTTATTTCACTTAATTTGGCTTCTATATCTCTTTCTGTCTGGCTAGGAATCACATGTTAATTCATTCACTTAGTATGATATTTATATATTGCTAGTAGATACTAGGAATCACTTGTTTAGAAATTTAATTTCACATATATACACTTTAATATTTGGAATACATTAGTTGCCCATGATATTCCTCATGTAGAGGATGCTCATTTTCTTTGATATATGAGAAAATGTGTTATATATACATTATTACATGGGAAACTATTATAACTATTTACTGCTGCTCGTACGTGGTAAGTTCTTTATTGCTCATTGATTTTGTTTCCAGGCGTGATAATCCATGCAGATTTAACATAATGAGGTGTAAAAAATGCTATACAAAAATT
>NC_051404.1:16013779-16014232 GCF_015228065.2 Penaeus monodon | reverse complement strand
AATTCTACCAGTTAAATTGCGCTTTTGTAATTGTATTATTCAGATTCTGATGACTCTAATGCGGCGTGTCTCCATTTGTGCATTCAAATAGCGTTTCTATATTCCAATAACACTAAACACCGGCGCTCGAAAAATACACACGCTTTGCGCAACATGACAGCAATGCCGGAATAAACTCTTTGTTTCTCCTTCCTTTTCCCCTGTGCTTTTTGTTATTTCTGTTTTCTTTTCGTGTTTTTATGTTTTTAATTAATTCTTTGTCTTTATTTTCTTCGTATTCCTCACACTTTTTTTTCTTTCTTCTATATCTTTTTCGTATTCTATTCATTATCTCCTCTATCTTTGTCTCTCATCATATTTCATATTTTTCTCCTTTGTATTTCTCACCCTAGTTCTACTCCTCCATCTCTTCACCCCCTTTCCCTCCCCTCCCTTAATACCCCCCACTTTCTC
>NC_051404.1:16013354-16013575 GCF_015228065.2 Penaeus monodon | reverse complement strand
CTCTCTCTCTCTCTCTCTCTCTCTCTCTCTCTCTCTCTTTCTCTCCATTTCTTTCTTTCCTTCTTTTTTTCCATCAATATGTTATTCCGAGAACATGTAAATATTGGCGCATTCCACGTGCATTAAGGAAATAAAATTCAAGGTGATGGGAAATTCCTTCACAGTTACGACAACGAAAACGGGAACAGGAGAGCGAAGCTTTTTGGATGCGTTTCGTATGT
>NC_051404.1:16012794-16012960 GCF_015228065.2 Penaeus monodon | reverse complement strand
ACCTAAATACACCAAATTCAAACTGTGTAAGTATTAAGCTTCCGCATGAGACCCCCCCCCCGTCTCCTCCCCCCCCCGTAGCGAATTTAAGACCGATGGACCTTAATTGGTAATCATGATCGCCGGTTGCAATTATATCACGCACGACCGGTCGCTTCGTTTCGCA
>NC_051404.1:16012528-16012626 GCF_015228065.2 Penaeus monodon | reverse complement strand
CTTTACCAAAATTCCTCGTGGCGCGATGTTGCAAAACATAAATACACAAAATAACAATAAAAAAAATTATATACAAAACTTACAACAGTGATTGACGA
>NC_051404.1:16012337-16012453 GCF_015228065.2 Penaeus monodon | reverse complement strand
CCCACTGCAGAATCAGGGGCGAGCGAGAGGAGAGAGAGACAAAGTAAGTGTCAAGAACCTGTCAAGTGGCGAAGGGGACGAAGGGAAAGGGTCGAGGAATGAGGGGCACGGAAGAC
>NC_051404.1:16011802-16012051 GCF_015228065.2 Penaeus monodon | reverse complement strand
AGAAGGCATAGAAAAAAAAACATCCCTCGAGACACCACCACAAACTATCAATCAAACGCAAACAAACGCAACCCCTCGCAACCAAAGGAGTGAAAGAAGGCAGGGCACAGAGCGTCGCCCTTTAACCGAAATGCATAATAGCTGAAGCGAGTCGAGTGTAAGTGAGAGATCTGGTCGAGGATTTGCCGAGTGTGAAGACCGGCGTGCGTGTGACAGCAACTGCAGGCGAGGGACGGACGGGTGCAGGCT
>NC_051404.1:16011448-16011733 GCF_015228065.2 Penaeus monodon | reverse complement strand
TAAAGGGAGAAAAGGGGGCAAGGAAGGAGAGAATGGGAAAAGGGGAAGGGTGAGAGGTGTAAAGGTGAATTGGGAAATGGGAGAGGGGGAAAGGGGGAGATGGGAAACGGAAATGGGAGAGAGGAAGAATGAGGGAAAGGGGAAAGGGGAGAAAAGTGGGGAAGAGAAGGGTTGAGAGGAAAGAAAGAGTGAGGAAGAGAAAGGGGAAAGGATAAGAGGCGTAGACGTAAATGAGGGAATGAGTGTCCAAATGTGTTCTCAGACCAGTTGCCCGAGAAGACATAG
>NC_051404.1:16011181-16011261 GCF_015228065.2 Penaeus monodon | reverse complement strand
TAGATACGTTTGCCTTCATATGGACTTATATATGTACGTGACGCGGAGACGGAAACCCACAGAAGCAAAGGGGGAGACCG
>NC_051404.1:16010981-16011127 GCF_015228065.2 Penaeus monodon | reverse complement strand
TCGAAGGAAGGACGCGACAGAGACACGGGGCAATGAAAGAACGAATCACCGAACCACATTAGCCGCAATAGGTCTCATTAACGTGGCGTGTCAGGATCGCTTTCGAAGACTCGCTCGCTTAATGAGATTAAATCCGGTAGGTGTTG
>NC_051404.1:16010310-16010534 GCF_015228065.2 Penaeus monodon | reverse complement strand
ATGTTTTCATCATTTCAGGGGGTAATGAAGAAGCTGCTTCAAGACGGAATTAAATGCAAGGTAAAGGGGCGGATTATCGTGTTTGTATCTTCGCGCCAGTCTTGTGTTAGTGAAGTTGGAGTAATTACTGGAAGCAGAGCATCGGGTGGCGTGAGACGAGGTCGGAGGGGGCACTCGGATGGGTCTGGTTCACGAGTTCGTTTTGTTGGTGAATGCTTAGGTTC
>NC_051404.1:16008983-16009142 GCF_015228065.2 Penaeus monodon | reverse complement strand
AGCAAGCGGAAGTTCAGGTTAAGAAAATCACATTACATTTTTTTCCTTTTTTCTTTTCTTCTTGCACGTGGAGATTGAGCAGAAAACCAGAGGTCAGCAAGTAACGTGTTTTGCTCTTTTTACTAACAGTTGGAAACCTGTGAAAAGACTGCGCATGTG
>NC_051404.1:16008855-16008939 GCF_015228065.2 Penaeus monodon | reverse complement strand
TTCGTATGTGAAAAGAAAGCGGCGAACAGAAAATGTAAATGGAGGATTTATTATTTGGGGATATTGAAGACTGAAAAGAGAGAG
>NC_051404.1:16007008-16008060 GCF_015228065.2 Penaeus monodon | reverse complement strand
TTAGGGGAGAGAATGAAGAAGTGTCGGTGAATAGAGGGAGAAGGGTCTGTCTGAGATCGTTCTATTAGTGGGTCTATCTGGCTCCTAACGTGCGAGAGCGAGAAAGTGATTGGGATGGATTTGGATTTGAGTTAACCGAGAGGTCGAAAGGTTAGGTGATATAGTTTGTAATAATGATGTGTTTAGGAGGTGAGGTTGGATAACTTGATGTGCTTGGATAGTGAGGTAGGGATCAAGGAGGATTTTGGAGGTCTGTAGAAAGGGAAAGGAGGTGTTGTATGGGTTGATTGATAAATTATAAGTATATAGTTATAAGTTTATCATGCTGTATTTGTGAGGGATATAGTTCGCACTGGAATTAAATAAACACTATGATTGTTATTGGTGTAGCTCTTGAGAATTAGTTTGTATATTCGATGGCGTAGCTTTATAATGGAGGGTAGTCTTTATAATTAACTTTATTATTGTATAGTCGGGAGATGGAGGTTAGACGAAGGGTAGATGTAAAATTAGGATAAGGATAGGGAAATTATTGATATCCTTTTATCATGCTTAGTTGATAGTTATAAAACGTATTGAGCGATAGTATCAAGTCGGTATAGAGTTTTAATTATGTTATATTGATGTATGAATTGTTGATAGACAATATATACATGTCTTTCGCTCATACTATTTTATTTATATATCTATTTATATAGGATTTGTTCTCTTTATATATGATATTTTATTAGGATATATGTTATTAGATATATAGAGATAGTAGAGAGAGAGAATATATATATCTATATATAGGAGCTATATCTCTATATATTGAGATCTCATTTCTCGCTTTCGACTATACATCTTCCTGCCCTCACAGCAGAAAGACACATTCGTAATATGTGTTCATGCACTGTATTCAGGAGTACGTGTAATGGGCGTATGTGTGTGCAGCCGCTCCTTTAAGTGTCTGAAAGCAATTTTGTCTTAGGAAAAATATAAGATCACGTGTGATAGATGTACGTGAGGAGGCTACATCACGTACACATCAGAACGTGATTACCTCTCGGGTC
>NC_051404.1:16006680-16006812 GCF_015228065.2 Penaeus monodon | reverse complement strand
TTATGTGTACGCGCACGTGTGTATGTGTGTACATGCGTCATTATCCGTGTATCTGCTCACTCGTGCGTACGGGTGTACATGTGTGAGAATTCCAAAGCCTGGAAGACTGACAGATATTTTTATTTTCCTCCA
>NC_051404.1:16006023-16006185 GCF_015228065.2 Penaeus monodon | reverse complement strand
CCAGAAGGGACATTCTCCCATCCTCCCTACTCTACTTTTCTCGCCCGCCACCTCCCTCTCTCTCTTCAAACGCCCCCCCCCACCTCCATCTCGCTTCTCCCACGTTCTCGCTAAGCTTCTCCATCTCCGCTCCCGTCGTCCCACAAACTCCGTCGTCATCCT
>NC_051404.1:16005804-16005996 GCF_015228065.2 Penaeus monodon | reverse complement strand
ATTAAGCTTTTATATAATCGTAGCGGCGGGCGCGCGGCGCGGCGGCGAAGGATTTCCGTTCCTCATCGAAGCGTGTCTCGAGCTTTACACAGACCATGAATCACCGAATAAGAAGTCCTGAATCACCACTCGAACGAGAAAGAAATGATGAAAAAGAAGAAGAAAAAAGAACAGAAAAAATAAGAGACATTC
>NC_051404.1:16005462-16005585 GCF_015228065.2 Penaeus monodon | reverse complement strand
AGGGAAAGGTCTGGGCTGAATGCGAGGCTGCTCCCGCGGCGAGATTCTCCTTGGTGGCTGCCCGGGCGCCTTCCGTGGATCTCCGCCTCCCTAATGAGACACGGCTAAGGGCGAGGGCGGCCC
>NC_051404.1:16004490-16004769 GCF_015228065.2 Penaeus monodon | reverse complement strand
AAATGAATAGAGGAAAAAAGCACTTGAAAAAAGTGTGACATCGTGTATTTATGATTTCCCCGGGACGACGGCGAAGAGGGAAAGCAAAATCATTAGCGAACTCGATGGGCGGGAACAAGCAAGGCAGAAATTGATTAGATGCTCGAAATTGGCCGCGAGATTTTGGGGGGATTTCGAAAATTGCGCTGGAATGAGGTTTTTTTTTTTTTTTAATCACGTCAGTCGCTTACTTTGAGGTTTATATTTTCGTTTGAATGCAATTGATTGATTTATCTGTTT
>NC_051404.1:16003927-16004170 GCF_015228065.2 Penaeus monodon | reverse complement strand
TCTTTTTTTTTTCTTTTTTTTTATTCTCGTTTTTGAATACTCTGATTTTGTTTTCGTATTTTGTCAGTTGTATTGTGTTTTCTTTGTTTTTTGCTGCTGTAGTATTTTTTATATTTTCTATCTTAGTCTCTCCTCTCCTTTTGATTATATTTCTACTTGAATAAAATAATGATGTTAGTGATGATAGTAACTGTAATTAGATTTTTGTTTAATGACCATAGAATAAAAGGAGGAGGAAGAGGC
>NC_051404.1:16003221-16003763 GCF_015228065.2 Penaeus monodon | reverse complement strand
CAGAAGCAGGAGGGGTAGATAGACAGGAGGGGGGTGGGGGAGGGGGGGATCGAGATCGTAGGTCAAGGGAAGTAGTAGAGCCTGACCTTTTTTTTTCTTTATCTTTTCGTCTCTGTTTTTCTTCTTCTTTCTTCTATTTTCTTTCCCTGGTTTCTTTCCGTTTCTGTTCTTTTGTGGGATTTTATTCTTCCAATTTTTCCCTTCTTCTCGGTATTGTTTCGTTGTCACTCTTTTGTTCTTTTAAATTTTCTTTCGTTCTGATTTCTCTCTTTCCTTTTTGTTTCATTTTTCTCACGCTTTATTTTGTTTTATTTATTTACAATTTTTTCTCTCTCTTCTTTTCTTTCAGTTTTTCTTCGCGTGATTTGTTTTTTATTTTTTATTTTTTATTTTTTTTTTTTTTTTTGTGATCAGTTTAATGTATTTTCCTTCCTCTTCTTCCGTTAATTAACGTCTGCTTCTTCCTCCGTTTATCGGTTCTCCTTCGCCGGCGTTCGTCGTCTCAGTGACCTGGCGGGAGGCGCGTGAACCGGAACAACGCG
>NC_051404.1:16002345-16002908 GCF_015228065.2 Penaeus monodon | reverse complement strand
ATCACAGTGACCTGGTTCGCGGAAGTGACTTTGCATAGAAAGGGAATGGAAGAAGGATATTTTTGCACCGAAAGCGGAGGCAGAATGATAATGAATAAAAGTAAGAAGATAAAGATACATAAGGCGGGATATAAGAATGTAAAGAGAAGGGAAGATAGGACGAGAGTATATAGATGGAGAAGAATGAATGAGTGTTGCGGAGGGAGAAGGAAGAGGCAGATACGGAAGATAATGACGGAAAAATAAAAATAAAAATAAGAGAATGCGAAGGATAAAAAGGGGGGGGGAGATGGATAAGAGTAGAGGGGGGGAAATGAATATAAGAGGATAAGAGGGGACAAGATAAAGAGGGAGGATGAGGGATGAAAACGAAGTGAAAAAAAGGAAGAAGAGGAGGCAGTTATAGCACCTCGTCCCCTGAGTGTGTCTTGGTAGATGATGACGGACGTGACCAAGAAGGCGAGGCGCTAGCGAAAAAATGCAAAAGAGAAAACAGACCCGAGTGGGAAAAAAATGGCGGGAAATTTGTGCCTGTCGTAACGGGTGACATTTTGCGTTGGCGA
>NC_051404.1:16001933-16002264 GCF_015228065.2 Penaeus monodon | reverse complement strand
CACGTCTCTGTTTTGAGTGGTGTCTTGGAGTCTGTTGTGAGTCTTTCATCCGGGCGGAATCGAACGCACGCCGAACCGTCTCGGCGTTCGCATCTCGGTGAAAACTCGCCGACTTTACAGTTTCTCTTGCGGTCTTTAAGAGAGAGAGAAAAAAAAAACGGAAAAGAAAAGTTCGTTATTTTTGAGTGGACTTTTTTTTAGGGGGGGGGGGAGTGAGGTTGGTGGCGAATTGTTGCTTCAAGAGAGTGGATTCGATTAACGGATCGCTCGTTGAATTATCGAACGCGCTCGTGTGTTTCAAGACAGGAAGAATGTATTACATTTTTGAGCT
>NC_051404.1:16001332-16001667 GCF_015228065.2 Penaeus monodon | reverse complement strand
ATAAGATAGAATTGATAGATAGATAAAGACTGGATTATCGACCAAATAATCATATAATGGAGGGTGCTGGTGATGGGGAGGAGGGAAAGAGGGGAAGGGGGGAGTGCTTTTTGGGGGTTTGGAGACTGAGCTCCCCTTGGCCGGTTTTGTCAGTTTTGTTTATTTTCTGGAGTTGTTCTTGTTTTTGTTTCGTTGATTCTGTTGTTTATTTTCCCTTTTGCAGTGTTCTTTTTTTCTTTGTAAAAGTTTTTTTCTTTCTTTACACCACCTTTTTTCCCATTTCCAGTTTTGCTGGATCTTTAGCATGTCGTCTGTTTTGTTTTGTTTTGTTTCTC
>NC_051404.1:16000602-16001112 GCF_015228065.2 Penaeus monodon | reverse complement strand
TTTACTTGTTTCTTTTAAAACAACATTCCCTATTGCGGTTTCTCTTTTCGCAGTTGGTACTGTTCATCTTGATTTTTCCGCCCTTTCGCCTCTTCCTTTTCTCCTTCCTCTCTCTTCTTTATTTCTGCCCATTTTCTCCGCATCAAATTCCTTACAAAGATTTGGACCCGGTGCGAAAAGTGTGGCGGGTTTACCGGAAGTTTCACAAGAAAGAGGGCACTACCTCTGCTTGTAGTTTTTTCTCTTTTCTACCTTCTTGGGAAATACGGAAAAAGGTGGGTTTAAGGCATTGAGTAAGCAGGCAGTCAGAAGTAAGGCAGTGGAAGCAGGAGATAAGGAACAGACCCGTGGGCTAGAGGTTTGAGAAACAGATTGGTAGCAATAAGGTAAGCGGGGAGGCAACCTATGGGCAGCAGTGGGAAACGGAGCAGGAGGATAGAACGGACAGGCAGGAAGGCAGACAGGAGTAGAAGCAGCAGGATACACAGCAGCAGATAGGGTAACGGGAGC
>NC_051404.1:16000364-16000532 GCF_015228065.2 Penaeus monodon | reverse complement strand
GGCAGCAGAGAGACAGCAGGTCACACCACAAAGCAGGCAGAGTAAGACCAAGTTTTAATCTATAGCCGTGTAATAATGGAAGGGAGTGGGGAAGGGTGGATTGGGGTGAATTTGATTTTTTCATCTAAAGTCTTTCGATGTGAGTTGTGGTTGTGTGGGATTAGTTAG
>NC_051404.1:16000189-16000272 GCF_015228065.2 Penaeus monodon | reverse complement strand
GGCGTAGGTAAGAGGGAATGGTGCCATATCATCGCTGGATTTTGACGGTTATTTAGCAGGTGTTTGTATGCTGTGCGTGTGAT
>NC_051404.1:15999808-16000106 GCF_015228065.2 Penaeus monodon | reverse complement strand
ACGAAAAATAAACAAGAAAAAAAAACAAGAAAAATCAACGAAAAACAAAATCATTAAAAAACAAAAGTGGCTTTTTCTCCGACATGAACATCTGTCTTTATCACAATTTCCAAGAAAATCATATGGGTTAATTTTTTTCTGATGTGATGTATTGTATTATCTATTTGGTGATTCGGAAGGAATATAAGTGAATGTGTGTGCGTGATAGGCTTAAAAGGGGGGAGGGGAAGGGGATTGTGTGTTAATAGTGCCTTGTCGTGTCACAGGGGAAAAGGGGTGGGGGGGGGGGAATGGGGGA
>NC_051404.1:15999499-15999623 GCF_015228065.2 Penaeus monodon | reverse complement strand
GGGAACGTCATTGTGGTCCTCCGATCACGTAATGAGGAAAATTGATTACCGGTGACGACTTAAACTTAATGAGATCGAGTTAAACGCGGTGGGAGCTGAGCGTGTCCCCCAAGGCTCGTTGTCA
>NC_051404.1:15999164-15999282 GCF_015228065.2 Penaeus monodon | reverse complement strand
TCAGAGGTGGCAAAGACAAGAGTAACGAAATCACGAATGACACTGCAGTTATTTTTTCTTCTTCTCATTTCTATTAATGTAGTGCGTATTAACATTGCGTTACATGTAATACCTAAGG
>NC_051404.1:15998918-15998992 GCF_015228065.2 Penaeus monodon | reverse complement strand
TGCCTGCTTAACGAAGGGTCCGTGAACTTGCAATCGCTTGTCTCATGATCGAGTTCTATCACGTCGCCCCGCCT
>NC_051404.1:15998766-15998853 GCF_015228065.2 Penaeus monodon | reverse complement strand
TAGTGCGTGACCGCCTCCATGACCCTGCAATATTGCATGTTGCACCTTCCTTCAACCTGGGGAACGGACGACGCGCAGTGGTTCCCG
>NC_051404.1:15998604-15998729 GCF_015228065.2 Penaeus monodon | reverse complement strand
TGTAGGATTTGTTAATTGTTGGTGGTTTATGGTCCTTTGGTTGGGGAGGGGGAGGGGGAGGGTGTGTGTGTGGTTGTTTTGGGATTTCCTTTGAGGTCGGCGGATGGTGGTCGCTTGGGGTTGCG
>NC_051404.1:15998320-15998420 GCF_015228065.2 Penaeus monodon | reverse complement strand
AATTTGTAATCGGATAAGAGTCGTTCGGTTTATTTATTTTTCTAGTGTTAAATAGATTTTTTTGTATATATGTACAGATTAAGTGACGCACACGCAAAGG
>NC_051404.1:15997978-15998205 GCF_015228065.2 Penaeus monodon | reverse complement strand
GCACGCGCACATGCAAGTACCCATGTGTACCTAGCCACAGAAGCGTACATCAGCACACAGCCGCACACGAACAGCAGAGAAATACCTACACGCGCTGGCGGTCTCCATCGGCCATTCCCGGAAAGAAAGTCGGCTAAACGCGCGACGTGTGACGTTACCGGCCCAGGAGACGCAACAAGCGAACGAAAAATAAGTAGATAAGGAATAAAATAAACTGACAAGAATTC
>NC_051404.1:15997399-15997701 GCF_015228065.2 Penaeus monodon | reverse complement strand
TCTCTATACGTCTTTGTGGTCCTTTTCTATGGACTGTATGGTCTACGGGAGGCTAACGTGTCTGTTGTGTGCGGTTCTCGTTTAGGCAAAACCTCTGGAGTGCATCTGTATTTGCATTTCATTACAGGTGATCCGAAATTTCCTTTGAAGATTCACACGCGAGCGCCTCTCCCGTGACAGGCGCCGAAGATGGGGGGAGGGGCAGATTTATAGGGGGGGGGGTCAAAAGGGTTAAATGGGCGGAGAGTTCTTGAGTGTCAGCTTTGCGGTTTGAGTCGGAGGGTATGTAGGCGGAAGGTGAG
>NC_051404.1:15996190-15996648 GCF_015228065.2 Penaeus monodon | reverse complement strand
GAGCGCCTGTACGTGTGTGCGTTTCCGGCATTGGCGAGAGTTTAAAACATCGACTCATTTGCATCGATGCAGTTGGCAATCACGAAAGAATTGCCACTTCCAGGTCACTCACCTATATATTTTTTCCCAAGCGTTTTTTTTTTTCTCTCTCTTCTTTTTGTTCTTCACGACCGTTTAATTTTCGTGATTTCGCAAATAAGAAAAAATGCGGAGACTTCAGACAAGACACTTGCGGAATTTGCACGACCTTTGTTTGGACTATTTTTTCCGTTTTCTTTTGAGTGTCCCCTGAAAAGTAGGGCTATTTTCTCCCGTGTTACTTTGGAGAGTAGAAAACGGATGCCGCTTTCGTTCCAGTATTCCCTTTTTATTTTATGGAGAGGAATATTCTTCACAAAATATATGGAATGGAAGTAGAAATGTTTATAGATTATCAGCATACTTTCTCTACTACTCGC
>NC_051404.1:15996057-15996149 GCF_015228065.2 Penaeus monodon | reverse complement strand
CGTTATTTGCTTCTTTTTAATCAGAAAGTTAAAACCTCGATTTAGCTTTTAATAATCATCCGTAAAAATATATTTAGCGATGTGACTGAAAA
>NC_051404.1:15995595-15995720 GCF_015228065.2 Penaeus monodon | reverse complement strand
ATTACATGAACGTGACGAACGCTCAGTCTCTTCGCGAGCTGACCGATAGGGGAAATGCACTTGGTGAACGCGCCTCGCATGGGCTTGGCCCTACGAGGCTCTGTGGGGAGATGCTTGCGGATTTT
>NC_051404.1:15994700-15995295 GCF_015228065.2 Penaeus monodon | reverse complement strand
AATATCCCGGCATCATTTTTGGCATTTTCGCGAGTATTGTCTCCGTTCTAAACTGTTGGGCGGTTCTCATGCTCCTCCTTCCCCTCCCTCCCCGGCCACGCCCCTCTCAGCCCACGCCCAAGGAAATCCCCAACGCTGCCTCGGCTTCCCAAGTTTCTGCCAAAATCGCCTTTGCGTCAGGGGACCTTAAGGGTAGAATCGCCCAAGTAAGTGATACTAGACAGGAGGATGAAGGAAAATAGGCTTTGCTCTCAGGGCGCAAAGGGCTTGAAAACCAGTACGAAGCGAGGGGGAGCTGGTGAAGTATAGGCTCTCTGCCAGGGGGAATTACGGGCGAGAATTGCATGTTTCCAATCACAGCTGAGCACTGGAAGGTGTGGGGGAAGGAAAGAGGGAAGGGGGCGTGGTCGGGGAGAAGGTTAGGGGTAGGTGTTGAGGAGGGGAGATGGGGAAGGGGGGGGGAGGCGGCAGCGCTGATGTACATGCGGCAGAAATTGGTTATGTCGCGGTTGGGAAACAGTGCTTGCAGGCGACCAACGAAAACTTAGAAGAATCCTTGGTCTGCAGATGTGGTTTGTAGAGTGTGCTTGCGAGG
>NC_051404.1:15994434-15994567 GCF_015228065.2 Penaeus monodon | reverse complement strand
CTGGCTGGGGGCGGGGGTGGCCAGAAGCATCCTGATGAATTCCCTTCCGGTCTCTCTCTCTCTCTCCTGGGATGGGGATGCGCACACAGCAGACAACACACTCGATATCTTTGTGGGTATACTCGTATAATGG
>NC_051404.1:15993833-15993967 GCF_015228065.2 Penaeus monodon | reverse complement strand
ATACAGAAAAGGGCGGAGGGGCTGAGGGCCGACCGGCGACCCCGTGATTGATTGTGAGGACTGGCTGATGGCGATTGATTGCTGCTCCTGATGAGAGGGACTTAGTGGTGAATGTCGGCCTTTTAGGTAATGGA
>NC_051404.1:15993251-15993373 GCF_015228065.2 Penaeus monodon | reverse complement strand
TTTCACCGCATATGTTTTCACGCCCGTGCTTGCGCAGATTATTACACTAAGAAACATAACGAAATCGCTCTTTGCAGTGCTTACGTATACGCGCATACAGATATTGTAGAATAGATAGATTT
>NC_051404.1:15992574-15992780 GCF_015228065.2 Penaeus monodon | reverse complement strand
TTAGATAAATATTATTTGGTTAAAACACGAATACTTCCTTGTGCTAAAGTCTACGCGCACAGGACCTGTCTTCGGTAACGCATACTAAAACTATTAAACAAAGAGATTGAGACAGACAGACAAATAGAGTTTTAGGGGCCAGGTGGACGGGCGCAGACAGGCGGGCGATATCAGAGCAGACAGCTTGCCGCCAACACTGATGGCTT
>NC_051404.1:15992123-15992553 GCF_015228065.2 Penaeus monodon | reverse complement strand
CTCCCTGCTTGCCGCTCCAGAGGGGAAAGCACCTGCCTGCATTCCGGTGCCACGTCACGTGACGGCTCGTGTGTGGCGTCTTCCGTCCCTTTTCCCCTCCCCCTCAACCCCGTTCCTCCCCCACCCTCGTCCCACCCTTCTCCCCTCCTCCTCCACTCCCTCACTCTCCTCCTCCCTTCTCCTACCCTTCTCCTCACTCTTCACGCCCCCCTCCCCACACCTGCCCTTTCCCCACGCCCTCCCCACACCCTCCTCCCCCACTGTAGTCCGAATGCTTGAAGGTTGGACAGCGGAGTGCTTGTACTTTTTCAGGGTCGTGTTATCGATTTCGCGTCCTCGGTTTTCTGGGGCTGAATGGAAGAATGTATCGACTCTTGTCTTGGTCTTAGATGGTTATTTTATTTTCATAGTTTGGATAGATATGTCTTCC
>NC_051404.1:15991436-15991743 GCF_015228065.2 Penaeus monodon | reverse complement strand
GATGTTCTGTAATGTATATATAATATATATGCTAACAAGATTTTATATATAATAACATAAATACTGTGAGAGAACTGTTCGTGTGACGTAAGGAAACCGTATCTTAAATGATTTTTTTATTTCTGTTACATTCAACTCTCACTTTCTTCTTGACGAAGACAGTTTTTAATCTGTGTGAATTCTTATATTCCTCATCCTCTCTGTTCAGCTTTCATTTCCCTTTTTAGAGCAGAGAGCATCTCTAAAGGAGGGGGAGAATTTGAAGGATTCTATCCGGGATCTGTCAGGCTTGGATATAATTAAAATT
>NC_051404.1:15990470-15990730 GCF_015228065.2 Penaeus monodon | reverse complement strand
CACTAGTTACAAACAAGTGTCATTGTATAATAATCATAAACACATGAGAGTTATAACATGTTGTTGCAATAGCGAGTGGACCGGCGTCTATTAGTGCTGCATTTGCATTAACATCGGAGGTAATGGATGAATTTTTGAAAATTAATTAAAAGCGAATATGTTTTCTCTCTTTCTGAGCCGGTTTTCGCACAGGGTAAATTAAGAGGGAAAATGTATATGATGAGAACTCTTTATCTTAATGGTTAACTTAGCACGCATTC
>NC_051404.1:15990340-15990428 GCF_015228065.2 Penaeus monodon | reverse complement strand
CACTTTGATCAGCAAGGGAGACTAGGAAAAACGGCCCAGGACCAAACAAGCAAACGAGGGAGTGTGGCTGAAGTGTGAGTCATGCTAG
>NC_051404.1:15989576-15989925 GCF_015228065.2 Penaeus monodon | reverse complement strand
CCTTAGTCCTCCTCCGCATGCATGGGTGACTGGCTGCCGGCGCGGGTGACTGGCTGGCCGACCGGGGGCTCTGGCGGCGAAGACTGGAGGGGACTGAGAGAGACTGGAAGTGACTGAGAGAGACTGGCAGCGACTGAGGACGACTGAATAAACATGGGGGGGGGGGTTCTAGAGGCGCCAGAGGTTCTAGGATGTACTCTTTCATTAATAGAGTCTGTGTTTTTCGTTTCATGAGTTTTTTTCTTCTTTTTTTCTGATGGGGAACTGGCGACTTTCTCGGAAGATGTGGACGAAAATAAACTATCACTTAAATTTTCTTCCGTCTTTCTCTCCTCCTTTTTTCTTTCCT
>NC_051404.1:15988117-15989347 GCF_015228065.2 Penaeus monodon | reverse complement strand
TACACCATCGCCATTTTGCCAATAGCTCCTGTTTCTCTGTCATTTTTGTCGATAATTGGACATAAACTAGACGCTAAGGTAAAGATACAGATGGAAAGAGGCGAACCACTTTCCCCGCAGGGTTTCTAAGTGGCAGGCAATACAGCGAAACACGTTTGATACATGTTGGCAAGACGTGTCCCTAATCTTATCTATCGTCCGCGTTATTGTGTGGGGGAGAATCACTGTTGAAATGTGGCGTTGTGTAATGTTGAATTCCTTGCGGTCTTTGTATTGTTTGGATGAATGTGTTTATTAATGTTTTGCTTAGTTTGTTGGCGTATTTTAGCAATAGTATTTTCTTTCTAGTTTGGTTATATTTGTAAGTGGTGTGTTAATGGTCGGACAAAACACTATGCAGTGTTCATGCCATGACCGAAAGAACCATTGTACAGACAATAAACATTTTTTGTGTTTATTGTTAATTTAGTTTGAACACTTCAGCAACAGTATATCATTGCAAGTTTAACGTTTAGTCTAGCAGTATCATTTTCTTGACGGTTAATGGTTTATTTCAAACACCAACATATCCTTGTTAGTTTAATAGTATATGCGAAGAATAACATATTTTTTGGCATTTGTTTTATATACTAGCAGTAATATTTTTTGCTCGAGTAAAGGTATGTTCTAGTAATTATATTTTTTGTCAGTCGAATGATATATTTTAGCAGTAATAATTCCTTGTCGGTGTGATGGTATATTCCAGCAAGTAATACTTAGCTTCCTCAAAGTCTGCTACAGTTACTCTCTGAGGAAAGAAAGTTGGCCAAGTTTCACGCTCTCGGCTCGGGTTAGGACCCTTGGACTTCACACGCTCAGAAGTGACGTCAGTTGAGCTTCACTTTATTCTTCTTTCTGTCGCCTTCTTGTGCCGTTCCGAACAGTGATATCGAATTCTAAGTGACGTCATAGTACTGCAGTGCCACGCCGAATGTATGAGCGAGGTTGGGAAACTGCAGCGCTAAACGAGGCGGCAGACAGAAGTCACTGAATGTTGGACATCAGTGAGTTTTAGTGTCAAATGGGGATTGCATATATGCTTGTCTCACCGAAAGTGAAAAAGCTGCAGTGCCATAAAGTATGTGACGTCACGAAGCTACTGCAGTAGTACTTGTAGTGACGTCACGGTGAAGCAAGCTTCGAAGTGGTCGCCATCCCCGGGCTGCTGAGCGGCTCGCTGGCTGCCAACAG
>NC_051404.1:15987407-15988047 GCF_015228065.2 Penaeus monodon | reverse complement strand
GGGCCCATCCTGTGGCGGGGAGAACCTCGCAGTCCAGTACAGCGCCGGCCGGTGAGCGGTGCAGTGTGTGGCTTCTTGCTGCTGCGGTGTGTGCTCTTGTGCTGCGTCCCTCTGTGTGCTTCCGTGCTCGCTTGTGTTCGCGTTCGCGTACGACCCCGCCTCCGGTCCTGCTGGCGCGGGGCAGGCACAGCAGGCCGCTCTTTTAGGACTTTTAGGCCTGCTCTGGCGGCGGTGCCAGCTTGGAGGACATACTGCCTGCTAGAGGAGGAGGAAAGGAAAGGACTTTGAAATCCTTAGTGGAAGATCCTGTCGCGGCGGCGTTCGTGCGGACTTGTAGGGCCAGGGGGCGCCGCCGTCGGAAGTGGCATTGGCGCGGTCTACGCCGAGACGCCGCCAGTGCATGAGGCGAAGGAGGCGCGGCGCTGGAGATCGCTGTCGCTCGCTGCCGGCTGCCGGAAGAGAGAGAAAGAGATGATAAAAAGAGGAATAAGGATAATAATGTGTCCTTCTGTAACGGGTTTTGCGCGTAGGTATGTTCCTCCCAGTCCATGTGGCCGAAGCGCGTCCGCCCTTCCAGGGGACCGATGCCGGGTCCGGAAGGGCGCGTTTGGGTTCGGGGATGGGTTCGAACGCTGTGGAT
>NC_051404.1:15987072-15987313 GCF_015228065.2 Penaeus monodon | reverse complement strand
CTGGTGGTGGAGGAGCTGGTGGAGAGACGCCTCGCCCGCCGCACGCCCCCTCCCTCCCTCCCGGACGCCATGGACGGCGGTTCGTGTGTCCGGCGCCCCCGGATCGCGATTCGGAAACTGTCAACGCCGATGCAGACCTCATGAATGCTTCATGCTTGAGTTCCGAGACAGATGTGACAGGAGTGCCGTCCACTCGGCGAAGTGTATCGATTCGTTTCTGTCTGGACCTGAAAAATCAATA
>NC_051404.1:15986710-15987054 GCF_015228065.2 Penaeus monodon | reverse complement strand
GGCCGGGCTTGGGCCACGCCTCTCTCAGTCTGTTGGGTGTGTTGGTGTCTTCTGCCGCTCCCCGCCGCATATTTAGCGACTTTTTTCTCCTGTTTCTCTTCCCTTTTCCGTGTTTAGAGCAAGGCTTCTTCTGTTCTTGGATGAAAATCCTCTCCGTAGAGCAATCTGTTTGCCTGAGAGAGAGGGGAAAATGAGGGGAGAGAGGGGGAATGCCTCGTGTTGCAGCAGTGGGAGAGTGAAGGCGACTGCCTCAACTACCAAACTTGGTGCATAGGCAGAGGGGTCTACGTGCAGATATTGTGGCTTGGTTTTCTTTGGGTGAAGGAAAGGAGGAATAGTAGCAG
>NC_051404.1:15986488-15986659 GCF_015228065.2 Penaeus monodon | reverse complement strand
AAAGAGGCGAGAGCGAAGGAGCAGGAGCTGCAACACTGTGGCGCTTCCTGGACAATTAGAAGGGCTTTTAAAACCTCGCATGACTGCAGACTCTGTGATTATCTTCGGCCAAACAGCTCCATCGATACGCCGCTTGCATACACAGGAACCCCCTCCGCTAGCATGTGTTTC
>NC_051404.1:15986336-15986459 GCF_015228065.2 Penaeus monodon | reverse complement strand
ATGGCCACGAGGCATGGAAGTGGTAAGGCGACAAGACTTGTGAAGTCCGAGTCATAACGTCATCGATACGCGCTGTCATCACAACCCCATTTTAGCACTTCTCGATGCTACTGGCGAAGCGCG
>NC_051404.1:15985325-15985937 GCF_015228065.2 Penaeus monodon | reverse complement strand
AACTAGCGCAGGTTTTACAGTAGAGCCCGACATCTATACGTCTTCATTGGTTTTATAATATGTCTTCGCTATTCTCTGTGTGAATATTTGGTTCTTATCACAGCTGTTAATTTTGACTTCCTTCGTATCGGTGCTGTTATCAGATTCCACCAGACGATTCCGGTATGCGTATTTGCTCGTGAATGCATTATTTTGTTGGTCATTTATGTGTCCTTGTTAACTGTGGTTTCCATGTTTAACAACGTGCAGCGATTTCCTTGTCACTTTCGTGTTTCTCGAACTTTCACTTTAAGAGAATACATGTTCTAACAAACTTCATGCATTAGGTATAGATTTGTTAGTTCCATGTTCGTCCATTGAAAGCAAATATTCAGGCAGCCTCGCGTTCTAAATGTAACAGGCCGGTCGGTTTCGTTTATTGAACTTTGGCGTACTCGCGGCCTGGCATATTGAACTTTCTTGCAGGTCTCTCGTCCGCGGGCAAATCCATGCAGACTTTGCTGTTTTCCACAATGATTTGAGTCGGATAATTAATGCCATTATCTGGTTTCATTTTTAGTGTTTTTTCCTCGCTTTCTTTGTGCTAATGTCTCTGTTAGTTTCTTTTTTAAA
>NC_051404.1:15984537-15985175 GCF_015228065.2 Penaeus monodon | reverse complement strand
TTTTTTTTCCTTTTCCTTTCTTTCAGCTCCAGAACATTCCCATCGTAAATTCCCAACAAGCCACATGTTAGACGTTGCTTCCCCCCACCTCCTTCCTCCCTCCACTCTTTCCCTCTTTTATCCTTCTCTTTCCCACCTTTTATTATTCTTATTTCTCCTTCCGCCCCCACCCCGTGTGTGTGCTAATGCCCGCCCGGCGAAACGCATTCGCTCGGCTTGGCTATGAAGCTGAATTTATGTGGTGTTGGTTGCCAAGTTTCGGCCGTTTGCGGTGCATTCGCATTTTATCGTGTTGCCGGGTTGTTCCTTCCTCGTATTTCTTCTTTTATTTCCTTTTATGCCCTGTTCTCTCTCTCTTTTTTTTCAAACTCCTGCCATCGGTACACACCTGCTTAATGGGAGGCTCGTCTGCATGGCGAGTTACGTCACTGCTTGCCCCTCTCATTGCTTGCCCCTCTCACTGCTTGCTTTCCAGGGCGTCACCGCGATGGGGCGTCTGTGGAGTGGCAGTTCACGTACCTTCCAGAGAGGGTGTATCACAGTGCATGAGGAACGAGATCTCGCTTTGCCACGCTGCGTTCTGGGCGTCATTGCCTTTCTTAACTTCATATCGGAGGGCTTTTGAGTTATTTTTTGAG
>NC_051404.1:15984112-15984264 GCF_015228065.2 Penaeus monodon | reverse complement strand
ATAGGTTTTCCTTCTCGACTACAGGTATGCAAAGGTACATTAGTAATGTTGGTAAACCTGTCATAGCTGAGCGCGGGAATCCAATCCGTCAGCTAAGTCTGTTTAATCAATAGAAGGTACTTTCTCACGTCAGCTCTTACGATCGATGGGAC
>NC_051404.1:15983609-15984050 GCF_015228065.2 Penaeus monodon | reverse complement strand
CTAATAGAGCTTTTGTTAAGATATTGTGTCTCGTGATGCAGAGTACATGACTGCTATAGGCCTGTCGCGTGTGTGATTCCTGTAGGCATGCACGTGTGGCTGTTCACGTCATGCGAGACTCTCATCGCTTGGCCTTCACATGCTAGCGGCCTCTCATGCAATCTGGGGTCAGGCAGAGAGTCATTCATGGCCTCTCATGGGCTGTGCGAGAGGCGTCCTGCATGAACTCCTGCGCTAGTTCGGGAAGAAAAGAGAGCGTCATGCACAGTGTCGTAGGCACCTTCATGCGAAGTGACTGCCCTCACGCGGTTCACGGATTGAGTGTCGTTCGCTGACGGTGCGGCACGGGCTTATGACATGCTGTTGCTGCGGTTGACCAGTGACACGGGGCTGCGGCCGGACCGCTTGGCGGAGGGCGAGTCAGGAGTAGTTAGTCTCTCC
>NC_051404.1:15982987-15983290 GCF_015228065.2 Penaeus monodon | reverse complement strand
ACACGTCAATCATGCTTTTTATCTCCATTTGTCCACCGACTCTACGCCTGCAACCTGTATACATTAAAAAAAAAAAAGTAAAATGGTTTTCAAAGATATGGCAGAGTTGCTTTATCCGTTCCGAACATTAGGAAGCCCCACGCAAAGGGAACGGATTGTCAGGGCTGTGTCGCTGGCTTGGACCGCCCCCGCCGCCCCGCCCTCCTTTCCGGGGATTTTTCTGTGAAGGTGAGGTTGGAGTTACGTAATGGCTGGTGTCTTAGGGATGGATTCGTGCTCCGGGGATGGGGGTGCTTGAGGGGA
>NC_051404.1:15982559-15982686 GCF_015228065.2 Penaeus monodon | reverse complement strand
TCTTTTAACTACATATCCTTGCAGGACGGAGGTTCCTGCTCAACGTTCCGAGACAGTGTAAGCTCGTCCGTGTCAGAATCCACGAAGTTGTTTTAATAATATTCTCAGAAATCCTGATTAGAACGCC
>NC_051404.1:15981759-15981966 GCF_015228065.2 Penaeus monodon | reverse complement strand
CATTTTCCTAGCTGGCTTTCTAGGAAGGAAATCACTTCCCCGTGTTGCCTGCTTGCCTGCTTGCAATGTGCCGTGAGTCATCTGTTGCTCTTTTGGGCCTTGTCACTCTAAAGAAGGCCACGGGAGTCATTCAAGAACATTATTTCGTGTGATATTCTTATCATTTCGTTTTTTATTCGCGTATTGCAAGGTTAGCTATGAAAGGTA
>NC_051404.1:15981287-15981652 GCF_015228065.2 Penaeus monodon | reverse complement strand
TCGTGCATATGTCTGTATGTGCATGATAAAGGACAGGGTAATACAGAAAATCCCCAAATAACCTTCACCTAATTTCAGCCTCTGTGCTTGTGTGTGTAGCAAAGCCTTCGGAGAATAACTTAGCATCTATTGTTCGAAAGGATCACTAAATCACACTTACGAACGAACACGAATGCGACGCGGTGACTCGGGCGGGCGCGCGCGAACGCACTCGGGCTTGCGCAAAAGGGAAATCTTGGCCCGAAGGCGTTTCCACGTCGGCGGCGGCCTTCGAGGGGAGGGGTAAGGAGGGGGAGGGGATATAGGAGGGGGGAAGGGAGGGACAGGAGGTGGACAGAGGTGAGAGGGTCTATCTATGTAGCTGT
>NC_051404.1:15980963-15981099 GCF_015228065.2 Penaeus monodon | reverse complement strand
GAGTAACACATCGATGAGTAAACATCCGGCCTGCGTTCCATAATGGTGCTAAGGAGTGCAATTATCACTCAGAATCTGGTCGAGCGCGGGAAGGCGGACAATAAAGAAGATTAATATGATATAATAATCCCTAATA
>NC_051404.1:15980639-15980708 GCF_015228065.2 Penaeus monodon | reverse complement strand
GGCCTTTCTCCCCGGATATCATGAATAAATGAATAAGGTGAGACTATTATCGTCGCCTCTTTCTCTGTG
>NC_051404.1:15980433-15980526 GCF_015228065.2 Penaeus monodon | reverse complement strand
TTCCTCATTTAACCCCGCTTTGCCGTTCTCTCCCGCCCCTTTTCCGCTTACCCTTTTCAAACCCTCTTCCTCTTTGGCCAGCTGTCAAGATCA
>NC_051404.1:15980308-15980376 GCF_015228065.2 Penaeus monodon | reverse complement strand
CGGTGGAGGGGAGGACGGCATAAGGAAGGGAAAAAGGTTATAGCACTATTTCCTAATGCATTGATAGG
>NC_051404.1:15979969-15980140 GCF_015228065.2 Penaeus monodon | reverse complement strand
ATCGCCTGGAGCCCGCACTCGAACCTTCTCGATGAATGGACGGTGTTATAACGCCCTGTTTCCCCTCTCCCCCTCTACTTCTCTTCCCCTCCCTCTTCCTCCCCTTTTTCTATAGCTGTTTCCCTTTGTGCTGTTAACCTTTTCCTCGTTCGCTTTTCGGAGAGTGCGCCC
>NC_051404.1:15978731-15979344 GCF_015228065.2 Penaeus monodon | reverse complement strand
GTGGAATTTTCGAGAACCGGGGAGGCAGGCTGTCCTAGAGTACCGGGGTGTGCGTACTCCGGCGCAGAAACTTAGCAGACAATAGGTGATCATTATCCTGTTCATCAATCGTCAAGGGAGATTATTTTTTCCGCCTCGTCCACGTCATTTTCTACCTAGAATTATTATTATCTTTTATTATTCCTTCTCCTTTTCTCCTCCTTCATTCCCTCTGTCCTCTTTTCCCTTCCTCCTCAGCTTTCCTCCTTTCGTTCTTTCCGTATTTCCTGCCCTCCTTATCCCTTCTCTTCCCTTTTCCTCCTTACCTCCCTCTCATCCTCTATTCCCTCCCATCCCTTCATTCTCCTCGTCTCCCCCCCCCCCTTTTCCCTTCCCTTCTCTTCATCACATTCCCTCCCTTTTCCCTCCCTCCTCTCTTTCCCCCTTTTCCCTCCCCCCTCCCCCTCGTTTCCCTCCCTCCCTTTCCCTTCACTCCCTCCCTCTCCATCCAGTCCCATTCAATGCAAATTCTTTGAAATGCTCCACAAAAGTTTCATCTCGACTAAGAGAGACGCAAAGGGTCTGGCATTGTCATGAGTAAACTGACCACCTGAGTTCCCTGCGACCTTTCCAT
>NC_051404.1:15978466-15978623 GCF_015228065.2 Penaeus monodon | reverse complement strand
AGTTAGAAAATATGCGAATGAGAGAAACAGCGAAACATAATTTAAGGAGAGAAGATCGTTCTGATATTGATTCGGTCGAAACGTCCGGTAGAATGACATTTGGCGGAGAGAAGGGCCTTCGACGTCCGGGGGGAGGGGGAGATCACGGAGTTGGGGT
>NC_051404.1:15978155-15978246 GCF_015228065.2 Penaeus monodon | reverse complement strand
TAAGAAAAGGGGGGAGATGGGAAGACAGGAAGGAAGGTAACAAGCGAGGACCTGCGGGGCGCCCTACATCCGGCGGTGACGTCACGTGGCC
>NC_051404.1:15977755-15978054 GCF_015228065.2 Penaeus monodon | reverse complement strand
GAGAAAAATAACACAAAGGAATACAAGGGGAATGGGAAGAATGGCAGTAGGAACCGAAACAGAGATAGAGCAGCTATAATAGATAAAAAGGGATAACAAATATATAAAGATAGACAAAGATAAGAAAAAAGAGAGAATGTTAAATACAAAGACAAGAATAAGACTCAGAAAGCCAAGAGAGTGAGAGTGACAGGTGGCAGCAAGCGGGCGGTCGTAACGCATGGCCAGACGCCCGGGTTCGCCGCCGCTGGCCGACCGCGCGGAGGCTGTCGGCGGCCGGGGGGGGGGTCCAGGCGGCC
>NC_051404.1:15977455-15977570 GCF_015228065.2 Penaeus monodon | reverse complement strand
TGGATTTAGAAACACCGAACCATGGACGGCTTATTGCCCAGCGTTATGTCACCGTCATGGTTTGACAAGAATCCTCGCGGTTAGCGATGTGGCCACGAAGTTATTACGGCAGCGT
>NC_051404.1:15977347-15977423 GCF_015228065.2 Penaeus monodon | reverse complement strand
TTGCAGTAAGAGTACGTATCCATCACACACACTGACTCACAGACTGGCATTCTTAAGCCCGGTCATTTGTACAACA
>NC_051404.1:15976852-15977007 GCF_015228065.2 Penaeus monodon | reverse complement strand
GAGAGAGGCTTTAGGGCTCGGGAATCCACGCCCGAGGGAGACTGGGCGTCGGGCGTGAAGGCGCTTCGGGGATGAGTCATGACTTCAGACTTCAGGCTCAGTGCGCAAGAATTTTTTTTTCCGCCTCTTTTTTCCCTTCCCTTTTTGTCTTTTTT
>NC_051404.1:15976635-15976782 GCF_015228065.2 Penaeus monodon | reverse complement strand
GCGAGATATGCAGAGTGTGGGCGTGAATGGTGTTTGGGATTCTGCCGGTGAGACATTTCTCCGATTCGTCAAGAGCCACTTTCCAATTAGAGATTCCCCAACTGTGCGTTCAGAACAGTAGCAAAGGTGAATGAATTAATGAATAGT
>NC_051404.1:15976332-15976440 GCF_015228065.2 Penaeus monodon | reverse complement strand
ATTAGTCGAGAAACTTCTATTTTCCGACTCGTACCGCGGGCGTTTTCTGCATTTCTAATTATGGAAAGGACCACCGGCAAGTTATTACAGCTCGGCATGTGCTTGGCA
>NC_051404.1:15976233-15976312 GCF_015228065.2 Penaeus monodon | reverse complement strand
GACACGCGCCCGAGAAATGAAAGTTCCGTCATGGGCGTCACAGTCCGCCTACGCCACGCCGCGGTCCGCACTCCAACGC
>NC_051404.1:15975892-15976202 GCF_015228065.2 Penaeus monodon | reverse complement strand
AAACATGTTTGCGGGTGTGAGGGTATACATGAGACCGTTATATATCCCCCTCCCCTTTTGTATGCACGTGCCTTGCATGTCTCTTTACGAGCGCCTTGTCTTGTTTGTAGAAGATCCGAGAAGCCATGGCCAAGGAGTCGAGGAAGACCTACAACGGGACACCCGCGCTGCGCCCCCGAGGGCCCGAGGGAAACGGGGTCGAGGGAACTGCAGCCGACCTCGAGTCCTGCTTGCAAGGGAGAGGCAGTTGGCTGGCAGTGATTGTCCTTCGGGATAAGAGGGACGGGTTGTCTATGTCGGTTATTGTTGC
>NC_051404.1:15975541-15975742 GCF_015228065.2 Penaeus monodon | reverse complement strand
ATGAAGGCAGCTAAGACAAAGTCAAGATTTTATAAGGACGTAAATATGAATGACCGAAACATTTGAAACTTAAATCGCAGACAAAGTTAAAGATGACAAGGACTTTTATTAATATGGATGTGATTGTGCGATGATGATGAAGTAAGAGTGAGTGACATTATAAGAGTGAAAGTGACGAATGAAGTGAAATACAGCCATAAT
>NC_051404.1:15975186-15975389 GCF_015228065.2 Penaeus monodon | reverse complement strand
GTGCATGGAGCGTTTTAGTGAGGACTGCCGAAGCCTCATCGTCTATCTCCTTATGGGAAAGGTCAGAAAGTCCTGGTGAAAAAGACTTTTTTCTTGTCGTGATGCGAGTCTGTTTTCCCTCCCGGTTCGTCTCTTCCATTTTTTTTTTCATCCACCTCACTCTTAATCCTTTTGTTCTTATTCCTCCTCCTCCTTTTCATTCT
>NC_051404.1:15974918-15975087 GCF_015228065.2 Penaeus monodon | reverse complement strand
TTTTTGCATCTCTCTTCCTCCTCCTCCTTTCCCTTTCATCCTACTTACCGTCGGGTTCCTAATGGAAATTAAAGAACAATGTCAAGGTTATTCGGAACTTGCGGAACCGGCGTTTATCTCCGGCCGGCGACTTCGGCTCAGCAGCCATTTGCATTCCGGCCGGCAGTGC
>NC_051404.1:15974155-15974367 GCF_015228065.2 Penaeus monodon | reverse complement strand
GCATGAAAAATTAAGTGCGCGCGTGTTGTGAAAGAACAGGATTGCGACAGCCTGAGTAAAGTGTGTTTACCTTGAGAGCGTTTGCGTGTGGGGGAGTGGGGGGGGGGGGTTGACGATGGGGGGAAGGAAGCCATATTGCATAGAACATCATAAGGATGACAGTGCAGAGACGGGAGATGAGGGAGGCAAAGACGGTGATGACTCTTACAGTG
>NC_051404.1:15973798-15973934 GCF_015228065.2 Penaeus monodon | reverse complement strand
AAATGTATGTCAATGTCTTTATCTATGTATATGTAAATAGGTTCTAGAACAGAGCGAAAGATAGACTGCGAGCTGCACCGCTTGCGCCCGCGTAGCCATGACGCAGCGGCCGGCGGCGCGCACTCCCCTCGGCATC
>NC_051404.1:15973113-15973748 GCF_015228065.2 Penaeus monodon | reverse complement strand
GCCGTAGAAGGGAGGCGGCTGCCGCAGGTCTCGCGCTCTGGCGGGCGGTCAATCGACAAGGATCGCTTCGGGAGCGAAATGGCGAGTCCCAGGCACTCCAAGGGGTTCACGGTTCCCGGCGTTCGTCTCGAGGCGGACAACGATCGCCTTTTGACCGCGGCCGAGCGCGGGGACCGGAATAACAAGATGGCGGCCGCCGGTCACCCGAGAAATGCCTCACAAATGTCTTCGATGGTTTTTAAAGTCTAGGATAGAGCTGGGAGACTGACAGCTCGTCCTCGAACCTTGTGAGTCCTCTTGCGAGAGTAATTATGAGAGCGAGGCACTCACGCGTGACGATCGCTAAGGTTACTGACTCGCCGGTCGTGAACGTTCACTCGACGGTGAACGGCAATCATTAATCTATCAAGGTGTTCAACCACCGTTCATTTGCATTGCGAGGAGCAGGAGGAGGGATGGATGGAGGCTGACAGCGGTGGGAACACGACGTCGGGATTCCTGTCGGGTCCAGGATTATCTTCTGAAAGGGGGAGGGGAATGATCATCCCGCAGTCGTTGTGAAGTGTGACCTCTTCCCCTCTTCGCTGCCTCACTTACCTTTAGCCTCTCCTCTTGTTCCACTTCACCCTCCCCCT
>NC_051404.1:15972891-15973010 GCF_015228065.2 Penaeus monodon | reverse complement strand
TTTTCTCGTCTTCCCGACGGCCGCTTCAACAGGTCCGTTTATGGATCGAGCGGCGACTCCCTTTTTCGGTTTATTGATAAAACAATTTTCCTCTTATCTGAGTTCTTTGTCGTTTTTTC
>NC_051404.1:15972627-15972725 GCF_015228065.2 Penaeus monodon | reverse complement strand
TTCTTGCTTGATGAGAAAAAAATTACGTTACCTAACCTAACTCTAACGGCCAAGCAGGCATGCAAATATTAGTCAGGCGGATCTTATTTCTTAAAAGA
>NC_051404.1:15972439-15972592 GCF_015228065.2 Penaeus monodon | reverse complement strand
TTGTATCGTCGCATTGTTTTATTGTTTTGTTGCTTTCGAAAGACATAATGAAAACGGAGTGACGATGCATTTTTGTTTTTCCTCCAAATTGCAGCATCTGCGTTGTGTGTTCGGGTTATATATATTTGCTGTGGGTTGATGTGTTGGGTTGTT
>NC_051404.1:15971683-15972147 GCF_015228065.2 Penaeus monodon | reverse complement strand
GATGCTTCCGTGTAACTATTAATATTTGTTCTAGTACTGCTTCCTCTTTCTACATTATGTCATTACTTTTAACATCTTAACTTTATTTACATATTATTACCACCTTATTATCAATAATTTACCTTTCAAATCTGGACCACTTATATTTCAGTCAGTTACGTTTATTATCCATTCATTATTATTTTTCTATGAACCTTGATTTGTTTTTTCCTTTTATTTTCCTCTCTCTCCCGGTCTTTGTAATCTTTGTCAACACTCGTGTATTGTTTTCTCCTTTTATATTCTTTGATTTTAGACATTTCTGTTTCTTTTTCTTTCTCTCTTTTCTTCTTTTATAGTGTGCCTCTTCTTCGTACTCTCTTTTATATCTATTCATTTGTTTTCCCCTTTTTATTTTCATTCCTTCACGGTTTATCACTTTTCTTTCTCCCTCCGCACATATCACCCTCTTCTTACCCTTTATA
>NC_051404.1:15970836-15971544 GCF_015228065.2 Penaeus monodon | reverse complement strand
GGTGTGTGGGTAACCGCAGCAATTTACGTTCAGGAGTGAGTCACACGCGGTGGAATACCTGCTTCTCTCCGCCCACCCCTCCCCTCTACTCCCTCCTCTCGTCTTCTCTCCTGTTCCCTTTCTTCGTCTCTCCTTCCCTCCTCTCGCCGTTTCCCTTCTCTTCCCTCCCCTCCTCTCCTCTTCCTTTTCGTCGTCTCTCCTTCGACTCTCGCTGTTTCTCTTCCCTCCCTCTCGTCTCCTTTCTCCTTGTTTTGTGATGGTCCTTCCCCTTTCCGTTACCTCTCTTCTTCCACTTAATATCTCTCTCTTCTCTCCCCGGTACTCCCTTCCTTTCACTTTCACTCGCCTCCGCTCCCCTTCTCTTTCCTTTCCCTGTTCCTCACTATTCCCTCTCCATATTCTCCTTTCCTCCCTTTCTCCTTCCCTTTCTCTTTCCTTTCTCCTTCCTTTCTCTTCTCTCGCTACCCGCTCCCCCCTAACTTCCTTCTCGATCCAACACGCTTCCTCCTTCCAACTTTCTCCTAATCCCCGTCTTCCTTCTTTTCCTCTTTTCTTACTGTCCCTCTTCCTCCCCCTCCCCCCTCCTCCTCCCCCGCCTCCTACCTCATCCCCCCCGCTACCAACCCCGTTATTGCAATTATTTGTATTCTTCCTGTTTTTTTTTCCGTGTGTTTGTTCCCTCGACGTGTATTTGCATTCTCAAAATAT
>NC_051404.1:15970572-15970804 GCF_015228065.2 Penaeus monodon | reverse complement strand
GATGTGTTTTGTTTATGTTACTGTACATTCTTTTTGCTCGTGTGTGTCTGTCTGGCTTTCATTCATTTCTCTCGTGTCTCGCAGCTGGCGGCGAGTTCACACTTTCTCTTTGATTTAGATTTCTTCTTTCTATCTGCCTTTATACTTATCTGTCTACTTGTTTTACTGGCGTAATAGTGACTGTGCGTGAGTATGTCTGTGTTTATACAGCATTCGTGTATTCGGCGCCCGC
>NC_051404.1:15970354-15970512 GCF_015228065.2 Penaeus monodon | reverse complement strand
CACTCTTGCGTGCTGTGGTTATGCGTACGTGTTTGTCAGGAATTTGCGAATCTGAGGCACTCGTCTGTGCTAACGTTGCTCCGAGATCTAGTGTTTGATACGGCGGATGTGTCATATTCCGGCGTGGAGGGGAAGGTTTTTCGTGTGACAGTACCGGC
>NC_051404.1:15969908-15970231 GCF_015228065.2 Penaeus monodon | reverse complement strand
GCAATATCCTGCATATCAATCAATAACACAAAAGATCATTGTTCATTCTCCGTCTCATAGTCACTACGGGGCCGTCCGAGAGATATTGTCTTAATAGGCATTGTGTTCAAAAGTGTTCATAATCTCCCGTTCATCTGAAATAGCTTCAGTATCGGGTATTGTTCGTCGCCGTGACACTGTTTCGAAAGGCTTAATTAATTAATTAATTGCGTTTCACTTTTGTATGTATTTTACTTTCATTTATTTATTTGTAAGTAAATTTTAATTTTATTTATTCGGATTATTGTTGTTGATCGTTTTTTTTTCTAGTTCGTGTTTGAATC
>NC_051404.1:15969282-15969474 GCF_015228065.2 Penaeus monodon | reverse complement strand
GCGCCGCGTGATGACATGCAAAGCTAATTACCGCCATGCAACCAGGTGCCATGAGCCTAGTGCCGTGGGTGCCAAGTTGCCGCTAATGGCGCTGTGCTGGAAGAGAGGGGGGGGGGGTTAATTGCCATAAGTGTCTTCTCTGGGCGCTCCCTCCATACTCCACATCTGGCACCATCGCCACTGCTATGAAAT
>NC_051404.1:15968927-15969074 GCF_015228065.2 Penaeus monodon | reverse complement strand
AACTACAAAAAAAGGAAAGAGACGAAACGAGAAAGGTCAGGGTTATGGGAAAAAAGGCACAGGCAGAATCGGATAGCTAGGCCTACCAGGGCGCCAGACCAGGCCTAAAAATTGGCGAAAGTTACCGATCCTCTTGCTTATCCATAC
>NC_051404.1:15968281-15968500 GCF_015228065.2 Penaeus monodon | reverse complement strand
TTAAATCGACCTTCATTTAATGTACCTTTTAATTAACCTTCTTTTGATATACCTTTTTAATTAATCTTCGATAAAGGCATTAGAATCTATGCAGTATGACCATTTAACCTTGTACGCCCCCAAAGGTCAAGGCGCTGAAGCATGGGCGTGCGTGGGCGTGGCAGTCGGGTCGTTAATCACATCCGGGCGGCCCAGTGCAGAGATAGCTGGTCGTAAAGC
>NC_051404.1:15967975-15968150 GCF_015228065.2 Penaeus monodon | reverse complement strand
AGTTGGGGATGGGAAGTGAGTGGGGGAAGGGAGGTAAGGGGGAGTGTCGTTAGGTTTGGTTAGTGAGGTGTTGGGAGGGAGGGGAGGGGGTGGGGGAAGTCAAGGGGGGACTGCGATAAATATTCACGCTTGACCTACGCTCGCCGGACGATGAGGGGGAGGAGGGGGGCTGTAG
>NC_051404.1:15967437-15967636 GCF_015228065.2 Penaeus monodon | reverse complement strand
ATGTGTATGTGTGTATTCAAAAGCATATTTATGCATGCATAACTTCTGCCTCCGTATTTATTTCTCGCGCTCCGTTGTATCTCATGGTGTGAGTAATGCATTCCTTCGGCAAATTGTAATAACTGTTAAAGCAGTCATTCGTCAGAGCGCAGAACATGTTGCAAACCTCGTGCATTCGACCAACATCTCTCACGGAACC
>NC_051404.1:15966836-15967156 GCF_015228065.2 Penaeus monodon | reverse complement strand
AGCCGTGTTTTCGTTGTTCGATGCGTTGCGTGGATTCCCTTGATGAACGAGACTGGGTCGAGACAGGTTATAATAGACCCTCTGAAATATGGCCTGCCTTTAAGCTTGGCGGCGGCGTTTAAGGTGGTTTGTTTTGCAGGTCAAGTGGAAGGCCGCGAGAAAATGGAATCCATTTTTTTATAGGTACCGGGGGGGAGGGGGGTTAAGATGCGTCTGGAGGTCGAGGTTAGGAAATACCGTCTTAGGGAGAAAAAAAAAGGGGGGGGGGGTAATGAGAAATGGGGATTGAAATGGATGATGGGATGTGAGAGTTGAGAAAA
>NC_051404.1:15966322-15966751 GCF_015228065.2 Penaeus monodon | reverse complement strand
TCCTCATCCTGCTTTCCCTCCCTCGTCGTCGTCATCAAGGTCGTACTAGTGAGCGGGGCGGCGAAGGAGACCACCGTGTAGTGTCAGAAAGGGTGTCGGCGGAGTGTGTCACAGTCGCAGTGTCGGAACAGCTGCCGTAGGGGACGGACGGTCAGGCGTCGAGTGTCATTTTAGTGTCGGAATTGAAAAAAGGGGAAATATTCTGTTATTCTGGGCCTGTGGCAAGAGTGACTTTGTGTGTTATTACAGCATTTAGGTGTTGGCGAAGCATCTGTATTACGCGAATGTCTGTGTTACAAAGTTCGGATTGAAGCGCGAGGGAAGAACAGAAGGCGTTTGTGATGAGGATTTAAACGGCCTCTTATGGTACTGCTAAGCGGCTTCTTGCCTCTTTTCCTGCTTCCTCGCTCGCTTGTATTAGAGCTGATG
>NC_051404.1:15965107-15966198 GCF_015228065.2 Penaeus monodon | reverse complement strand
ACAATTCTCGATTTGTTGGAAATTACGGCTTCTTGGCCGGGCCGTGACTGGGAGGAACGGCGCCGCGGCAGATGTGATCTCCGGCTTTATAACCCGGCGAGCGTCACCGTCGATCGCGCTCACCACTTCCGTAGCGTTTCCCGGCGGCGGGGCTCGGAAAATCAACACGGGCGAACATTCCGGGGAAGGAGGAGAACAAGAAGGAATAAAAAAAAGGAGCAGCCGGCGGCGTCCGGTACAATATAGCGCCGGCAGAAAGTCCTTCAAGCGTAGAGCGGCTGCGGGACGCGAGGCGGAGACGTGTGGGTTCCCGGCGTTACTCCTTCGACTCGGTCCTAATTTTAATTTCGTCTTCCTCCTCTTCCTTTCTTCCTTCTGTTCTTTCCTTTTATCCTTCGCTTCCTTTCTTTCTTCTCCTCTTTTCTTTCATCTCCCCTCTTTCTTCTACTCTTTCCTCCCATCCTCCTCTCCCCCCTTCTTCTTGACTTCTACTTTTTTCTCCTTCGTCTCACTGCTCATCTTCCTCTTCCTTTTCCTCCTATTACTACTACGACTGTTCTCCTTCCTCCTAATCCCCCTAATCCTCTGCCTCCTTGGCCATCCGATCGCGTTGTTTGTGTTGTCCTACCCTCCTTCGCCGCGCGCTCTTCGTTTGTTTTGTTTGTGTTTCGTGTTTTTTTCCCGGTGTTTTTGTTTACTCGCTTACTGAATGTGTGTAATATTCGCAGATCACCCCATGAAGGAAAGTGACTAGAACTGACGACCCGAAAGAGGAAAAAAAAAGGAAAACGATTGATAAATCTGATCCGAAAGCAAAACAAAAAGGAAAAAAAAGAGGAACATTAAAAAAGACCTGAAAAAAAATTAGAGAAAATCGATCCGTTCGAAATCCGCGACGGACACGATGCCCTGATCTCTCCTCGACGGAGATTCTCGCCGCCCATCGACGATTTTTGTGGGCGTTTCTCTCTGTCTCTTCACACACACACTTACACACCTAACGCCCACACTGACACCTCGCCCACTGTATCACATTCGCGCCCAACATACACAGAACACCATCCAACCTTTCATCTTCCTTCGACATCGCG
>NC_051404.1:15964865-15965051 GCF_015228065.2 Penaeus monodon | reverse complement strand
GATTAAAGTAATTCGACGAAACGCGCGCGTCGTCTGCCCGTCCGTGTAAGTGCCTCCAGGACCCTCCCGAACACAATCCCGCGGGGCGTGGCCTCGTAGGGACCCGCCCACAGTGAAGGATGTTGTCGTCCTGCTGGTTCACGACTCCCTTCACCGGATGCTTCAGCACGGCCGTCAAAGGTAAGA
>NC_051404.1:15964760-15964834 GCF_015228065.2 Penaeus monodon | reverse complement strand
TTGTTGATTCATTTTTTGTATTTTTAGCTGAGGGTTTTATTTAGGGATTTTGTGGATGGAAATGCGGGAGGAAG
>NC_051404.1:15964102-15964627 GCF_015228065.2 Penaeus monodon | reverse complement strand
TACATATGCGAATAAGCATTTAGATATTACTGTATTTCTCTAACAAAATTTCCAATTTTATATACTGCTAATGATTCAACATACACTTAATAATAATATTTATAAAAAAAAATCCTGCCACACAAATAAAATCTTAAAGTTCGATGATATTTGATATATTTCCTTCTTGATTTAGGTAATTGGTTTTCTACTTTGCGATATAATTAATGATTCAAGTTTTGAAATTAATTCAGCTTCAAGATTTAGACCAATTTAGCAAAAAAAAAAAAAAAGTCCTGTTCAGCGACAAGCTACGACCCAGTCCTCTCCCCCCCCGCATTCTTTGAGACGAGGGTTTTTGAACTTCTTCTGAACTTCACTTGAACTTCGCTTCTATTGCTGAAGAATTCGGAATAGAAATCTTGGAATTTTTGAATTACCGAAGGATTTTATTTATTTTTTCTATTTCTATTTCTAATTTTGAAAGGATTGTTTAATTTGGTTTCAAAGCTGAATTTGCATTTTTGTTGTATTTGCCGGACTGCA
>NC_051404.1:15963789-15964054 GCF_015228065.2 Penaeus monodon | reverse complement strand
CCCCCCCCCTTTTTTTTACTTTTCGTGCGTGTGCCAAAAGTCATCGTTCGGTTAGGTAGTTATTTGGAAAAAAATGCGATTGAGAATCCGAACAATTTTTTTTTTATTTGTTGCTTTGTTATTGTTTTGTTTTTCTTTTTTTTCTTTGTCTTTTTGTCGTTTTATCTGTTTCCGATTACATGAAACAACATGGCGGAGTATGGACACGAGTTACCAATAAAGTATTCTTTTGTGACCATTTAAAAAAAGGTCATGTCAAAGAAAC
>NC_051404.1:15962396-15963496 GCF_015228065.2 Penaeus monodon | reverse complement strand
CTCCCCTCAGTCCCCTCTCACCCTTTTTCTCCCCTCTCCCTCCTCCCCAGTCCCTTCTCACTCCCCTTCTCCCTTCTCCTCAGTCCCCTCTCATTCCCCTTTTCTCAGTCCCCTCTCACCCCTCGTCTCCCTTTAGTCCCTTCTTACCCCAAAACCCCTTCCCCGTTACTCCTCCCTCTCCCAACCCTCTCTCACTTCCCCCCCTCTTTCAATCCCTCTCCCCCTCCCCCCTCTTTCAATCCCTCCCCCCTTCCCCTCACCCCAGCCGAGGTTGAATCCTTTGCAGTCCGCTGGATGTAGGATGTTCTCGAGGACCCTCCTTTGGACACGAACTCCTCAGGGGATAGAGAAGGACGTCAGGAGGGGGGGGGGGTAAGGAGGAGAAGGGGGGTTAGGGGAGAGGACGAGGGGGGTTAATAAAGGAGGAGGGGGATAGGTTAGGGGAGAAAAAGAGGGGGTGTCAGGGTGGGGGAGGGAGTTACAGAGGAGGAGGAGAGGATGGGTTAAGAGGGAGGAGGAGGGGGTGGGTTAAGGGTGGGGGGACGGGAGTTACAGAGAAGGAGGGGGGTGGGTTAAGGGGGAGGAAGAGTGGGTCGTATGTGGATGGGGAGAGAGGGGGGGTGAGGGCTTGAGAGTTGGGGGTGGGGGATGGGGGAAGGGAGCGGGAGGTGAGTCATACTGGATTTTTTAAAGACCTTGAAGGGTATGAGTCGGAAGAATGGCGGAAATGTTGTTATTCATTTTGATGACATGATCGAAATGAATTTTTTTTTGTGTTTGTGCTTCATTCACCCTTTTTTGTCGTAGGTACATGCATATAGCTTTGGCAGAGATTAAAGTTTCATATAGTCATTCGTTCATTTACTCTCGTCTTCTTTCACACATTTCGTAGTACAAATCCCAGTTGTTGAAACCCGCCTTAAAGACTATATATCCTTAATATATTCATTGCGGAATCTAAAATTACACACTCCCTCATGGAAAAAGAGATAAATCCTACAATACGACCCGTGATGTAGGATTGTAGGCAGGACACACTGTAGCTTGGAAATACGAGCAGGGGAAATGGCAGAGGTGACGGCAAAGCGCGAGATCGACCG
>NC_051404.1:15961959-15962033 GCF_015228065.2 Penaeus monodon | reverse complement strand
GGCGTGGCGGGCCTAAGCGGATGCTGTACAGGAGAGCGTCTACTTTAATAAGGCCGGTTGGAGCGACGCTAGGC
>NC_051404.1:15960934-15961689 GCF_015228065.2 Penaeus monodon | reverse complement strand
GTTGAAAGGTTGGGGTCAAGACTAACTTGGTTTACCTTCATTTGGCTTGACTTGGTTTGACTTCGGGTGTTTGTTCCAGTAGTTCTAGTCTAGTCTTGATTTTTGCAAAACAATGAAAAGTAATGAAATAAAATGAAAATTTAAAAAGGAAGTAAATTGAAGAATAAAATGACATCAAAGCGAATGAAAAGTGTATAAAACGAAGGAAAACAACCAAAACCAAAAGAGAGAAAGACCTAAACACAAGTGAAAATACAAAGAAATTAAGAATAAGTGCGAACAAATAAAACAATAAAGTAAAGAGAGAATGAAATCTGATGAAAATCATGAAAAGAGAGTGGGAAACATAGTTCAGAAAAAATCACGAAATATAAATAAAAACTGGGAAAAAGTTGCGATCGCCGGCGAGTAGCAGTTTTAAAGGGCGCTTCCTCCCCCAGAGGGCGCCCCGGCGGTCATTAGGTATTGATCTTTGTCACGCCCTGACCTTCCTTCATTTCACTCTGACCTTGAACGTGTCTTGAACAGGTGGAGGCCAGTCTTAGGGTCACTTTCTTGCGGGTTCGGTGGGCTGGGTATCTTTACTTTGGATTCTTTTATGCTTTCTTGTGATCGGTTTTTGCTTGGTTGCCAGCGTCTTCCCTTTTCCCTCTTTCCTATGATGTCTTTCGTTGTCAGATTTTTATTCTCGCTTTCGTTGTTCTTATTATCCGTCTCTTACTGTCTTGTGCTCTCTCCCACCAGTGGGCTTATGT
>NC_051404.1:15960590-15960668 GCF_015228065.2 Penaeus monodon | reverse complement strand
GGTATTGTCATTTCTTTGGTTTTCATTCTTGCAAGTTCACCCGGAAGCGTCGGATGAAGAGGCCACTCCCGCGTGTCG
>NC_051404.1:15960309-15960405 GCF_015228065.2 Penaeus monodon | reverse complement strand
CTCTCGTTTGTTGACCTTTGTTAATTTCAGCAACTTTATGTCCGTGTGTTTTGTCAGACGCGGGTCGGACCCGGACGACACTGGGAGTGACACATC
>NC_051404.1:15960016-15960177 GCF_015228065.2 Penaeus monodon | reverse complement strand
CGACGTACATAAACACGACGTATAAGTTTTGATCGAAGAAGAAATTTCGCAACTAAATTACAACGCTGCGCTCTCCGTCTCTATCCATCAGCCGGCTTGTGTTTTCCGTCGCCTCGTTCTGGGTAGCTATCGAGGCATTAACACCTGCGGCTAGTGGTTGG
>NC_051404.1:15959061-15959670 GCF_015228065.2 Penaeus monodon | reverse complement strand
AGTCGGTGATAGAACGAGAGGAATTGACAGAAAAAAATAGCAACCTCACTAAAAATTACAAGCTAAGTAATAACTCGGTTGAGTTGATTGATCAGCGAGATAATTGTCGATCACGAGAGAGATGAGAAGTATAATGGAGATAAAAGAGGGAAGTTACAAGCGCGGGAAACATAACGGTAGTCGAGAATGACACTGGAAGCATCAGTATATCATTCCTAATATAATTACATTGCACTTCTGTATTTTATGAATATCGTTATTTTGTAGTTTCGGCGGGGAATATATGTACCGACTTTTTTATTATTATCAATTTAAGAGAGGAAAATAATAATAATAAAAAAAGTTTCCCCAACTGCTGTGTCCGAAACTGAAAAATAGCTCAGGGTCGTAAAGATGTTATGGGGACAAACTGACAACTTTCGTGTAAAGTTTACTCCACCTCTTCACGTGTTTTTTTTTTTTCGAAAATGGGGAATTTGTGACTTTTGGCCAAGGTTATTGTGTGAGGATTGTTCGGACTGTTACCAGAGTGGAAATTAAAGAAAAATACTGTATATTTCGTAGACTGGAAGCAAAGTTCGTATAGTAAAACACTTTTCTCTCGATAGA
>NC_051404.1:15958770-15959037 GCF_015228065.2 Penaeus monodon | reverse complement strand
CTCAATGAATGGCACTTTCTCGCACTGAATGGCATTTATTCATTGGCTCGCTTTCCCTCCAATGAATTGCCTTATTTCCTCTTTGAATGACATATGCAAATTAATTACTTTATTTCCCCGGCGAATGACAAGTCCGCCAAATAAATCACTTGTACTAAATGATCTTTTCTCTCCCTCCATTTATTTTTATATGCAGTGAGTGCTTTTCTTTTGTATATAAAGTGAGTGGTATTACTTTCTTAATATACGATGAGTAGCTTTTTTTTT
>NC_051404.1:15958163-15958299 GCF_015228065.2 Penaeus monodon | reverse complement strand
TGTCTGAGGTGACTTCTGACGCGTCGATTTTGCACCTGTGCTTCTGGAATGCAGATGAGTGAGACAAGCTATGATTTTGCTTGTCTTAGCCATTGCAGAGTTTTATGTTGTATCCTTTTTTTCTTACGTTTCTCGG
>NC_051404.1:15957995-15958108 GCF_015228065.2 Penaeus monodon | reverse complement strand
GTGTAATACGTCCAAAGTCTGAGAGAACATAAGTTGCTTCCAGAATTTGTTTAGAAGATATAAAACCCTGATTTCGCAAATTTAAGAATTGCAAAGAGACAAGACCCCCCCCC
>NC_051404.1:15957626-15957902 GCF_015228065.2 Penaeus monodon | reverse complement strand
CGACAAGATTCTTAATGTAGCGCAAACATATCACCTGATTGCACCATAATACACACCTGCCGTTATGGACGTAAATCGCCTTCCAGGTAAGTGAAGGAAGGCAGGTGCGCGCCCACCCGCCCGCGTCATGGTGGTTCCACCCTCCGACTAGGACAGGATTTTTTATATATTTATTCATTTACTTATTTTTTTATTAATATTATTATTTTTTTTATTTCTTTATTTTTTTTGTAATTGAGTGCAGAAACGGTGGTCGCAATTTTGGCTTTTGTTAAT
>NC_051404.1:15956965-15957494 GCF_015228065.2 Penaeus monodon | reverse complement strand
GGCAAAGACTTTTTTGGGCAGAGATTTTTAAAAACTTAAACAGAGAAAGAAGAATGGCAGGGAGGGGGAGGAGGGGTTGGGAGCTCAGTTTTTTTATCATTGTTATTATTATCTTTTTTTTCATTATTTTATTCCCGTGTGAGTGCGCGCGCGCGTGTGAAGCCCCTTAGGAGTTGAAGGGTTGACGGCTCATTATCCTGAGTGCCCGTCGTCGCTGTTATCCAGGGTCATGTGAGACAGTTCGTAGGCATGAGCTTCTCGTAGAAATTTTCTCACGTTGAAAGACTGAAATATCGTGAAATATTTCAAGTGCTCGATGGAAGGGAAGCTGTGTTGCCATTCGGGCCATTTTCCGCGCTAGGTACTTGGGGTTTTTGAGTTATGATCTAGCGGGAAGAAATGAAAGTTTGCTCTATGTTTTGCGATTTTTTCAAGGCCTTTTTTAACGGGAAAATGAGTTTTTTTACTCTTGTGTCTAGCGTTTTTTTGAAGTCCAGTGAAATGAAGTCTTTCCGAGCTGAGCGATTGG
>NC_051404.1:15956243-15956733 GCF_015228065.2 Penaeus monodon | reverse complement strand
GTGTGTGCGTGTCTGACAGCTTGTCTTTCTGAACGCCTTTCTCTTTATGTCTGTCTGTCTGTCAGGTCATTTTTTCTTTGCATCTGTCTGTCTGTCAGGTCATTTTTTCTTTGCATCAGTCTGTCTGTCAGGTCCATTTTTTTTTGCACTGTCCTGTCTTGTCGTTCATTTTTTTTTGCAATCTTCTGTCTTCGGTCTTTTTTCTTTTCATCTGTCTGTCTGTCAGCTTTTCTTTGCTCTTCTGTCTGTCGTTTTTTTCCCATTGTGTCTATCAAGTCATGTTTTCCTTTGTGTTTGTCTGTCTGTCAGGTCATTTTCCCTTTTTGTCTGTCTGTCTGTCTTTCACTCCGTCTGCGTTGGTCGCCATTACTGTCATCCAAGGCACTCATTCGTCTGCATCGCGGCGTCTTTGCGTGGGAAAAGCGTCGGGAAAAGAACCGAACTTTTTTTTAATGACTTACGCTATTTTTTGTTTGTTTGTTTGTTTCAA
>NC_051404.1:15955830-15955990 GCF_015228065.2 Penaeus monodon | reverse complement strand
TTTAGGAGTTTGGAGGCGGGAGGGAGGTGGAAAGGAAGAAGAAGAAAGAAAACGATAAAATTTTCCAAAGTGTAATAAGTTCTCATTCACTCGTCCGGGGAAGGTGTGTGTGCTCTTAACGGTGGGCGTGGGAGGGGGGGGGGAGTTAAGAAAACTCTGT
>NC_051404.1:15955561-15955663 GCF_015228065.2 Penaeus monodon | reverse complement strand
TAACTAAGGGGATATAAATCGTGTCAGTATTAAATATGATGACAAACGATTCCTGATGAAAGCACTCATAGTTAAATAGTTAATTACTGAGGAGAGAGGGAA
>NC_051404.1:15954520-15955529 GCF_015228065.2 Penaeus monodon | reverse complement strand
GGTTTAACCTGAAGAAAAACGAGCGTACAGTACGGACGTGAGGTTGGTCTTGATTTCCGTTTTGGCGTTGTTAACTTCGATCTCTGACTTGACGCTTGGTTTGCTTCGCTGATACGGGCTAAGCCTTCGTAATTGAGGTTAAAAGCCTGTGGTCTTATTGTTGTTAATTGATAAGTCAGATTAGATTTTGTTTTATTATTGTTGATGAGTTATAATGTTTTAGCATATTAAGATCTACATTTTCCCCCTATTTTTCTATCGAAATGATGATGAATCCCCGTCGGAAATTAGTAAAATGTCTGAATAGTCACCGGACAAGCTATTTTTAACGTGATTTAACGTAGGGGGACGAAATTTAGCGCCGACGAAAACTCCCACTTTTGGACTCAACGCGGCAGGTTCGGGAGGCGCCTTTTTAACATGGACGCCACGACGCTCATCACGGCAGGTGAGGATGAAGAAGGCCTCGAGGTAGGATGATAGGGCGTCCTGCATCGAGTCCTACCCGTGGCGACCCTCTCCTCTCCCTCCCGCCTTTTCTCTCCTTGCTCTCCTCTCTCTTCTTTTCTCTCCCCTTTTCTTCTGTCCTCTATACTCTTTCCCCTCGTTCCCTCCTCCCTTTCCCTCTCCCCCTCCTCCCTACCCCTCTCTCCCTCCTCCCTTCCCCTCTCTCTCTCTCCCTCCTCCCTTCCCCTCTCTCCCTCCTCCCTTCCCCTCTCCCTCCTCCCTTCCCCTCTCTCCCTCCTCCCTTCCCCTCTCTCCCTCCTCCCTACCCCACTCTCCCTCCTCCCTTCCCCTCTCTCCCTCAGCGCCGACACGCCGCGGCCACGGCTGACTCTGCGCCAGTGTATCGATCACGTGATTGGCCCACCCACCCCTCCTTCCCCCATTCTCTCTCCCTATCCTCTCATCCCCCCAACCTTCCCCTCGCACCCCTACTCCCTTCCCCATCTTTATCCTTACTCTCGTACTCCCGCCCTCTCTATACTATTCTCGACCCTTCTCGGTT
>NC_051404.1:15954264-15954333 GCF_015228065.2 Penaeus monodon | reverse complement strand
TTCTATTCTCGATAGGGCGTGGGGGGGTAGAGGGAGAGAGGGATGTGCGGCTCATGACCCCAGCGATGG
>NC_051404.1:15953855-15954145 GCF_015228065.2 Penaeus monodon | reverse complement strand
ATAAAGCGAAGGGTGGGAAACAAAGACCAGGTAAACGGAGGAAGAGTAGTGAGAGTAAGAATGAAAATAGGAAAGAGGAAATGGTGAGAGTGAAACAGGTTGAGATGATAACGAAAGGGAAGCGGAAAAAAGGCGAGAGAAGCGAACAAAAGGAAAGGAGGGGTGTATTGAGAATACAGGAAAATAATTTGAGAAGAGAGTGCATGGGAGAAACTTAAATGGAGGACGCTAAAATAAGATGATGTGAAACTGGGGTTGAGAATCCGTAGAGTTTAGAAAACACAGACGAA
>NC_051404.1:15953635-15953817 GCF_015228065.2 Penaeus monodon | reverse complement strand
CGTCAGAATGACTAAAGATATTAAATGAAAGAATGATTGATTAGGTATGTGTTATAATGAGGCAGGGATAGGAAACGAAAATATGTGAAAGGGAATTTGAAGAGGTAGGAAGCTATAAATTAAGAATGCGATTGAGAGACTTACGTGTCGGTTTTTACGCGTACGTGCTGCATTGTTACGCA
>NC_051404.1:15953279-15953500 GCF_015228065.2 Penaeus monodon | reverse complement strand
TTTCCTTTTACACAATTAGAATGATTCTCCATACAGAACTCACGATATTAATCATATAGATATTAATCAGATCAATTCCACGCCGAATTTAGATGCTTTTTAAACAGGAAACGAAAAGCACGATTACTTGGCGTTTGTTAAGAATTAGCGACCCATTAAGTGCAGTGATTCGCGAATGAAACGCGATACACTGGTTTTGCAAAGGCCATTGTGCACCGCTG
>NC_051404.1:15952870-15953215 GCF_015228065.2 Penaeus monodon | reverse complement strand
TAACCAGCGATGACTGCATCGGTATCGGAATAATGGTATTGCCTGCGGCTTTCTCTTTAAAGGGAACAATCACCGCATGTTTGGTATTGACGAGAGGGTGGTATTGATCCCGTATTTCTGTTGGGTCTTCTGGTATCGGTGGTAGCAGCAGTGGTATCGATTATACTTTATATGATAGAAATTCTCGATACGATATTGGCAGAGCACTTGTCGGTAGCGTACTATCACCGATACCGTTATAGATACGGTTTTGGTAGCGGCGGTTGCGGTGGTAGCAGGAATATTATCGATGGTATATTTAGGGTTGGAATTGTTGACAGAAGGCTGGTATCGATAACTGATTAA
>NC_051404.1:15952598-15952831 GCF_015228065.2 Penaeus monodon | reverse complement strand
GTATGGTAGCAGTGATAGTAGTTATGTTATCGATAATATCTCATAATTATAGATAAAGAAATATTGATATTATACTGATGGAGGCATGGTATCGACCGCATACTCTTCTAGAGTTTTATTCTGGTAGCCTTACAAGCATGGTATTGGTAGCGGTGTTAGCGTGACGTCGGCCCGGCTATGTGGTCGGCCGCTCCAGTACCGCAGTGGTGCGTGTCAGGCGGGTAGGGGTGCGG
>NC_051404.1:15951784-15952129 GCF_015228065.2 Penaeus monodon | reverse complement strand
AAAGCGATTTTCTTCGTTTTTTTTGGAGTGGGGTTGGTTGGTCCATGTTAAGAGTCTGGGTTTACAAGGTTGTGTGTTTAATGGGTTGTGCGTTTGTTATTAATTGGTTTCTGGATATGAAATCTGTTCGATATCAGCGATTCTTCTATCTTTTTTTTTTAAGTCCGTGGCGGTTAGTCTTTCGGCATTTCTACCAATCATTGTTCCTTCTTCTGCGTTTCTTTGGCTCCGCCCCCTTGCGCTTCACACCCACGCTACCCCCCTCTCCTCCCCTGCCCCCTCCCCCTTCTGCGTCCAGTGCTGCATACGCGGCCGGCGACGCGTCTCTACCTTCGCGTCTTTCCT
>NC_051404.1:15951050-15951474 GCF_015228065.2 Penaeus monodon | reverse complement strand
CCCATTTTTGCAGAAGTAAGGTATTCTCTTCACACTCTATGGAATGTCCGAGACTATAGAAAATGGCGCCCGGTCCTGCTTCGCCGACGACCGCATCCGGCGCTGATTAATTAATTGCCACCCAATTATAAATCCTGCTTGGTCTACTGTTGATTTATGTTCGGTCCGGCCTTTTAAGAAAACCTTTTAATTAACGTCCTCTACTTTATTTAATGTTTTAGATAGAAAATTTCGCAGTATTCAGCGTTTGTGTGCGTGAGGGGGGAGGTTAGCGAGGGTGGCTGGGGGGAAGGGGTAGAGGTGGTGTAGGGAGGGGGTAGAGGGGGAGTGGGTGAAGGAGGAGGGTCGCGCTCAGATTTTGTGTTATTGACGATGGCGCTCAGTCCGGCGCGCCACACACTTTCAAGCACGTTTCGTTGTAGTT
>NC_051404.1:15950701-15950941 GCF_015228065.2 Penaeus monodon | reverse complement strand
CTGAGGGAGTTAGTAGTTGATGATGTCCTACTCTGGCATATGTAATGTGTATATGTAAACACACACGCGCGTGGGCAGAACCATATACGTAGTATATGTTTGGTTTAATTACCAGTCAAGAAAGAGACAAGAAAAAGAGAAACGAAGCCGATGTATGACTCGTAGGCGATTTATTTCAAGTGAACTGCCATGAGATATAGCCAGCGCTTCGTCTTGCGTCGGAGGAAATCGGCGAATCCC
>NC_051404.1:15950383-15950514 GCF_015228065.2 Penaeus monodon | reverse complement strand
CCCATTTTCCTTGATAGCGCGGTACGGGTTAGTGATGAATGCAGAGTTGGTTAATGTATTGACCACCCACTGCCATCTCTCGCTCCGCCTACCTACGCTGCATCTGCACACCGCCTGCGTTACTCCTGTCA
>NC_051404.1:15949919-15950210 GCF_015228065.2 Penaeus monodon | reverse complement strand
ATTTTCTTACACGTACCATCATTTGCAATATAGTTAGCTTGTAGTCTGCGTCCTTGTCCGTATATTTGGTTAGGACAAAGCCAGAGGCAGCGGGCCTTGAATGGCAAACAGGAGCCGGACATTAAAAGCATTTCAGGACGTGATATCATTTCTGGACTCTCGGTTTATGCTTGTGTGTGTGAGTGTGTGCGTAAATACGTACATATATTTACAGTTACTGACCCACGTAGAGACACTTAGGAATGGTTGTACTTGAGCTTGTTCTTACACTTAAACGCACTTAAACGCACG
>NC_051404.1:15949516-15949787 GCF_015228065.2 Penaeus monodon | reverse complement strand
GTGCTCGCGAAGCCCTGGTCTTTGCAACAGCGAGGCAAGCGGACCACGTGTCGTGAGCAGACGCTGGCCTCATCACACGCCGCCCTTCGTCCCACACCTGCTGCCTCGCCTTCGGTATCTGTTCCATGTCCGATGTTCTCTCGGTTTCCTATTTCACTCTTTATTGCTTTTTATTAGTATTATTATTTTTTTGAATTATTATTTACCAGTTTCTTTTGTGTATGCTTTTCCCTCTCTTACTGTGTTTTTTTTTCAGCGCCGCTCTCTCAAC
>NC_051404.1:15947203-15949446 GCF_015228065.2 Penaeus monodon | reverse complement strand
AACCTCGCCCACACGCCACCCGTTCTGTTTCTCGTGGGCGTGGCCTTGCCAGCTGGGCGTGGGAGCGACCCGTCTCCCGGGTTACTAACCTTGTTTGACCTTCCTTGATCTGGGGTAGAATAGTGTTAGGACGAAGAGATGGGAAGGAAATTAAAAAAGAATGTAAGAGTCTTTTGTTTGGATATAAGAATCTTGGTTTGTCTGTCTGTTTTCTTTTCCTCCATCAGTCTCTCGTTATTTCTTTTTTCTTTCTCTCCTTCTCCTACTCCCGTGATCCGTCTCATTCCTTCCTTTCATTTGTCTCCTTTTTTTTCTCGATAATAACTTTCATGCGGTTTTCCTTTTGCTTTTGACCTTCGTGTCTCCCTCAGACTTTTCAGTATTTCCCAAATCATTCTTCGTGTTGTCCTATCGTCTCTTTCTGTTCTCTCTGTTCTTCTTCTGTTTTCCTTTCGTCTTATTCGTCCCTTTCGTCTGTTTCCATTATCTTCCCTCTCTGTTCACTCTGTTCTTCTTTTCTCCTTATCTTCCCTCTCTCTTCCCTTTGTTTTCTTCTTCTTTTCTCTTTTCTCCCTTCCTCTTTCTCGCCTTTCCTCTGTTCCTCCCCTTCGCCTCGCTGGAACATCCAATCTCCACCAAACGAAACACGAATAATCGGCGCCTGTGTCTTCTGCTTTCGCTCTCGCTTCGATTTTTACTCTCTTCCTCTCTCTGTCTCTCCATATTTGTGTTTGTATTTTTATTTATTCCGCTTTCTCTTTCCTTTGTGTCTTTCTCATTCCCTTTTGCTTTCTCTTTCTTTTATCTTTCTCTTTCTCTTTCCCTTCCTTCTCCTTTTCTTTCGTTCTTTCTAACTTTCACTCTCTTTCTCTCTCTCTTTCCCTCCGTCTTTCTCCCCCTCTCCTATCTCCCTTCCTCCCTTTTCCTCCACTTCCTCTCTCCCTCTCCCTCCTACTCTCACCTTCCTCACCCTTGTAATCCCCTCTTTCTCACCTCTTCCTCTCTTCCTTTTCCTCCCTCTTCTTCCCCTTCTTTCTCCCCTCCTCTCTCCCTCTTCCTCATCCTTGTACTCCCCTCTTTCTCCCTCTTCCTCTCTCCCTCTTCCTCATCCTTGTACTCCCCTCTTTCTCCCCTTCCTTCTCCCTCTTCTTCCTTGGTCCCTCTTTCTACCACTCTTCCTCTCTCCTCTTCCTCATCCTTGTACTCCCCTCTTTCTCCCTCTTCTCTCTCCTCTCCCATCCTTGTACTCCCCTCTTTCTCCCCTCTTCCTCTCTCCCTCTTCCTCATCCTTGTACTCCCCTCTTTCTCCCCTCTTCCTCCCCTCCCCCTTTCGCTCCCAAGGTCACTGTCGGGGGGAATGTCAAGGAACATCGATTTTTCGTCTACTCTCCCTACTGCCCTTTCAGCTCTTCTCCTTCCTCTCTTCTCTTCTCTCCTTTCTTCTTCCTCCTTTCTCTCATCTTTTTTCGTTTTCTTTTTTTTCTGTTTTTGTGTTCCTATTATTATGATTTTTTTCTCTCTCGGTTTTGTTGTTTTCTGTCTTCGATATCGCTTCTAATTCTGTTCCTTCCTCCTCGTATTCTTTATTCTTTTTCTCTGTCTATGTTTATATTTATCTTGTTTCTATTGTTATCTTTTTTTATATTGCTTTTATTTTTCTTTCATCTATTGTCTCTTCTTTCTTTCCTACCTCTTCCTCCTCTTCATTATTCTGTTCTGTTTGCTATGTATATTTTTTATTCTTCTATTATTATCTTCATTTTTTCTTTGATTCTTTTCTCTCTTCGATATTTATTCTCTTCTTCCTGCTCGTCATATTCCCCTGGTTCTTTCTTGCACTTTTTATTGTTTTCATTATTTCTCCCCCTCTCTCTCTCCCTTCCTCCTTCCCTCCCTCTCTCCTCCCCACCTCCCCTCCTCCCCCTCTCTCTCTCTTTCTCTCTCCCCTTCCCTCTCTCCCTCCCCATCCCCCTCCCCCCTCTCTCTCTTTCTCTCTCTCCTTCCCTCCTCCATGTCATTTCCAGTATCATTACTCAACCTTTTCATCCTTCTCTCGATTCGCCCTCATCTCCCCATCTCTTTGTCCCCTTTTATTCATCTCTTCCTTGTCATTTCCTCTTTTTACCGTTCCCCTCTTCCCTTCATCCCCTCTTCTACGCTACCCTTTTGCCTTTCCGGGAAAAGTACGTGGGAATAGATATGAAAGAAGGGTAAAGAATAGGGATCAGATTAGGAGTTAAAAA
>NC_051404.1:15946932-15947030 GCF_015228065.2 Penaeus monodon | reverse complement strand
AAAGAATGTTTCATCACAGGAACATGACGAAAAAAGTCCTTTTACGTCATGTTCCTGGTGAAAGTATCCTAGATAATTGGTAAATTGTCTTGGGGCGA
>NC_051404.1:15946779-15946900 GCF_015228065.2 Penaeus monodon | reverse complement strand
GGAAGCGGAAGCGAGGTAATAAGTCACAGGAGAACGAGGGGGAGAAGGAAATAGTGAAAAAGAGAATGAAATATAATGGAAGAGAGATAGTGTGATGGCTGACAGAAGATCGGGGTGAGTC
>NC_051404.1:15946512-15946670 GCF_015228065.2 Penaeus monodon | reverse complement strand
CCAAGCGAACTAATTACTTGGCGCTTTTAATTACTCTTTTTGTTATCGGTTGGTTATCAGTGGCAATAATGGAACGATCGCGCTCGGCTTATTAGTAGGATGACCCTCCCCTGTTATGTGTGTGTGGTCCGAGGCTGGCGTTTGGCAGGTAAAGATGT
>NC_051404.1:15945811-15945977 GCF_015228065.2 Penaeus monodon | reverse complement strand
GCGCATTCCTTCAGCGGTGCGTCTTCGCTCCCCTTAATCCTACGTGTAAAAGTGTCGCCTTCCCTCAGGGGTTGGGGGCCGAGTAGGATAATTACCTCCGCCCTTTTAGTCCTTGCAGTCCTCCGTGGATTCGAGGGGAGCGATACGGATCTCTCGGCGGACGGTG
>NC_051404.1:15944750-15945436 GCF_015228065.2 Penaeus monodon | reverse complement strand
GGTGGAATTGAGAGCCGAGGGAAAGGGACAGGCGAGGAGGAAGGCAAACATACCTCTGTTGGGGTTGTCAGTTGGGGGGGGGGGTAAGGGGGAGAGGATGATGCCTCATTACACGCTAGATGATAACGCTTATCAGTGGAGGCCGGCGTGTGTCACTGGAAAGGGAGAAGGGATGGGGGGGATAAGGAGGGTAAGGAGGATAGGGGAGGGAGGACCTATCCTAAAGTTTGGAGGACGCGTGACGGAATAAAGAACGCGATGGTAAAATGAAGGATAAAAGGGAGGATAAAAGTGGAAAAAGGGTTATAAAAAGAGAGAAGGAGACGGAAAACTAGAAATAGATATGAACAAGGAAGAAGACAGAAGAAGGATGGTATTTGATAGAAAGATAGGAAAACCGTAAAGAAACAAACAAACAAAAAAAAAAGAGGGAAAAAATAAGAATTGCAAATAAAAGAGTTAAAGAGGGTGAGGAAGACATAAGAAAGAGTCTTAGAAATCGAAGAAGGATCGAAGACTTTATGTTAGGAAGACGAAGCTCGCGTTACATATAAATCCCTTCTGTAGATGCCACGCTGGTTGTCCTTCGGTCGGTCGAGAGGATTGGATCGCTTTATCTCGCTTATAGATTACGGGATCCTCTTTCTCGATGGTTAAAAAGGTGGAGTTCAAGGAGAGGAAAAGTA
>NC_051404.1:15944617-15944694 GCF_015228065.2 Penaeus monodon | reverse complement strand
GCTGGGTGAGGTGTGGGTAAGGGAGATGGGGAGAAAGAGGGAGACAGTAAGTGTGAGCATGAGAGTGCCGGTGAGGG
>NC_051404.1:15944372-15944476 GCF_015228065.2 Penaeus monodon | reverse complement strand
CGATTGACAGATAAACAGAGTCGACAAAAAACACGACGAGAACGTAAGCGGAGAACCCTCCCTTCGACTAGCGGCATTCCGCCCACAGGAACGCGAGGGGGCGT
>NC_051404.1:15944044-15944342 GCF_015228065.2 Penaeus monodon | reverse complement strand
TGCTGGTGCTGCCGTGGCGGGGGACTTGTCGTAAATGTCATAGCACTCTTCCTGCAACACTGCCTCTTCCGCGATACCCCGCCAAAGTACCTTCTTGTCGTATTGATCTGACGTAGTACACCCTGGCCGCTTCTGTTCCATGGTTGCAGAACTAAATGATGTGTTTCAGTTGTTTTCATTTCATGTTGGATTTATTTATTGATGTATCTTTCATGAATGGTGTAGCCATATTTGGTGCTGTAATCGTATTTTATTTGTTGATGCATTTCTGTATGTCAATCTGTATGCCGTGTTTCTT
>NC_051404.1:15943429-15943843 GCF_015228065.2 Penaeus monodon | reverse complement strand
TTATATGTCTGTGTGAGATGGTTGCTGTATTTATTTCTTATCATATTGTGTAATTCCTTTTTTTGTTCGTTCCTTTTTTATTTTATTTAGTTGAAGTAAGGAGAAAGTCGAAGTCGGTTGCATCAGCTGGCGTCTTTGCCCGTGGACTCGTCTGTTTAATCATCTCGTAGAATCTCAGAACAGTCTTAAGTGTTTACCAAGAAGTTGATGGTAATTCGTGCAGCAGCGTTTACCGAACACCCTTCTAATGTGTTTGTGTTGCGGGGACTCCATCCAGTCCAATTAATCCCAATTACTGTTTTACTATGTAACTGCAACGACCGCCCCGCCCCGAGCGACTGACGGTGTACTCCGCGCTGTAATTATACATCCTAGACCAATATAGCGATGTTGTGCTAGCTGCTTGTGGAGTTA
>NC_051404.1:15942937-15943129 GCF_015228065.2 Penaeus monodon | reverse complement strand
TATCGGTCTGTTTGTGTGTTTTGGCGACGGCGATAGCAGTGTTTCGGAAGGGCCTTCTGCTGGGTGATCATCGCGAAATGGCAGGGAAGTCTATGCAAATAAAAGACTCAGCATAATGGGAAGAAGATGCCCATTCGGAGCGTATTATTGTGCAGTCGAGCTCCTTGTTATCATGTAGAACAGCCTCTTCTC
>NC_051404.1:15942416-15942570 GCF_015228065.2 Penaeus monodon | reverse complement strand
CAGAAAGTCGGGAGATAGCAAGCGTCTTTTCCCTGATTGCTTATCCCTGGTCCATTCCATGTTCTGAGCGAAAGAGACGAAGGAACGAAGGAAGGGGAAAGAAGGAGAAGGAAGGGAGATAAGAAGCCCATCCTCTCTGCTTGCTTATCTGTGA
>NC_051404.1:15942263-15942396 GCF_015228065.2 Penaeus monodon | reverse complement strand
ATTCTGCTGCGGTTTATGGAAGTGCTCGATAAAGAAGATGAGTAATAGAGGAGGAGGAAGACGAATGGGAGGAAGGAGAGTGATGAAAAAGAGAAGTTTATTGAGAAAAAATCAGCTGGGGATAAAGTGGAAT
>NC_051404.1:15942040-15942126 GCF_015228065.2 Penaeus monodon | reverse complement strand
TACGTTTTGGCCCGTGAGCTGTGGCAAGGGCGAGGCCGCTGCCGCCACGAGGCTCCCTTGATGCTCAGCTACACTGGAGCGCCTCC
>NC_051404.1:15941851-15941925 GCF_015228065.2 Penaeus monodon | reverse complement strand
ACTCCTAGACACAGGCTCGCCGCGTTTAAAGAGGAGTACTTCGTCTCACCTCCCTCACTCCCTTTCGCTTGGTG
>NC_051404.1:15941616-15941800 GCF_015228065.2 Penaeus monodon | reverse complement strand
GTAATTTGTGTTTAGTTGTACTCCGTTCGCGAGTTGTTGTTTTTCTTCATATCCCTAACGATTTTTGTTGGCTTTTTTCCTTGCTTTTTATTACTTTGATTTGTATGCAGTTGTATAAATTTTCTCGTTTTTTCGCAATCTTTTGTTTACTCTTCCTATATTTTTCCAGTTTTTCTTGTGTCAC
>NC_051404.1:15941381-15941449 GCF_015228065.2 Penaeus monodon | reverse complement strand
CACTGCCACATACTAACTCCCCTCAGGTTCCACGTACGGGAGCATCGGACACACAGCTTGAAGGTGCG
>NC_051404.1:15941252-15941319 GCF_015228065.2 Penaeus monodon | reverse complement strand
AGGGCGCGGCCAAGGTCTGCGTGTGGTGGTTTACGGGTCTTTACTATCTGGGGTCTTCCCCGTTTCC
>NC_051404.1:15940943-15941213 GCF_015228065.2 Penaeus monodon | reverse complement strand
CCTTTATCCTCTTCCCCTCTTTACCCCCTCTTCCCCTCCTCTGTTCCTCTCTCCCTCTCTCCTCGTCCCCTTAGAATATCTCCCTCCCCCCCTGCTCTTTCTATTTTTTTTTTATTCATTTCATAATATTGTTTAATATTTTTTCTTTTTTTCTCCCGTCTTGGTGTCAGTTTGAATTCATTATGAAATTTTTTATCTTCTTTTTTTTACAGTTATGTGGGAGGTTTGGTTAAAGTTGGGATGCCGGATGAGGGAAAAAATTGTTGCTAT
>NC_051404.1:15940550-15940767 GCF_015228065.2 Penaeus monodon | reverse complement strand
AGGAAAAGCGGTATGAAAGAGAGAAAAAACATTAGAAGAGAAAAAGGAAAGTAGAAGGGCAAAACGAAGCGAAGAGAGGTAAAAAGCACGGGAAGAGGGAGAGATTCATGAACATCCACACAACAACAGGGTTCATTGGCGCTGGAACTGCTTTTGGGGGAGGCTCCGGGACAACGCAGGCCGCTCGCTGTGGACACGTCCATCTACGTTCTTCCAT
>NC_051404.1:15939170-15939373 GCF_015228065.2 Penaeus monodon | reverse complement strand
ATTACTCTTTTTAACTGTTAACTGCTTGTTACCTGCCATCCCCCCTTCCCTCCTTCCCTTATTGTCCGCCCCCCCCTTTCCCTTCCTCCTCCTCTTCACCTTCCTCCTCTCCTTCCTCCTCTTTTCCTTCCCCTCTCTTCTTCATCCTTCCCTCTGTGCCATGTTGCAACCAACGTAAGTCACAGGGCCCAGTGGGGAAAATG
>NC_051404.1:15938844-15938956 GCF_015228065.2 Penaeus monodon | reverse complement strand
AGAGACCGCTGGGCTCTATAAGGCTCTGTATTCCATCAGCAGTAATTTGACTAGCCGAGCTCTTGGAACGAGTTAGATTGGAGTGTCTCCGTGGCCAGAATGCTAAACAATA
>NC_051404.1:15938402-15938709 GCF_015228065.2 Penaeus monodon | reverse complement strand
GTTCATTTGCCTCCTCATTCATCCGCGTTCGTTCGTTGTTCTCTTATTCTTTCCATCCTTCATCACTCCCCCTCTCCACTTTCTCTCCCTCCCCCTTGTGCTCCTTTGCCTGCTTCCTTCCTTCCTTCATCTCTCCACTCTACTCCAATTCCTGGTTTTCCCCCTGTTGCTACCTCCCCTCCTCTCCTTCTTCTCTTTCACTTAGCCTCAGCGCAGCTCCCCCCCCCTACCGCCAAGTGTCTGCTCTCGTGTTTTCTCGTTTTCTCGCCAGTGCTCGTGTTTCCTCGGCAGTTCTCGCTGTCCTCGT
>NC_051404.1:15938286-15938366 GCF_015228065.2 Penaeus monodon | reverse complement strand
ATATCCTGAGTAAATAAAGTGTGTCTTCCGTGTGATGTTTTTTTTTTCAGTGTCTTTGAGTCTGCTCATCTGTCTGTACT
>NC_051404.1:15937871-15938041 GCF_015228065.2 Penaeus monodon | reverse complement strand
GCCGAGATACACATTATCCAAGTGTCACGCTTGGCTTCCAAAAATATCCACCTCCACGAAATTGCGGCGAAAGTTTACGTCTTAAGTCATCGCTGTGACGGCCCTCGAGTGACGTCACTGCAGAAGGTCGCGCCGTCGCAAAAACGAAAACAAATATAAATACGTGCCTT
>NC_051404.1:15937637-15937706 GCF_015228065.2 Penaeus monodon | reverse complement strand
CAAATCGGAAACTGCACATGCTGCACTACGAAGTGTAGAGGGTAAGATGGCGAGGAGGGAAGGAAGACA
>NC_051404.1:15936642-15937398 GCF_015228065.2 Penaeus monodon | reverse complement strand
AGCAAACGGGAAAGGGGGCGTGGCCAAGAACGCAAACGGATGGCGATCGTCACTTGTTTCCGCTATTCGCTCTGGCGGCTGGACCTTGAAGCTAAGATGTCAGTCGCCGGGTTGTTGTGTATGGGCCAAGGGCTGGCTTGTGCACTGGCTTTCGATATTTTGGCCTCTGTGGTCTTGGTTAAGTGGCCTTCGTTTATTGGTCTCTTTAAATTCTCTTTCTTTAATCGTCTCTTGAATTGGTCTTTCTTTATTGGTCTCTTTAAATGCCATTTATTGACCAGTCTCATTAAATGGTCTTGATTTGTTGGTCTCTTTAAGTGGCTTTCATTTACTGGTGTTTTTAATTAGCATTAACTGGTTTCATTGAATGGCCCTTATTTATGATAGATAAAGAGTACTTTGCGTTGGATAATCATTAGGACTGAGATGGTGTCACTTAATTCCGATAATGACAATAACCGGTCGCAAATCTGACGCCATTTTTAAGGTTATATACAAGTTTAAAGAAATGAAAATGAAAATCCAATTATTGATGCCTTCGTCTATCAATTTTTTTAATCCTCTGAATATTAATAACCTTGATAAAGACTGATAAATCGTGTACGCCGACGGGGAAATTCTTTTTTATTTTTAGTCGAAAAAAGTTTTAATTGCGTAAAAGAGAAAAGTTTTCCTTCGTCACCAAAGACAGCGAAATGACGCCGAAACTTTATTAGTGTTTAGGAGACTTTTATTTAGTTATTTAGGTTGCTACCT
>NC_051404.1:15936139-15936437 GCF_015228065.2 Penaeus monodon | reverse complement strand
TAGCACGAGGGTGAGCAGCGCTCTGAACCCTTGGCATTAAATTCTCTTTCGCTTAAATCAACTGATTTGTTTGAATTATTTCGTGCATATATTGAAAAGTTTGGGATGGAATGGCACAAAATTTCCCGAACGCTTTTCCAATATTGTTTGTAATTTGATTTTTTCCTGCATTTATTCTAGTTTACGTCTGCCCCGACGCCCGCCAGTTCTCGTAAACGTATCTAATTTCTTGGGGTCAGCTTGAAGGAGGCTGGCCAGACGTCGGCCGGCCTCGAGCGCCTCAGAGGGACCATCTCGG
>NC_051404.1:15935384-15935765 GCF_015228065.2 Penaeus monodon | reverse complement strand
TCGAAAGATATTTCAGACTTAGATTCGTGTTAACCTGCCACATCTCTCTATAACCGGATGAGACCGGCTCGTGTTCGTACGTGCGTGAGTGCGTATGTATTAAAAGGACGTTCTGAGGTTTTCGTTTCGGTGAAAGGCTTTTGCCGTATTTTGGTACGGATTTTATTGTCGTTTTTGTTGTTTTGTTTGAAATCCAATTTGGTTGATACTTGTCAGGATTTTTTGTTACTTTTCGTTATATCATATTTCTTATATTTTTTTTTTGTGGATTGCTATGGTTAACGGTTGTTTGGTATCGTTGTTGATTTTGCCATTTTTTATGATGATTTGATAAAAATGTTTCTTTAATATAATGCTATTGTTAACATTGCTGCTGCTTTA
>NC_051404.1:15934990-15935116 GCF_015228065.2 Penaeus monodon | reverse complement strand
AGAATATGCAAGATGTGAGATAAGCAGGAGCGAGGAGGGGTAGGGATGGGGACGGCGACTCCAGGGTACAGTTCGGAGGGGGGATGGGATACGGTGGGGGGTAGGGATCTCCAGAAGGGTGGGGCT
>NC_051404.1:15934560-15934639 GCF_015228065.2 Penaeus monodon | reverse complement strand
GTATGAGGGAGTGCTGTGTCTGTTTATGGTAAACGGATTCCAAGGATGGCGAAGATGGAGAGAAGAGGAGAAAGGAGGG
>NC_051404.1:15934342-15934407 GCF_015228065.2 Penaeus monodon | reverse complement strand
AAATAGGATAAAATTATTAAGAAAAAGGAGATGATAAGAAAATCAGTTATATAGTATCGATTCAG
>NC_051404.1:15934077-15934223 GCF_015228065.2 Penaeus monodon | reverse complement strand
CGACGTTTGAAAGGAGAACGACAGGCGAGAAGATTCCAGAAGCCATTATTGCGGAGCAGACAAGATTCTCCGCCAATATTTCAGCCAAAATTATCATTCCATTGTCCTCATTTCCTCCCCCCCCCACCCCACCCCAAATGCTTGCC
>NC_051404.1:15933770-15933835 GCF_015228065.2 Penaeus monodon | reverse complement strand
AGCTGTCTTCCCCCCCTTATATCTCCCATGATCGTGAGAGTTCAATGAATTAATGATACGCTCCT
>NC_051404.1:15933168-15933490 GCF_015228065.2 Penaeus monodon | reverse complement strand
CAGCCCTCCATCCTCCAGACTTAATCCTCACCCTAAGGACCCGCGTGGACTCCGCTTATTAAAACAGAAATCCGCGGTTTCTGCCCACAATACATGTCATTCAAATGGGACATGGTTAACCGAACGCTTTGAATATTTGCTTTTTCTCTCATCGGAGTAAATCGACATTGATGGTGAATGTCCGTGAAGATAATTGGTGTTTATGCTGATAATGTTGATAATGATGAGACGGATTCTGATTTCCATGACACTTTTTTATTGAATTTGAGGACTTTTTATGGGTACGTTTTTCTTGATTTTAGTGACACGTCATTCGTTTTTT
>NC_051404.1:15932689-15932880 GCF_015228065.2 Penaeus monodon | reverse complement strand
ATTACCCTCAGATTCAGTGTGTGTGAGCACTAATTTTCGCGGGAAATTTCCATCTGTCGAGTCCGTAATGCAAGTTGCGGCTCTTGCAACATCGGGGAATTAAGTTGCGGGTGTGCATGTGCAAGGAGCTTAAATAAAGCAAGGGAGAACCGCTCATTCAAACCAAGCTCGGGTTTCGTCTCTCGCAAGCC
>NC_051404.1:15932207-15932562 GCF_015228065.2 Penaeus monodon | reverse complement strand
TATATTCAGAATGGGCTTGTTGTGGTAGGCTATCTTCACATTCATTAATGGCGGTTACGGTATATTCTCGTTCGGCATTAGCGTACTACAACATTTGCGGGCTCAGTAGTAGCGTACTACAAAATATTCGCATTCAGGGCTCGTTACAATATTTCGCGCGTTCAATAGTAGCTATTACAGAATATCCGCGTTCACTGTGAGCGTGTGTTCAGGGAGTGACGCATTTCCGGCCTGGATGATGTAAAGGCTGGCTTGGACTCAGGTGCACGCGCGTGGGGTGTGTGTGCGTGTGGGTGAGATGCGTGTAGGTGGTGGTCATACACGCTTGCGCTAGAGAGATGCGCTCGCAGTAATC
>NC_051404.1:15931105-15932162 GCF_015228065.2 Penaeus monodon | reverse complement strand
GTATAAACAGATTTGATAAATGCATACAAATATATTCATTCATATTTCCTTGAAAAGTAAATATGGCAGAATTCACTTTTTATGATAGATTTGCCGGGATATATATACATATTTTTTAAATACTTCATGGCTGGGCTCTGCATTTGCAAAATACATTGAGAAGCGGAATATCACCTTGAGGAAAGTTGAAAAACATGTATTACCCCAGGGATTGGCGCGGGGGGGGGGTTAAGTCTCGGTAGAGGATGTGGCCAGAGAAAGGATGGGGAGAGAAGAGGAGTAGGAAGAGGAAGAGAAAGAGGAGGGGGAAGAGGAGGAAGGAAGGAGGAGGAAGAAGAAGAAGAGGAATAATGATAAGAAGAAGAAAAAGGAGAAAGAACAGTTGATGAGTTTAAACCATTTGGAAGGAGAGAGAAGACAACAAGAATAATTAGAAGGGATAGGAACAGGAGAAAGAAGGAGATATAAGGGTTGTGAAGAGGAGAGCAAGAGGGGAGGAAGGAGGGAGAGGCTTGAAGGAGGAAAGGGAAAAAAAGAGTAGGAGGAGGTAAAGAGATGAAGGAAACGGGAAGACGGGAGGAGTGAAGGGAAGAAGAGAGGAGGCAGAAGAAAGAGGGGGATATAGAGAGGGTGGAAGGCAGTAGGAAGAGGAATGGCTAGGAAGAAGGGAGGAAAGAGGTGCTAAAGAGAGAGAACGTACGAAAGAAACGGAGGCACAAGGCAGAAGAGAGAAGACACAAGAGTAAGAGAGAGAAGGAAAGAGCGTAAGGACATAGAAAGCGGGGAGAAGAGAGAAAGAAAACAAAATGCAGGGACGGAAAGAGGGGAGGAATGAGGCGGTGAATAGAAGTAGAGGAGGAGAATGAGGCGGTGAAGGAGAGAGAGGGGGAGGAGGAGGAGAAGGAGAGAGAGGGGGAGGAGGAAGAGAAGGGATGGAGGGTGGGGGAAGGGGACAAGGGAAGAGGTGCGCGTGTTTGCCTGTCGTCGCCGCCCACACGCTGAGAGACACTTGACCCTGTATCGACACCGCCCTGGTCTCATGCAGGCAGGGGGAAGG
>NC_051404.1:15930737-15930806 GCF_015228065.2 Penaeus monodon | reverse complement strand
GCTTATTATTTTATACTGTTAAAGTATTGCCTTTTCCCTCCCCTCTTCTCCATTTTCTTCACCTATCGC
>NC_051404.1:15930259-15930614 GCF_015228065.2 Penaeus monodon | reverse complement strand
CCATCCATCCGCATCAGTTCTTTTTCGCCCCACTTCCTCTTCTATCTCCCCCATCCCTACCTCCCTCCTTTTCTTTCTCCTCTCCTCCTCCCTCTCCTCCCTTGCTTTCTCCCCTCCCCTCCGTCTCCTCCTTTTCTTTCTCCTCCCCCCTCCCTTGCCTCCTTTTCTTTCTCCTCTCCCTCCCTCTCCCCCCTTCTCCCTCTCCTCCCCCTCTCAATCGGCATCAATCGGCGATCGGAGTTCACCTTCGAGAGTAGTTTAAACAGATCGTATTATTCATCGAGGAAATTGTGTGTTTGATTTCCAATACTAGAGTTGGGAGGATTAATTGGTAATTGCAATCTCGAAATGAACG
>NC_051404.1:15929581-15929737 GCF_015228065.2 Penaeus monodon | reverse complement strand
ATTCTTCCCTTTTTAGATAAATATAATTCAGGGCATTATGCAGCGCCATGTCTTCCTGAGACCTTCCTCGCCCTCTTACATCTTGCAAACTATTGTTCTTTTCTTTCACTCGTGTGCCCTCTTATTTGTACCTGAGAGTGTGTGATGGAACGTGTC
>NC_051404.1:15928785-15929245 GCF_015228065.2 Penaeus monodon | reverse complement strand
CTCAGATTGAAAGTCAGTCAGAGAGAGCAAAAGAATGCAAAAAAAAAAAAGCACGAGAGATATTATATTCAAGACTCACGTTGGGGGAACAAAGAGCCGGAATATCACTAATTACACGGGAATTTTATCTTTGTTTTCTATTTTCTCTTCTCGTTTTGCCGAAACGCTGCAACGGAGAAGAAGAGGACCTCGAGCCGGGAGGTTATTTTTTTCCCTTTTTTATTTCAAAACACTTGCGAGTCCTTAAAGTCTAAGGGATTCTTACGCCCCGTTTCACTTTTCCCCATTTACCGTGAAATTGTATCGAGTAAGAAAAAGCTAACTTCGACTTCTTCTTGTCCCTATTTTTCCCTCTTGGCGGTTCGCACTTGTCTTCGTTGAGTAATCCTTATGTTTTTAAGGTATTCATCGTCCTTGTTCTGTTTTTTTACGTAAATTATATTCCTATACCTATCTTCCC
>NC_051404.1:15928614-15928724 GCF_015228065.2 Penaeus monodon | reverse complement strand
CGTTTATCGGCACTCTTCCAGAATGCCAGATTTCTCGTTAGCTCGGCCCGGCCCATTTCGAAGGAAGGCCAGTACGTGATGCACTAAAGGTAGGCAGGGAGAGGCTCTCT
>NC_051404.1:15928132-15928308 GCF_015228065.2 Penaeus monodon | reverse complement strand
AAGATAAATAAAAGGTACGAACGAGGGGAATGGAGGGAAGAAGAGAAGAATATGGACAAACTGAAAGGACTGCGAATGGGGAATGAAGGTGAAAAGGAAGATGAGTTAGAGGAGGGCGGCTCAGTACAACAATTACGTGTTATGAGTGAGATTTAAGGATTATGATCCGTTGACGG
>NC_051404.1:15927604-15928064 GCF_015228065.2 Penaeus monodon | reverse complement strand
GGATAAGCAAGATGAAGGGGGAAGAGACAAGCTGTAAGGGAAAAAGTATGGTAAGATGAGAGTAAGATAAATTAAGAATAAGGAAGGAGACGAGAAGAAAAAGAAGGATAGAAAAAAGCAAGAAAGGGATAAGTAAGATAAAGGGGGAATAGGTAAGATATAACGGAAAGAGTATGATAGGGGGAAGTAAGATAAAGGAGGGAGGGAGGAGTAAGGTAAGAGAAAACGTAAGATAAAGTGATAAAAAGTGGAGAAGGTGAGGTAAGTCGAAAGAAGAAGGTAAATTAATATGACGGAAGCAAAAGTCTGTTTTGTGCGGTTTGGAGGAATAAATATTTTTTTATGTCTTGTAAAATCTTCTTTCAGAATATAGAAAGGAAAAAAAATATTTGGCTCGGCATTACACGTGTATTGCAAGTTTGTGTGCGTGTGTGACTTCAGATATAATACAGAAGTGTGT
>NC_051404.1:15927038-15927220 GCF_015228065.2 Penaeus monodon | reverse complement strand
GGTCTTGCACACATGTGTACCTACGAGTCCGACTGTAGCACAACCCTGCACATGTGTGTATACATATTTGCCTGCGCACAGACGTACGTGCGTACAGGAATGCCCCGATAACGTGAAAAGGAGGAGGTCCCCTTTTGGCCGCAGCGTTCGCAATGGCAGTTTTCATGTCTGTGCCGTATCTG
>NC_051404.1:15926574-15926795 GCF_015228065.2 Penaeus monodon | reverse complement strand
CACATGTCGGGTCCCTTCTTGTTGACTTGTGGCATCGCCGTTAACAGCGCCACTGTTTACACTTTCTCGTATTCTTTCAGCCCAGCTTCCCTCGCCCTCTCTCTCTTGCGGTCTATTTTCTATTTTCTGTATATTTTTCTGTGTGTCAGTCTCACTTTTTATATTTTAGTTTGTCTATATATCAGTAATTATATCTGTCTATCTGTCTGATTATATATATC
>NC_051404.1:15926307-15926519 GCF_015228065.2 Penaeus monodon | reverse complement strand
CATCCTCCCCCCTCCTCCTTCCATCCTCCTCTCCCTCCACCTCCCCTCCTCCTCCCCTCCTCCTCTCCTCCCTCAGTCTCCATCTCTGTATCTTTTCCACCCTCTCGCGTCTCCGCCGGTCCCTCAGCCCGTCATTAGTCAATATCAATTTCTGTTCCTTGAGCACGATGCAGTCTCGCTTCGATGCTGCCATTAACCTCGATTTGGTTTTA
>NC_051404.1:15925757-15925892 GCF_015228065.2 Penaeus monodon | reverse complement strand
CTCTAGCATCAGCATCACCGTTAATGCAACATTTATTTTCCCCGTCGCTCCACCACTTTTCAGTATTTCATCTTTCGTCACCTGTATTTTTCTTCCTCCTCCTGCATCGGTCTTACATACCGTATAAATTGCTGT
>NC_051404.1:15925270-15925360 GCF_015228065.2 Penaeus monodon | reverse complement strand
GGCTGTCCCGCATCTCCGGGGTGAGCGGCCGCGCCCCTTGTTAGATATTGATCACGCGGCGAAGGTAGCACACAGGGCGCGTGTTGGCCA
>NC_051404.1:15924921-15925059 GCF_015228065.2 Penaeus monodon | reverse complement strand
ACCAGCACACGTTGGCTCCGCTGTTCACGCGAGGTTCTGTTGCTGTTGCAGCTGATGTTACGGCTGTGGCTTGCAATGGGCGATCTTCACCTGTTTGTTTCCTCGCGTTTTCACAACCTTTTTCCTTTCTTTCTTGGC
>NC_051404.1:15923986-15924662 GCF_015228065.2 Penaeus monodon | reverse complement strand
ACCTCCTCCTCCTTTCCCTTGCATTATTTTTACTAATGTTTCTCAATGATGTTCCTCTTCCAAATTAATATTCATAAGAAGAAAAGTTTTTAAGAACTGTTTTTTTAGTACATATCCTATTGAATGGTTTTGTGGTATGGTGAGTGGGTGGTGAGGTGACAGTGACTGATGTATAGTGATTGTTATGTTATGGTGAGAAGTTATGGTCTGGTTCCTGCTATGATAGTGTGGTGAGAGATATTACGATGACTGATATGATATGAAATGTTATGGTGAGATGAGCAGCATGATTTTATAGTGTGATAGGTCACTGTATGGTGTAGGAAATGGAAGGGAAAGGGGGAATGTGATATGAAGAATTTTTTTCCTCGCTTTATTTGCTTTTCCTTTATATATTTTCATAGCACATATTTCTACCTGCTTTTTTCCTTCCTTCGCCTGTTCCCTTTACTCTTCCTTTTTTTCTGTATTTTAAAATTCTTTTATACGGTGTCGTTTACGTATATATTATTTTTTAATTTATTTTAAAACTCCTTTTCCGCCTCCCTTCACTGCCCTTCGTTTTTTTTTGAGTTACTTTTTAAACGTTTCTTCTTTTTTCCTCTCCCTTCAGTTTCATTTTTGTCGTTTATTGTTTCACGCATTTTAGTATTGTTTCTGTTACCGTGCTTACGTT
>NC_051404.1:15922385-15923955 GCF_015228065.2 Penaeus monodon | reverse complement strand
TGCCCCATCCTCCCATCCCTCACTAACTCCCTTACTCAGCTGTAATGACCACAGCTCCTCCCGCTCCATCATAACCTCGCTTGACCTCTCCCTGATGACCCAGCCAGGAGTACATGACCCCTTTCCCGTCCCTCTCTTTCTCACAGTATGTCTCTCTTTGCTTTTCTCCTTCATCTTAGTTCTATTTTTTCTCTTTCTTCAGAGCCCTTGCTTCCCTCCCCTCTTTCCCTCCCTCTGATTGAAGAGGCTTGGAACCCTCGTCTCTTTCCTCCTCCTCTTGTCTGGATGGTTATTTGATTAGCTGTCTCTCGTTCTCGTTTACATACGCGAACATTTGGGTGAAATTTCCTTTCTTTTGACTTACAGCCTCTCTGTCTTTGTCGATGTCTGTCTGTCTCATTGCTTTTCCTCCCCCTCCATTCTTTCTTCCTCTCTCTTTTTCAGTTTTCTTACCCGGTAAAATGGCTGAGAAAACTTTCCCGCCGCCGACATCGTCCTGTTTAAATCTCTGACATCCTTCCTCGTGTTTGTGTCAAAGAAGAGAAAATGAAAAGAATCTGATTTCTTTTTCCATTGCTGCTGTCAATGAGGGCGAGACAAATCACTCACGGCGGCCTCCTTGGGCAGGCCGCCAAGATCAGCTGCTTTTCCCATTCCTTATTGGTGTTTACTGGTAAAAGGCGTCAGCCAATCACAGCGGTGCCCTGTTCTGAAGGACAGCCAATCACAATTGCGCAATTTATTGAACGGCCGCCAAACAACGTCGCCTTTTTTGAGCGACGGCCAATCACAAAGACGGCCTTTTTTAACAAGCACAGCAGCGCAGTTGTTGAGCGACAGTTAAATCCAACACCTTCCACTTTTTAGCGACAACCAAACACAAGTCGACCTACAACATCAACAACCTGCCTTGGAGGAAGCTAATCACGCATCGCGATTTTCCCTTTTTTCCCCCGCGATGATTGACTCTCTCTCACCTGGTCTCTTTTCGAAAGTTCGGCAAGTGTCGGTTGATGGCGTGCGTCGGTGGCCAGTTAACGAGGTTATTGGGTGGTTTCCGGTCGTTATTTGCTCTTAGCGGATCCATTGTCTCATCGGTCGAAGACTGTTTGTTCTGGTTTGATTCGCCACGTTGGCTTAGTAACCTGACTATTATTGTTATTGTTTCTTGGCGTTGATTGGTTTTGCTGTTGGAGTGGTACGGAAGGAATTTAAAATACAAAAGAGTGAGATGTATTTTGATATAATTTGTTTACAGAGAAGAGTATATAAAGTTTTTAAAAAATTATAACGAGATAATATCATTTCATTGCGTTTTACATTTGGGATGACACAGCTGAAAAGAAACTGAAACTGGAATGTGAGCATCGGATTAACTGAAGCATTGCTTGTAGTCGCACACGGAACAGCCATGACTATTACGACACCGCTTTCTCTATAGAAGGGATAAGGTGAAGACATGGCCTTCGAGATTGTGACTATCAACCTGTGATTGAGTGGAACGCCGTCTCCTTGCGTAACGTTATGGGCGACTTAAGGGTCTTACGTACGGTGTAATGTGTTGTGTGTT
>NC_051404.1:15921921-15922282 GCF_015228065.2 Penaeus monodon | reverse complement strand
CTTCCCTTCCTATCCCTCCCTATCCCTCCCACTCTCTATCCCTCTATCCCAATGTCTGTGTGACTGTTTTCTTAAAGATACTTTTATTATTTTTTTTCTACTTTGGCAGATTTTAAGGAAAATTCTAATACTTTGGGTCTTCAGTGTAATTTTAGACGAGAGGTCATGAGTAGGTTTGGTAATCAGGGTGTAGCTAATGATTCTATGCGATTGCGGGTGCTGCTAAGTTACCGCAAAAGCTTTGGTTTTCCTCATATGCCCATTACAGGGGAAAACTTGCCATCAAAAAGAGCATTTAGGCGTGCGGCAACCCCCCTTTTCTACCCAACTCTTGATTATTCAGTGTAGGTGAAGATAGATT
>NC_051404.1:15920773-15921803 GCF_015228065.2 Penaeus monodon | reverse complement strand
ATGGGAATCTACATATCCAAATAATGACATGTTATTTATGTGTATATATGTATTCCGTAGATGTTCTTTATCAAGTATTGTTACTAGACTATACAAAATATCAAGTACTTCAAGATGTAACACTAGATTATCCAAAATATCAACCGTTTTCCGGCATACAAGAGGCTGATTTTCGAGACCAGGGAACTGTGAACTTGAGTCAGTAACCTTGGCTTTCCAGAGCTTATTCCGGCCTCTATTTCGCTGGAGTTTGAGATAAGCTTGGATGGAACGAGGATGACAAGCGAGAAGTTTCACGTTTGTAAAGCCTAGCGAACGGAAATAGTTTGTTCTTGTTCATATTTTGTTTGTTTGTATCTACTAATGGTATTGTTATTATGCAATGATCTTTCAGTTTTTTTCTTCCGGGAGAGTACAAGCATAAACTGCGATTGTTTTTACGCTTCTGAAACACAGAAAAAATCATATTTTATAATCCTTCTTTCCCATTTTTAAACCCTAATTGTCATCATGCAATGCCATGACCCCTTCTCGACCAAAGGAATTAAAGTTTGTATTCCGTCTCCCTCAGGTGGCGTCGGCAGCGGTATGCAGGAGGGTGGAGAGGGCGAGACACGAGTCCGCGTTAGCCAGGTAAGCTACTGCGCATGCGTCGCCTCCCAGTGAGGTCTGTGTGCGTGTGTGATTGTAAAACGGATTTTTTTTCCTGGTATTTTTTTATTATTATTAATTAATAAATGCGCACATAGGTCTTAGCTATCTTTGGTTTGATAGCGATGATTTATTTGCATTTACTTTCTTTCTTTTCTAATCTCTTTCTCCAAATGTATCTAGTCTTTAAATTTAAGGAGTGATTAATATTTCCCCCCCTCGAGATACACACATTCATGATTTTTTTAATATCTTGTAATTGTTAAGGGTGTTTATCAGGGCATCGCTTTCGTGGCAATGGTAAGTTGTTTGAAGAAACCTGTGCAGTGGACAGTTTGATGAACTAGAAAGCTTGTGATAACATTTCTGCGGTTTCGGT
>NC_051404.1:15919631-15920022 GCF_015228065.2 Penaeus monodon | reverse complement strand
CCCCAACGCATTAAACACATCTACCTGCCGGAGCATAGCGGTCGCGGTCGTTAAGGAGAAACGCAGCCCTGAAGTTATGCTGGTTTTCGACCCTATCGTCCTGCAGTCTGGTAATCGATGCTAAAGTATAGCATTGTTTACTTGTCCTTGCGCCATAAACCCTGTTTTTATGTATTTTAGAATGGATTTTAGGGGGTATTTGGGTTTTAGGGGAATTTCTGTCGCTGTTTTTTTTTCAGAAGTTTCTTATATTTTGTGGGAAATTTGGATTTTGTGGGAAATTTGGATTTTGAGGGAATATTTGCTTGCTTTAGTTTTCACTGGTGTTTCTTTCATGTGTTATGTATTATGTGAAGTGTAAATGATAAAGAGATTAAACAAATGAATGGAT
>NC_051404.1:15919288-15919535 GCF_015228065.2 Penaeus monodon | reverse complement strand
CCGATTTGTAAGTTTCTACAAATACATATGTTTATTTCTGAGAAATTGTATTTACATATACATTTTTATAAATGGGAGGGACACTATCGATTAAAAAGAAATCATATATAATGAAACACGTCTATGCAATCAAGAGGCATCGTTGAGTTATTCTCAAGTAAGATTTTTCCCTGTTGCATAACATTTGATTTCCTTCCGCATCACGTAGCTGACTTTTGCATATTTCCCGTTTCTTTATTACGCATGC
>NC_051404.1:15918970-15919249 GCF_015228065.2 Penaeus monodon | reverse complement strand
TCTGATTTTCGCATTGCGCCATTCACTCCTTTCGTTATTTTCCTTCGGTGTTTGCTTTTTATCTACCTTATTATTTATGTCCCTACTTTCTCCCTCCGCTTCCTTGACTTCTATGCGTTACCTTCTTATTCGTCTCCTCGTTCTGTTTTCCCGTTTATTCCTTCATTGTCTTTCCTCTCCTTTGTCTACTTCTCAGACCAGAGGAGTCTTTTCTTTTGAGCGTTATCTCCGGGTCATGCTTTGGTGTCAGCAAGAGACAGGTGTGCGATCGTCCACGGC
>NC_051404.1:15918649-15918733 GCF_015228065.2 Penaeus monodon | reverse complement strand
CGGTGTTTTATGTTGTTGCCATTATCTGCGCAATACAGGGCTGAGAAACAAAGGTGGAAAGAGAAAAGAAAATACGAAGGAGAA
>NC_051404.1:15918051-15918627 GCF_015228065.2 Penaeus monodon | reverse complement strand
GAAGACACGGCGCGAGTGTTAAGGTCAGAATAGCCTTTGCCTTTGTGCTTTTCGGGTCTTTAATTACCGGCGAGTGCGCGAGGGCCCCTGTCGGCGATGTCAGGTTGAGGATGATGTCGGGGCTTAGGGAGTGATGTCAGAGTTCTGGGAATGGTGTAGGGATCTGTGAGTGATGTCGGAAAACTACAGGTGTAAAGTGATGTTACTGGTCTGTGAGTGTGTCAGGGATCTGTAGGTGGGGCTAAGACTCTGCAGGTGGTATCAGGGCTCTTTGGGTGATGTCCGGGTGCTATGCATGATGTAAGTTTCCGGGTTATGCTAGTGATGTCAGGGCTCTGGAGGAGAAATGTGTTCCTGCTCCCCGTCAGATTTTCCCCCTTGGTTTACGCGGTGTTCATTCTGAAGGGCCCTTGATCTCCGGGTCTCAGGACTTCAAAACACACACCTTGAGCGGTAACCCAAGGCACATAGTGGAACGTGGGTTTTGGGACCGTGGAGTTTGTCGGCTGGTTTGCTAAAGTTGGGTGAAGTGTTTGTTTTGGATGTTTTTACGTTAGGTTGGATGGGGACTATTTT
>NC_051404.1:15917662-15917859 GCF_015228065.2 Penaeus monodon | reverse complement strand
TCCATTACATTACATTACATTCTACACGTAGCCTCAGTTCAGGTCAGTAACCCTCGCAATTCGTAACGCCTCCGAGGCCCCGTAATGACGTCATGGCTGATAAATCCTACCGTTCTAAGTGATGAGGCTTTTTTCCATGACTTATGGTGCGTCTAATAGACACTTTTACAGATAAATGTCGCTCCCTTTGGAAGCCG
>NC_051404.1:15917293-15917434 GCF_015228065.2 Penaeus monodon | reverse complement strand
GTTACCACACATGCCGCCACCGTTCTCATTAGCATCACTTTCCTTCACCCTCACAATTCCTCTTCCTCTCATGATTATTCATCTCTCTCCCTCTCATCTTAATATTTCCCTTTCATCTTCTCTCCACCCGCGGCAACGACA
>NC_051404.1:15917150-15917244 GCF_015228065.2 Penaeus monodon | reverse complement strand
GAGGAATTACGGCCTTCATTGTTCACCGGAAAGATCAAGAGAACTTTAAAGGGATTCTGGCGGGTGGCTTGCGTACTTATTGTGGCTCGTCTCC
>NC_051404.1:15916255-15916421 GCF_015228065.2 Penaeus monodon | reverse complement strand
TTTTTTCGTTGCAAGGGCTTCTTTGATTTTTTAAAATCTCTCCCTCCTTTGGCCCTCTTTCAACTCTCTTCATCTCTCCTTTCCCCTTGTGGAGAAAACAAAGGGGGAAAGAGGAAAGGGGAGGGGGCGTGTGGCGTGTCTTGTGTGTGGGGTTTGAAAGTAAAAA
>NC_051404.1:15915186-15915934 GCF_015228065.2 Penaeus monodon | reverse complement strand
AAAGCCATCTATCTATGTATGAACGTGCGTGCGCGTGCGTGGATGCGTTCAATAAATATGTGTCATCCGCTCCGTGTGTTGCGGTGACTGAAGGCCTTTTTCGTGGTCGTGTAGGGGCATGACGTAACGTAGCTGTGGTCGTATTAGGAGTGTGTATGGTAGGTGGTGGTGGGTTTGTGAAGGTCGTCGTGTGGATATAGTGGTAAGGGTCGTTTTTTTCGTGTGTGTAACCGTGTGGGTGATTTACTGGGTTGGTTTGTTAATTGCTCCGTGTGGTCATTACGGCGATTATAGCTAATGGTGGCGGCAAGAGTCGTAAAATAAGGAGAGAAAAAATACGTGTAAATAAAGTTGAAGAGAGAGGGTGAAAGAATGATAGAGAATAAAGAAATATACTGTGAGAAAGGGGAAAGGGAAAATAAAGAAAAATGGGATATGCAGGCAGGAAGTGTGAGTAAGAAAAGAAGGCAGAGAGAGAGAAAAAAAGAGGAGAGAAAGGAAGAGGAGAGGGAAGAGGGTGAGTTCAAGGGCAAGAGCCAAAGAGCGCGCGCGAGAGAGAAAGAACAAAACTAAGGCGGGGAGAGAAAAAAGAGAGAGAGAAAAAAAACTACATTAAGGCCGTTGTTTGTCCCTTCCGTATGTCGAAGGAGGAGCAAAAAGAAAGCTCAAGAATATAGGATTTACGAGGCCGAACTCTCCTCCATTACGCGTCTGTTTTGAAGCCTCAACTGAGCTTCCGCCGACTGAG
>NC_051404.1:15914753-15914982 GCF_015228065.2 Penaeus monodon | reverse complement strand
CCCTCGCCTTCACACACTCCTTCCGACTTTGCCTGAAGCCGAAGACGTCAGCCAATCATGAGACAGGGAGCCGTCGATTGATCCACCAATCAGAAAGCAGACACGCATAACTGGAGCCTCTCGGAATATGCTGCTTATTAATTTCCGGAGATTTGATTGGTTCATTAATTTTACGCCGTGGTTCTTGTTTGGGGAAGAAAATTAGACTGGGATTACAATGGGATTTTTT
>NC_051404.1:15914388-15914732 GCF_015228065.2 Penaeus monodon | reverse complement strand
CTGAAATGTGTTTTGCAGCATTCAATATGAATCCGTGCATATTTATGAGCTTGTTGTTACCAGGCTAATGAAAGCTCGTGGGGTTAATTGATAAGAATGTGATTGCGAGATAGAAAAAAAAAGGTTTGGGAAGCAGAATGATAATAATTCCCGATAATTTCCCGGGGAAAAATGGTAGAGGAGAGGACGTGGAAGAAGCCTGGCACCGAATTACGCGCCGTTTCAAGGCCAAAGGGAAAAATACTAAGGACTGAGGAAGTAATTCATGAGAAATTCAAAGCGGGGAGTTTAACATGAGCAAACAGGGAGGTGGATGAAAAATCATACTAAATGAATCTACCGGG
>NC_051404.1:15913765-15914326 GCF_015228065.2 Penaeus monodon | reverse complement strand
TTGATGGAGAATGATAAACACGTTTTCCCGCTCTGTCACAGACAGGCATGGGAGCTATCTAATATTTGGATTCTCATCATGTAATATTGTTCATGCTTCTAGAACAATCATACTGACACAGAATTACACATATCCATTTTAGCATTTTTTGGGGCAAATTCCTTTGAGGTAAAAAATAAATAAATTTGAAAAATAAAAAATCCTTTCTTTCCATTGGCAAAACAAGAGCACGACCCGGATCTAAAAATAAACATTCTTCACTGCACGCTCGCCTAATTCCAGGTCTTTTAAACGAGATTTTTGAGATCCAAATGACGTGACTGCAGATATATTTGCATTACAACGTTTGCTATTAGTATCGTGAATTTGTGACGCTTGACATTAGTGCATTATATTTTTTTTTTCTGTTTTAGATCTAATGCTCGTGATTTAGCTTTTGGTATTATGTATATCATTGTCTTCACGCTCTGGATGTTTGAGGGAAAATACAGCGCTGGGGATGACGTTGATGCTGAGTGCAGCTAATTGGCATTCTTGAAATACGTAGTTTAAAGAAATGTT
>NC_051404.1:15913486-15913597 GCF_015228065.2 Penaeus monodon | reverse complement strand
GGGGGCCTCTGCCTGTCTCAATATCTTCAGTTTTTTCGTTGGTTTTGGACATTTTGCTGATGAACTGCTGACTTCGCTTGCCGAAATTTCATTACGTATTCGGTTCGGATT
>NC_051404.1:15913250-15913359 GCF_015228065.2 Penaeus monodon | reverse complement strand
TGTCTCAAAAATATAAATTTCTTATCCCTCCCCAAATTCCGTTAATAAGAAAGTTTCGTATCGTCTGGGTTTTAGCACAGGCGGAAATTGGGTCCGACGTCCCTCTCTG
>NC_051404.1:15912953-15913059 GCF_015228065.2 Penaeus monodon | reverse complement strand
GCGGGTGGCAAATAAAATAGATGAAAATCTAAACCTTGAATTATTTCAGGAAGGCACAAAAAACAGCAAAAAATGATACACGACCAAGAAGCCGCCATGTAACGGT
>NC_051404.1:15912807-15912902 GCF_015228065.2 Penaeus monodon | reverse complement strand
CGCAACCCTCTCTTCTCTTGTCGAAAATCAGGTCGACGTCGAGCGGACAGCGATGTCATTGGCCTAACCTCGTCGGCGTCTGAGTCAGCATCAAC
>NC_051404.1:15912693-15912760 GCF_015228065.2 Penaeus monodon | reverse complement strand
ATAGAGACTTGACTTTCTCTCGGGTAATTAAAGAGAGTTTGACGAGAGACGGTGAGTGTGACGTCAA
>NC_051404.1:15912365-15912639 GCF_015228065.2 Penaeus monodon | reverse complement strand
CATTCCTCTCTGCTTGACAGATGGTTGATGTGTTTGCTAATTGTTATTTTATTTTTGTGGCTTTGTGGTCCTGTGTATTTTGGTTCTAACTTTCACAGAAGCTGAGAAGGACTCGACTGAGATGCTAGCGAGTGAGGCTGACTCTTATTTAGTATCATAGGCTGTGCATTTGTCTGTTTTTAATTTTCGAATCGTGAACGTTTGGCTAGAGGCGCCGAGGCTGTGATCTTTCTGTAACGTGAAATAGATCCCCAGCGCCCCTTTATTTTCCTCC
>NC_051404.1:15911845-15911989 GCF_015228065.2 Penaeus monodon | reverse complement strand
CCCACCGGGTCCCACGACATCTGGCGAGCGTCGACGCGGCGCGACCTTCATCAGGGCCGCTTTACTCGCTCTGACTCCTTTTCGGCTTCTGACCTTTCGAGGAGGCGGAGCTCGGCGTTCCGGCTGATGGGGGGGGGGGGTGCG
>NC_051404.1:15911314-15911540 GCF_015228065.2 Penaeus monodon | reverse complement strand
CCCCTACCACCCCACCCCCACCATTCTTTGCTATTAGCGCACGCAGACCGTTAATTAACACGCGGCGGTTCCGTTCCGTTGGCAAATATTCCCGGGCGTATGCCAGCATTCCAGCCTCGGGAATGCCGGCTATTCCCGCGCCCCCCTGGAACTGCCGCGATTCCAGGCGGGAGCGGAAGCCCCGTGCTTTGGCGTGACTGACTGAATGGCCGGCCTAGGTCGACAC
>NC_051404.1:15910724-15911260 GCF_015228065.2 Penaeus monodon | reverse complement strand
AGAGAAGAGTGTGAGAGGGGGTGGAATCGTGGAGAGAGGAGGAAGATGGAGAGGGGGAGAAGGGAAGAGGAGAGTGTGAGGGGGGTGGAATGGGGGAGAAGGGGAGGAAGATGATGGGGAGGGAGGTGGAGAGCAAGATGAGAGAGTGAGAGGGGATGAAGTGAGGGAGAGGGAAGTCGGGAGGATGAGGGAAAGGAATTGGAGAGGGGTAGAGGGGGGGGGGGTGATTGCGTAAGTGAGATGGGGAATGTTGAGGGAGAGAATGAGGTGAAGAAGACAAAAGAGGGAAGGGAATGGATTAGGAGAGGGGAGGATGATGAGCAGATGAAAGGGGGAAGGAGGAGGGGAGATAGATGAGAGGAGAAAAGGGGGAAGGAGGAGGGGAGATAGATGAGAGGAGAAAAGGGGGAAGGGGGAGGGGGGGCGTCAGAGAGGGGAGAGGGGACAGTCTAGATTCTCAGAAAAGTTATTTGAGAAATGTTCATATTTTTGAGCTAACCGTTCTTCATTTTTTCTTCACTGCTCGGAGGTCTACA
>NC_051404.1:15909817-15909910 GCF_015228065.2 Penaeus monodon | reverse complement strand
GGTCGTCGTCTATTGATTCTCGTCTTATGCGAAAGAGGATTTTTAAAGGATGTCGTCGGGAGGAGAATTGCCACGCTCCTCCTTGCCTTCGGC
>NC_051404.1:15909315-15909406 GCF_015228065.2 Penaeus monodon | reverse complement strand
CCATTAACAAGTTTTCGATTAATACCGTAAATCCCAGTGACCGAGTTTTTTTCTAGTATTTATACTGTTTTTCATTATTCTTTAACCAGTT
>NC_051404.1:15909119-15909229 GCF_015228065.2 Penaeus monodon | reverse complement strand
AGAGACATAATGCCTTCTCTTCACTCAGCCACGCCCATAAAGTCCTTTTGTCGCCTCCCCTTTCCACGCTCTCCTCCAATTAGTGGACGGCAATGATAGGAAACTCCACC
>NC_051404.1:15908681-15908836 GCF_015228065.2 Penaeus monodon | reverse complement strand
TCCCTCCCTCATCTGCGATAAAAGGGCGGTCCATTTTCCATTATCTGTCTGACGGTCAGTGTGTGTTCAGCGCGCGGATTATTGTCGTTGTTCAGTACATCGGCGTGTGTTCATGACTATTAAAATTCCATGTTGTGCGGCCTTCGGTGTTGCCT
>NC_051404.1:15908371-15908562 GCF_015228065.2 Penaeus monodon | reverse complement strand
TATGACTGGGCGTTATTGTTGAAAAGGAATGTTTATGAATTGCGTGGAATAGCGTTTGTACACTCGTAGCGGAAGTGATTAAATGTTTTTTTTTTTAGGTCTGGGTAGTGTTAATTAATTTTATATCAGTTAAAAATCAACACTGGCTGTGCGTATATATTAAATCTGTGAAATGAAAATAAATGTTTAAG
>NC_051404.1:15907661-15907951 GCF_015228065.2 Penaeus monodon | reverse complement strand
TCCCTGACTGCATGAACACTTTTCTGACTGACACTGAGCCCTTAATGGAATGGAAAGTTTTGCCGTCACGTTACTTTTTTTCTCCGTCTCTCTTTTATTCTAGTTTAAAGAAAGTAATTTAAAAGCAGCAATTTCCAAGGCCGACTCCCGAAGACAAATCGCTAAATAATGAGCTCGGGAAACGTCGGCGTTTTGAGGATCACGTTAATTCCCTTCGATGCAAGGCGCTCGATCTTGCCATCGGGTTGTCTGGGCGGGAAGGCGCTAGCTTTGTCTTTGAAGACGATTAA
>NC_051404.1:15906618-15907226 GCF_015228065.2 Penaeus monodon | reverse complement strand
TCATTTTCTTCTCTTCCTTGCTTCCTTACCCTTACCTTTTTTCCTCATACTTCTCTCCTAGTTTACACTTTCTCCTCGTCCATTTTCTTGTTCTTCCTACTCTTACGCCATTCTTTTTGTCCCCTCTTCCTATCTAGCACATTCGTCACCGCATTATCATTATCATTATCATAATTTTCATCCTCTCATTCCTCCTCTTCCCTCGTCTTCCTCCCTCTCCCCCTCCTTTCTTTCCTGTCTCCTTCACTCCCTCCTTCCTTGTCTTCCCCGCTGTCCCCCTCACCCTCCTGCTCTTCCTTCCTTTTCATTCCCCTCGGCGCCCCTCCTCCCCTCCCTCCTTCTCTCCCTCCTTCCCTCCCTCCTTTGCTCCCTCCTTCCCCTCCCTCTCCCCCTCCCCCTCCCCCTCCCCTTCCCCTCCCCCACCCCAAGCACCGAGGTGTTGGCGGTGGCAATGGCCGGACGTCGCCTCCGTCCTCATTAGTATATTATTTATCCTCCCTGAAGTCACCCTCCCCACCCCCCCAGGACATCCTTCGGCTCCCTTCCCCCCCTCCTAGGGCGCCTCCACCCCCCTCACCGATTTTTTTTTTTTTAATTCGCGGCCCCTA
>NC_051404.1:15906204-15906353 GCF_015228065.2 Penaeus monodon | reverse complement strand
CGAACACGAGTCTTCCATTATGTGCGCCTCTGGATCTGTCTGCTGTGGATATCTTTTGTTTCTATTTCTGTGTATTTCTCCTATTTTTACTTTTTCTATAATAGGTGTTGGGGCGCTTTCGGGATTCTTTGTGCGTTCTGGTCCACGTT
>NC_051404.1:15905771-15905966 GCF_015228065.2 Penaeus monodon | reverse complement strand
TAAGCAAACAAACACACTTGTATGTATGTAAATATAGGCTTGTATATACAAACATGCATATGCACGAACAGCTTTACCTCTTACTAGTTGGACTATTTCGTTTCACGTGAACTGGAACGCGAATGAAAGGAACCAGAGAAGCGAAGAGCGACAAACGCGACAAAATATCCGAGTTTCGAATGCATTTAAATTCCT
>NC_051404.1:15905534-15905742 GCF_015228065.2 Penaeus monodon | reverse complement strand
TCGCCCTGCGGGACTCATCTCTTTCGCGAAGTGTGATAAACCGTTCGACATGAGATCATTTCCGCAAGGGAGATGTCCCGAGGGTTTTAATGGGCAAGGACATGAAAGAAATGCGTCGGCGAGAGTTGGCGGGACTGCCCTGTTTCTTTGACTTGCAGGAACGATCTTGGCGCCATTTTCTTTTTCCCTCGCCATGGAAGTCACAGAA
>NC_051404.1:15905018-15905169 GCF_015228065.2 Penaeus monodon | reverse complement strand
GTGGCTTTCGCATTTGCATTTATTGCAGACATCGTTTACTCTCCCGTTAATCTCGCTAACGCTGATGATACCTGGCCACACTCGGCGGAAGGGGGGGGGACGATACCGAGAAGGAAAAATCCGCATTAATTATAAAGATTCATGAGTCACT
>NC_051404.1:15904390-15904658 GCF_015228065.2 Penaeus monodon | reverse complement strand
GACCCAACGGCGGCACGCAACCCACCGAATCACCTGCGCCTATGCCCTGTCGAGTCTCTCTCCCGCGTCTAGGTCCGTCCCGAGGCTCAGACGACGGATCCCCAACGTCTACTGCCGCTCTCGACGCGATTCCGTGCTCTCCGGTCCGCCGTCCCTCCCGGACCCTCCCTCCCACCGTCCTTAGGCGCGTCCCTCCTCCTCCCACTTCGCACCCCCAGACCGGGGACCACCTCCCTCCTTCCTGACTCGCTCTCAGTCAGCGCCGGAA
>NC_051404.1:15904224-15904301 GCF_015228065.2 Penaeus monodon | reverse complement strand
CCCGGAATCCGAATCCGTAAGACCTCCTCTCGTCGTCCGGCTCCTCCCAGCCCGGACCAGCACCGAGCACCCGGATT
>NC_051404.1:15903668-15904148 GCF_015228065.2 Penaeus monodon | reverse complement strand
ATTCGCGATCGTCCCTCGCCCTGGTTCGTGCGTCTGCGCTCTTCTTTGACCTCCTCGTCCATCTTATCTAATGCTCGCTCCTGCGCGCGGTCCGGGGTCACCGCGCGCTGCGCGCTCGCTCGTCGCCCCCGCCGCTGCCTCCTCATCGATCCTTTCTCTCCTCTCCTGTGTTCATCCCGGGCCGCTTAATGCGCCCCGAGCGAGCCCAACGCCCTTGGAGCCAAGGCGGCAGGAATTCGATGCCGGGAATCGATCGGGAGGCGAGGTGGACCCAGAAAAGGTTTCCCCCGAGCGAGGTCTAGGTCACGAGGTCGCACGAGAGGGCCAGACGGACGGGAGTGCCACGCAGAAACGCTAGAGAGCCGCTCAGACGGACGGGAGTGCCGGAGGGACTGCCGAGGGAGCTCGGCGGGCACTCGGGAAGCCAGACGGGTTTATAAAAGGGGCGAGACGAGATCCGGACTGATGTCTTCGTAGGCT
>NC_051404.1:15903351-15903551 GCF_015228065.2 Penaeus monodon | reverse complement strand
TCTGGACGAGCGCGAGTGAAAGGCGCCGAGATGACAAAGCCCCACCTCCCTCCGCGCGGGAGAGAGAATGGCGGGAATCCGTTAAGACGGGGATGATGAGTTGGATGACGTGGGTGATGAGGAAGATGACGTGGGTGATGAGGAGGATGACGCGGGTGATTTATCCCGTTTCTTGAGACCCGGTGATGGAGCGTTTCTTC
>NC_051404.1:15903160-15903286 GCF_015228065.2 Penaeus monodon | reverse complement strand
GCGATAAGTCCCGCCGCACCTGGAGTTACGGATGGCGCGGCGGCGGCTTTGGTGACCTCCGCCGTCCATCTTGACGTAATGGCCCGGGCGCCGGTGGCAGAGGCGGAGGGGGTGTGGCGGTGGGTC
>NC_051404.1:15902902-15903102 GCF_015228065.2 Penaeus monodon | reverse complement strand
ATTATTCGAGACTCGCTAATCGCCCGTATTTCGTATTTTCCTTTCCGCTCCAGTCGGGAAATGCGAGAGGCTTACTCGCAGTTTATTTATATGTTTCCTCCATAATGTTCTTACAGATTTCGTTTTGCTCTTGTTTTTATCGCTGTGCATTATAAACCCATATTTCACTTTGTAAGAAAAATGGCGTACCTTTCAGAGTT
>NC_051404.1:15902545-15902712 GCF_015228065.2 Penaeus monodon | reverse complement strand
AAACACCCAAGTACCAGTGCATACACTGAACTACAAATGAACAAAACTTAAGCACTGCAATCAGCTGTTTCAATATTTGACGGTACATTTAACTATTTGACGCTTTAATTACACCAGGTACTTAGGTATGATATACTTTGGAAGCCCGTGATGCCAACATGATGTCA
>NC_051404.1:15901832-15902168 GCF_015228065.2 Penaeus monodon | reverse complement strand
TTAGAAGAACATATGGACGAGTTGGAATACTTCAGAACATATAATGATGCAAGTATAACGTGGATATCTTCAATTACTTATCGAATATGACAGAATTATTCAATCCCATTCATTCTTCATCATCCATCTGCACCATAATGCCCCACAAACCACAAGTGGATAATGATTCTATAAAGAATATATTCAATAAACCTCCTTAATAATTCGCTATACATTATCGACGTCGTAACGAGGTCGACGGAGCCACTGGGGCATTGTTCCTTTTTTTTTTTAATATGGAGAAGATTTAGGGGTTGCTGAGTCCTGTACGAGAAATTGCCAATTATGATAGGACTT
>NC_051404.1:15900985-15901518 GCF_015228065.2 Penaeus monodon | reverse complement strand
ATAGAAGAGGGGAAAGAAAATAATAGGAGATGAGAGAGAAAAAGGACGAAAATGGGAAATGAAATCGACGACAAAAGAAAATAAGAAATAAATGATTATCATAAAAAAAGAAAGGTGGAGAAAAAAAAGAGAAAGAAGAGAAAATGAGAGAAAAAGAGGGGGAAAATAAGAAATGAAAGAGAACAGAAAATAGAAAATAAAAAGTGAACAAAGGGGGAAATGACGCAAGATAGAATAATGAGGGGAAGGGAGTGAGAAAATTATGCTTGCAAGCAGAAGAGTCTCGTAGCGGTGCAGTCGGGAATGACAGGAAATTGCCAAATGCTTTGGGATTAACGATAACGGTATTAACGCGACTAATTATTGTTTCATGTCTCATATTTAATGACGTCGGTAATTACATGTGAGGGGAATGATGATTATGTTATCTCGTGAAATTCGCTTAATTATTAATGGTTGTCGATGATAACAATGGAAGAAGGAATTCTTTGGTAAATTAAGGCCTCGGTTTGGGTGTTACTGGCGAGAGACGC
>NC_051404.1:15900444-15900586 GCF_015228065.2 Penaeus monodon | reverse complement strand
AGTCTCGCAAAGATTCCATCGCCATAATTTTTTCGCTGAAGCCCCCCGCGATTTTCCACTTCCCGGAATTGTCTAAGATATTCCCGGCCATCTTTAATTATTGCGCCCAGAATTGAGAACAAGTTTAATGAAGTTTAATTTC
>NC_051404.1:15899683-15899931 GCF_015228065.2 Penaeus monodon | reverse complement strand
GATAATAATTAACCAAAAATGGTTAGCTAAATAAGAAAAAACAGAGATATGAGGGGGAAAAAAGCAGAATGAAAGGAAAAGAAGGAAAAGGAGAGATTGAAGGACATGTAAAATGACACCGACGTTGAAAAATTCCTCCGCGTCGTCAGCGAATCTCGGTTCCCGGATGAGTGGATTCAAGATTTTTTTCTCGGATTTTTGTTTGTCATTATCTTCATTATCTCTTTATTGTCCGTGGTTATTTCTCG
>NC_051404.1:15899485-15899615 GCF_015228065.2 Penaeus monodon | reverse complement strand
AAGATGGATCTGTTATTCGCACACCTCTTGACAAATGCCTCGATTGCCTGGTCACTGTGAGAGACGGTCCGATCGTGTGTTTGTCTGGCTGTCTCTTATTAACTGCCAGGGCGTGTAATGACTTATAGCC
>NC_051404.1:15898934-15899198 GCF_015228065.2 Penaeus monodon | reverse complement strand
CTGGCGTGTGGCTGCCAACTGCAACTGCAAATTGCAAGTTCAATCACGGCTTTATCGATGTCGAAGAGGATAAGGGAGAAAATGCGTCGTGATTCACGCTTTTTTCCTCTCTTTTTGGCGTCTTGTTACCACCACTGGATTGAATTGCGATTCCCGCCATTTTCCTCCCAGGACGTATCAAGTTTATTCTCCATCCCTCTCTTATATTTTCTCCTGGTTCCGTACTTCCTTCTTTTTTATTATCTCCTCGTCTTTCTTACGCCC
>NC_051404.1:15897585-15898883 GCF_015228065.2 Penaeus monodon | reverse complement strand
GGGAGGAGGAGATAAAAATGTCATTCGTCATACATCTGGCTTTCCGAAGGCACCACTTACTCTGATTGGTCAGCAATTCACGTGGGTCCGACCAATCACAGGTGGAGTTGTCGAGACAGGAAGAATAATTTTTCGTTTCCTTTTTTTTTCCGCCCAAAATTGGTGTCAAATTCCGTGCATCTTCGGAGATAATTTTCTAATCTCGTTCCCGAAGTCATCATTCGCGCCATCTTTTAATTATATCCGAATGATTCCTAAATTTTAATTCAAATGATTTTTTTTTCGGCGCCGTGTCGATATGATTGCAGGATGTACTGCATTGGTCGAATTATTGATTAAGTTGCCCTTGAATTTACAAATGAAAGTGGACAATTTTTTTCCTGCGTTCCTCCTAAACCGAACCTAAAGTGTTCCATGTATTGTGTATTTTCATTTCCTCTTAAATTTTGTTTCCATTTACACTTCCCCGTGTTTGTGTTTCGTGACCCTTGAATTTGTTCCCGGATACTATTCCTCATTCTCTCTCTTCCTTCCTCCTCGTCTCCTCTCTTCTATGCCTTTACTACCTTCCTCCTCTTTTGTCACCTCTCCCACCTTCTCCTTAATCTCTTTCCCCGCTTCCTTTCTTCCTTCTCTCCTCTTCCTTTCTCCGTGGTTTTCTCACCTCTTCACTCTTACGCCTGGCTTCTTTCCCTTCCTCTTTCCTTTTCTTGTCCCTCTCTCTTACTTTCTCCCATCTTCTCTCATCCTTTCCCCTTCTTTAACCCTATCCCCCTCTTCTCCTCTCATCCTCACCCCCTTCTCCTCTCACCCTTTCCCACTCCTCTTCTCTCATCCTTTCCCCCCTCTTCTCCTCTCCCCTTTCCTCCTCTTTTCCTCTCGCCCTATTCTCCTCTTTTCCTCGCATCCTTTCCCCCTTCTCCTCTCATCCTCTTCCACCTCCTTTCCAGTCCTTTACCACCTTCCTCCGTTCCTCCTCTACTGTTATTGATTCCCGAACGAGGCGCATATGTTACCTCAATACCTGCCCCTTGTGTCGCGCGCGGGGCCACTGACCTTGCCTCCCCCGCTCCCGCGCTCTCGCTCCTTGTTTATGGGCTGATTTTTGTCCTTTTTTAGCCTTGTTTGAGGTTTTTTTTCTTCGTTCCTTTAGTTTTTTCATGGTTATCGGCTTTATGTTTGTCACTTTTTTTTCGTTTTTTCGTTTTTCATATTAACGGTTGGTTGTTGTTGGGGAGGGGGGTTCATAACTTTTTCTTTCTTTCTTTTTTTTTGCGATACACTTTCTTTCCCTCTTT
>NC_051404.1:15897166-15897445 GCF_015228065.2 Penaeus monodon | reverse complement strand
ATTTTAACTTCATGGGTAAAGGCAACGTAAACTTCTCACAAGAACTCGAGCGGTTTTTAGAGTGATTGAAGAATTCCCAGGCGATCGGAAAAAAGAATACTCACAATATTTTCCGCGAGTTGACGTTTGCTGTGCAGTGTTGCGTATATGTGTTGCGTTCTGCCGGGTTGTTTGGAAGTGGTGGCAGGTATGGGCGACTTATTGACAGTAGTACGAAAAAAATTGGTTAGTCACGATCGGAGTCGGAGAAAGTGGGAGAGTGGGAGAGAAGGAGTAACA
>NC_051404.1:15896785-15896969 GCF_015228065.2 Penaeus monodon | reverse complement strand
ACATGCATAGGCAGAGATACAGATAAACAGAGAGAAAATACAGAAAAACGGAGAAAGGACGAAATGAGAGAGGGAGAAGGAGAAAGAGAAAGAGAGAGAGCAAGAGACCAAACTAGTGATTAAAACTGGAAATGAAAACGACCCCGCTTTTTCCACTGCTCCGATTGGATGGACGAACAGTTCA
>NC_051404.1:15896543-15896757 GCF_015228065.2 Penaeus monodon | reverse complement strand
ACCTTTTCCCCCCCGTCGACGGTGATTGAAGTGAGAGCGTCCGAATCCGTGTGCTTTTGGCTCCGAATGAGCTGCTGGTGATTATTTTTGGTCCGATTCCATGCGCTTCGGGAGTCGTGAAGATTCGAGAAGATTCGGGATTGGGAACTGGGGATCTTCTTTTCAAAAGCAGTATTGATGGAAGGTTTGTTCGAGTCAGAAGGGGGAGATTGGG
>NC_051404.1:15895311-15896259 GCF_015228065.2 Penaeus monodon | reverse complement strand
TTCGTCGGGTATATCTCCCACCCCCCCTTTTCCCCCAAGTGAACAAGGGAGCAACGAAGCGGATGCGGAACAATGCATTATGCCTTTAAGTGGCAGGAACTTCACGAAACTTTCCGAATGGACGAACTTCTTAGTAATGGCTTGTTTCGTCTTTTCTTTTTCCTTTGAGTTAAACGTCCCGGAAATGAGATTGTTGTTTATGATTGCAATATGAATAACGTTGCAAAGAGGGAATGGCTGTGCAGTTGCGAGAAGGTTGGGCTCATAGGGAAGTTCGAGTTATTGGAAGTAGCTAATTTTTGGTGTGTAATTTGTTCTTTGGCGTTTTTCTTTGCTGCTTTTTTGTGTGTGCGTTCTCGTTTCGTATTTGTTGTTAATGATTATTACTGTTCCGCCGTAGTTTGTCACCTTCGTACGTCCACGGTTTGTATGAGGCATTTACAGGTCAGCGCGCTTGTCTGTGTAAGTGGAGAGGACTGCAAAGTGGGAAATGGGTGAGGAGAGGAGAGGGAAGAGAGAGGAAAAAGAGGACAGAAGAGGGGAATGGAGGGCAGAGGAGATAGGGAAATGGGGGCAGAGAGGGGAATAGAGGGAAGAGGTATAGAGAAATACAAAAGAGGGGAACTGAGAGAAGAGGAGATAAGAGGACAGAAGAGGGAAATGGAGCGAAGAGAAGGGACAAGAGAGGGGAATGGAGGGAAGAGGAGAAGGGAAAAGAGGACAGAAAAGGAGAATGGAGGGAAGAAGAGAAGGGCAAGAGAGGGGAGTGCAAATCACCAACGTGATTAAATAGATAAATTAAGTTGCTCCCCTCATTGACCCGGCGAGGTTAGACAAGGTCACAGGAGGGACGGGGAAGGGCTGGCTCGAGAGTGAGGGGCGCTGTGTTTGTGCGTGTCTTGTTGTGTTTTTGTTAGGGGGGGAGAGAGGGAGGAGGAATGGGTGGCA
>NC_051404.1:15895118-15895208 GCF_015228065.2 Penaeus monodon | reverse complement strand
ATAAAAAAGAAAAAATCTAATAAATACCGTTCAAAACAGGGATTCCTAGGAAGGGACAATGTTATCACAAGGTCATTCTGTCCAGCGCAT
>NC_051404.1:15894742-15894833 GCF_015228065.2 Penaeus monodon | reverse complement strand
GTAAGTCCCCTTCGCATAATCAGGTGATGAAGCTTAAAGCCGCCCGGGTTCGTGCGCAGCGTCGAGGTGAGTGCCAGGTTCTGTGCATGCT
>NC_051404.1:15894199-15894706 GCF_015228065.2 Penaeus monodon | reverse complement strand
AGGACCCGGGTGCTCGACGCTCTCGTTTGAGGGAGAAAGGTAGGTGTGTTTCCTTTAATTCTATATTTATATGATTATTCATGAGATTTTTTTATATAGAAAAAATAAGAATTATGAAAAGAAAATGATGATACAAAACACTTTTTTGTATATATATCAGTATAAAAAAAAAAAAAAAATCGATAAAAATGGTGTAACACAAAATATCCACATATGATTATAAAGAAGAAAAAATAATAACCCGGGAAAAGTATAAAAATGAAGTAGCGCGGAATTGGCACAAGGAGAAGAGAGGAAGGAGAAAAAAGGATAAGCAGAAGGAGTAGAAAGGGGACAAAAAGGAGAGAAAAAGACGAGAGAATTGTCCTCCTTCTAGCTAACGGCAGTCGACACTTCCCCGTTGACCGCCCCGCCGCATGGTTGCTTCTGCCTCGCCTCCCTCTTTATTATCACTCTCCCTCTCCTTTCATTTGCGCGCGCGTGTGTGTGATTTGTCTGAGAATGGGA
>NC_051404.1:15893695-15894123 GCF_015228065.2 Penaeus monodon | reverse complement strand
ATATCTTGGTCTATGTTGTCGCATTGTTGGATATTCCTTCTCTCTGTTTCTTAGAATTTACTTTTTTTCTTCTTAATTTTGCTCCTTGATATTTTCAATCTCGTGCACATCGCTGTATTTTTCTCTTTTTTTTTATTCAGCCAATCAACTTTTATCACTTCCTTGCACCTCCCACTTCTTGCCGTTTTCTTTATATCATGTTATTCGCACAATCGTAGCTCCGAATAATAGAACCGCAAGTGCAAAAGGCCGTGCAAGGTATGTGGGCGCGGCGCCGGTGCGTGAACGGGCGGCAGGGTTGTCTGAGGCGGCGGAAGTAGTCGAGCGGCAGGGTGGTTCGTGGTGGCGAAAGTAGTCGAGCGTGGCGCCTGTTCCTGCTCCGCTCCACTGGCTCGCCCTCGCTCGTTACGCTTCCAAAGTATGTATAT
>NC_051404.1:15892897-15893662 GCF_015228065.2 Penaeus monodon | reverse complement strand
GATGAAGATACAAAATGTGTCAGAAGTGAATTTAATAAAGATTGAGTTTAGTTTTTGTTTATGTGATTTTAACTTGAGATAGAATTCAGATGATTTTTCTTGATTTCTCATTTGTTTAAATGATAAATAATACAGTGAACCGCGTGCTTAACAACCCTGCCCTGCCATGCACCGGACGCTCCACCGTGACCATGCACGCTGCCCGGACGTGCATGACCTGAAGCTAACCAGAACCAGCGGTCTTGAGAAAACTTAAGAAAAGGTTGCACTTCCCTTCGGCTAAATGTTACCCAGACCCTAGAAATTATTTTTAAGTTGGGAAGGGTTCACGTTATACCGTTTTCTTTGTCATTAGGGTAGTGATGTTTTTTATGCCGTTTTCTATGATGATTTCTATATCGTAAATTCGTTTTCAATGGTGACGGTATATAAGCAATATTGCCATACTGTTTTCTTGGCGACAGTTTTAGAGATATTGCAAAACCATTTTCTTTAGTGATAGTTTTCGCAACATATTTTCTTTTTTTCTCTCTTCAAATGTCATCACAACAGAAAACGGGAAGTATGGCCGATTTCTGCAATGGCTTCTGGGTCTCTTCTCTTTTATTGGCTGCCTGTCACCGAAAGCTTGTCACGCCAGTCTGTTTTTCTTTTCTCTCATTTCCTTCTACAGTGACAGCATGCGATCATGTCACCCTCTTGAAGTGATAACCTGAGAGATGTGGGACCCTGAGATGTTAGTGTTGTCTGTACCATGTTTTTTTC
>NC_051404.1:15892582-15892855 GCF_015228065.2 Penaeus monodon | reverse complement strand
ACACCTCCGTCTTGGATCTTGAACCTCAAGGACTCACCAAGCACACTGGATCATAAGACCCCGAGGTTTTTATTCTTTTAAACTCTAGTCCTGTGAGAAGCCCCCCCTTCCCCAGCGCCCCCCTTTGTTTCAGTGTTCACTCTTGCTGATTCAACAACATATTCTTTCTTTGAGAGAATTTGAAGTACGCTGATTTCAGTCTGTATTTGAGTGAATCATTATTTACTTACTGCATACATATCTGGCAGCAATATGTAGTTTTTGTGTCTTGAA
>NC_051404.1:15892063-15892549 GCF_015228065.2 Penaeus monodon | reverse complement strand
CTTGGAGAAAAAAAAGACTTTTGCAAGCTTCTTTCATATATGTATATATCTTTTATATGAAATATTGAAATCTGCAGTTTTATTAATGATATTCACTTTCTGAAATACTGAAGTAATTGATACATGTTAGATTACCAATCAAAAGAAATTTTTAAAAGTTCCACTAGATCATATTTAGTGTATATCATCAACACTAATGTAAACTTGCCATTTCATATTGTTGCACAGCTTAACAGTAATGAAAAAAAAGAAAAATGAAACTACAATAATTTAACCAGTTTTATTTCAAATAGTCTCATTCCTCCCAAATGTCTCAGAATTTTATCACTGGTTGGTACCTAAATATGGTCTATAATCTAAAACTTTCTCGGTGTGGACGGCGTTTATTCTACTGTGAGTTTTGCCAGCTAGTTAACTGGTGGCAGCAGTATCCCATGTTGGCAAAATGTTATGGTTGAATAAATCGTGTTGGGCTGTGGGATGTGC
>NC_051404.1:15891648-15891838 GCF_015228065.2 Penaeus monodon | reverse complement strand
TCCTTTGTCTTTCCTTATCCTCTATTCCGGCCTGTCACACCTCCTACCATTTCATGTAGTAAATGATTGAACACTTAGCAGTAGTATGTCATTCCACTTTGCAACAGCTGTTGACCTTCATATAATTGATTTCATTAAATTTTTCATCTGCATCCTTTCTTTGCTTTTCATAATCTGACCAATCTGGTTT
>NC_051404.1:15890994-15891373 GCF_015228065.2 Penaeus monodon | reverse complement strand
ATCTTAATTGAGTGATGCGTATGTGTGCTCCTACACTCATCTTCTGTATTGAGACATTTCCCCCATATTCACCACTTGTTTGTTTAATTTATTTTTTCTCCTGGTCTCTTTAAACATTTTTTAGTTTTACATGTATCCTCATGTATTATTTTTCTTCATTCTTCCATAAATCCTTGGTATTGAACATCCCTTGAGGTTATTGGTATCACACTTTTCAGTCAATCACTTGCCTGTTTTTTTTCTATATTCCTGGCCAACCACAGCTAATATCTCCAATATTTCACCGATTCATCTACACTCGTGTATTTTGAAGCTATCAGTACTGCACCAACTTTTTTCTTATTAGTAGTGTACTCTCTTTTGTTGTGCAAGGATTTGC
>NC_051404.1:15890224-15890962 GCF_015228065.2 Penaeus monodon | reverse complement strand
TCTTTGTCTAGTTACTGTCACTTTTCATAACACACTTCTTATCACGTTCACCTTTATCACCTTCACACTCAGAGTTTGCATCCTTCACTATTTTTATTTCCTTTTATTCTCATATTATAACTGTTTTGGTCTAAGTACATTAGAAATATTTTATACTTTATTCTTTTGATATGTTAATAATGCTTATTTTTTCATTAACAGTTCCTTTGACTTTTTAAGGATGATTCTTCGGTTTATGGTTGGTTTCCTTAATTCTTCTAAGTTACTTCAAACTTCTGGGCTACAACTATCTGACACCATTTTGTTCTCTTATTTTTCAATCTTCTGATTTGAACACCAGCTGCTGCACGGATCCCACTGCTGCCACCAATTATCTATGTAGTCAGTGTATTTGGTCAGTGTGCGTGTGCGTGCGTCAGGTTGCCGGGGCCTCAGCTCACCTTTCCTTACAGTCGGAAGAACGCAGCCGTCGATTCCTCCGACCGTCGCACCGAAGTCGTTCCGAAGGGCCCCTAGGCAGAGACATTGATGATGATAGTTTTCTTGTGTCTGAGTACAAGACCCAGTTTGCCTGGGTTAGGAGGCCACCCTCCGCCAGGGGCCCTGAGGCAGCACCGCTCCTCGAGGCGGAAAAGGTAATGACTTATCCCCCTAAAGATGAACACAACCGTCCTCCTCAGCTTGGCTAGTGTGGCATAGAACGAGGTAGTGTTGGGAGAGCACGGGTGGCACACTGGC
>NC_051404.1:15889069-15890196 GCF_015228065.2 Penaeus monodon | reverse complement strand
ACGTTGGAGCAGGGCCACTATCCTAATGCTCAGAGGGTCAGAGGATCCCTTGAGAGGCAGACCTTGAGGGGACCAGACTCTGCAAAGAGAACAAGATCCAGACAAACAAAAGAGAAAGAGAGCTCGGGGATAAACCTGCAGTGCAAAGTCTCCTGAGGGAGAAGTCTCCTGTAAGATGCAGGACACTTCTGGGTGAGAGATTTCGTGCTTGTCCCACAAGAGTCTGCTCTCTCAAGGGAGTTAACAGATGGGTGACCGTAAGAGCCTTCAGGGTGACCCTTTGTAAAGTAGTCATGTAGTAGACTGATTACTATAATAGCCATTACGTAGTTTTATAACTAGCGCCATTCCAGGGTGTACGGTATGACGTACATGCGGTGTCCAAGATAGACTATGTAAGTAGCTCAAAATTCTGTAATAGACTGTAGCGAGTTGCTTGGCCTACATCAGAGATATCACGAGTCCATCATACAAAGTTCTCTTTTGTAGTTTTTTTTATGGTATGTGTATGATCCCAAGCATCCACTTATGAGGCAGGACCAGTGAGACAAGTTCGCAGTCCCTTGGTATTGTACATTCGATTTTTTTGTAACATTACTAGTCAACTAGCACATCGCAACCCCAAACTCCTTGTCACTACCCCCCCCCCCTGTAAAGTTGTCATAGCCATGAATAGGTTCCTAACTGAATGTCTGATCGAAGTACCAAGGTACCAAGATCGCCCACGCACCTTTGCCAGTAGAAGGCAGTTGCAGCACGGGTCTTAAAGCGTTGGTGTTGGCTAGAAAGCAAACTCGTGGATGTGACGTCGCCAGTCAGGGACGTATGTACGCTAGAGTAAGTGTTATTCAAGCAGATATGCTCCTTTTCTTCAACTGAGGATGAGATCCTTGTCGAGAATAGTTCCACCATGTCATGTTATTCTAGTCCATTCTTTGTTCATTCTTTCTTCCTGTATACTTTCAAGAGCTAACCTGACACCGCCCTCATACAGCCAGTTCCGAAATGATAATTAGGTAGATTAATTATACTTGCCGTGTGACACAAGCGACGACCAGTGTCTGCTTCTCTCAGCTCAGGTTCGTGTTACACAGTAAACAGTTATTTTCCATTACATTCAGATTGGG
>NC_051404.1:15887857-15888178 GCF_015228065.2 Penaeus monodon | reverse complement strand
TATTTGGTTTTCCCGACTGCCATTAGGCCTAGCTATCTGAAGTCTGGGCAGTCTCCATAACGTTTTGTTCTCTCTATTTTTTACATAATTTCATGCTTGCGGAGTTGTTTCTTGGAACTAGGCAGTAACTGTGTGAATTATATGCCTACTTTGCAAATGCAGTACTAGCATGTAGAAGTAAGTGATGGTTAATGAAAAAGAGGAAAAGAAATGCAAACATTTAAACTTACTGATCACTTTGCAAAGCCAGTTCCCTTGTCAAACTGTCTGGCCTGACCTTAGCTGTCGCGGCGCCCCCTGCCTCGCTCCGGCGGCAGGAGG
>NC_051404.1:15887677-15887830 GCF_015228065.2 Penaeus monodon | reverse complement strand
CTTCGTCCCCCGTCCCAAAGGCCTAAGACTGACGCCCTCTTTCTTCCGCAGCCGCCGCCCCAAGCCACAAAGAGCCAGGTGAACGGCAGCGCAGGAGGAGCCGCAGGCGACGGCGGAGGAGCTGCCGTGACCATCAACGACTCTGAGCCTCCC
>NC_051404.1:15887352-15887628 GCF_015228065.2 Penaeus monodon | reverse complement strand
CCCGCACGCCTCGTAAGTCCAAGTCGATGGGTCGCATTCACGGTGGAGGCGCTGTGCCCGAGGTAGGAGGCGGAGAGGGGGCCGCTGGTGGCCCTCACGCCGCGGGCGCCGCTGAGCACGGGGCCGGCACGGAGGGCCAGCACGACCAGCAGCAGGCATCGCCACCCCGAACCGACGCTACCGCTGCTGCACCTAACTGGCACCGGGGCCATCGCCGGACGCCCTCCGATGGCGTGGCATGGCGGCACTCCAAAGGTACACATGGGTACACAGGCG
>NC_051404.1:15885558-15886079 GCF_015228065.2 Penaeus monodon | reverse complement strand
GTGTATAAAAGGCGATTCCACATTAAAAGGAAAACACACACACGTAAGCACACTGCCTTGCGTCGCTAAAGTCCTCCGCGAGACAAAGGAAGGCAAAAACATAGTACTAGATATAACGACACGACCTTTAGAACAGGTAGTCAGTTTGCCTCTTGAATGGGAAAAAAATAATAACGGCCACTTGGCAAAAACCTTTCAACTCCCTTAAAATGAAAAGAGAGAGATGGAATGAACTGCTTTATGTTTATAGATGTGAAAGAAAAAAAAAATGTTTTAGGAGAATGCAAAGCTGGCTCCAAAATATAAGAGAATAATATTGCTGCTCGTAAGAGGTTGATGCGACTAGGTTTGGCTTCCATTTTGCGTTGCATATTCGCATGGAATATTCCAGTTGCAAATATTTTGATATTTCGGGTACCAACCCGGACATTATGAATGCCGCATTCAAATTTGTTGTTGAATATCTGGTCTGTACATCATACAACTATTATATATAGACCGGTTTTAGATTGTGCATAACA
>NC_051404.1:15884336-15885213 GCF_015228065.2 Penaeus monodon | reverse complement strand
TGATCATAGCATATAGTGGCTAGATAGATATCCATGCATAGAACATGATCTAAAATGAGCAAGCACGTAGAAAAGCACTTCATCAATTAAGTCAGAAATGTTATGGATATTATTATTAATCCTGAGACTCAAGGATGTTCTTCCATCAGAGAAACTACAAAGGTGAGTCTATGAAGTTCTCTCTGAAAATTATGAAACTCTCTATGAGGAAAACAAGGACTTCCAGAGGTCAGTGAACACACCTCTATTTTATTTAAAGATAATATTGCAGAATCTCCTGTTAATGAGCCGGGTACTCATTTGTGATGGAATCACAGGAGATGACTTAGACAAAGCTGTTTTTTGCATGGAGGTAAGGAAACAGTACCATCTGCATCAACCATTGTTGAAGAATCTCCTATTGGTGATGTGGATTCCCAAAGTTTACTAGAGCTAGAGGAACATAAACTAGAAACACAGATTTCTGAAATTTCTCTGGAAAAGAACAGTATGTCTGACTTGGAACAAGACCAGGAAAAAACTAGCGAGGACGCAGTTTCTGAGAATGAAATGCACATTCCAATTAAGTCTGTTTTTGAGGAGGAGCTTGAAAGATCTGCTCAGAATTTTTCCATTTTGAGACCACACCAGACAGCTTTATGGGCTCACCAATGCAGGTGATTCCAGAAAGTCCTCAGAAACCTCAGCTTTTGCAACAGATGACACCATTCCTTTATTCAGACAGAGAGAAATGCCTCCGGACATAGTTCACTGACAGATGAATTTAAAATGAATACCATAATAGAAGAAAATGATAGCTTTTCTAACTTTGAGGCTAAATCTGCATATTATGAGAACGAAGCTCAAAAGGCTTCGTCCCGCTCCAGATCTTCATCTA
>NC_051404.1:15878936-15884265 GCF_015228065.2 Penaeus monodon | reverse complement strand
ACTCGAGTCACATATGACCACATTGTAAATGAGCAAGAAGCAGAGAATGCTGACAAGGGAAATGTAGCAGATTTTGACACAGTTTATGCTAAGAGTAATCCTGGTGCTTACAGTGAGGCATTCCCTTGCCAAGCTCCAATCTAAAAGTCCTTCTGAGTTCGAACAAATTTCAGAATCAGCTCATTTGCAGGATACACCTCCTCGTTCAAGATTGTCCTCTTCCACCTCATCAAAGGATGCTTATGACAGTTTTTTTAATAATCAGGAAACAAAGGTTGAGAAGGATATTGAATCTGATGTAGAATCAGTGAAGTCCTGAGTAATTTTGACGGTAATAATGACGTCACATTCCCTCAGACAAGGATACCTGCAGGAGAGCTTGACTTGATGCTAGCTCAGAAGACATGGTTCCACAGGAAACTGAAAGTGATGATGGCTTTGCAGTTTCTGATAACTCACCTAATAGTTCACAGTGGGTGAATGCTGATAAGGCAGATGGTAGGACAGGCTCTCCACACCTCATGACCAAGACACATGATGACAGTGTATCACCTTCTACTAATAGCAGATACATATTTGAAAATCCATCCATCTCTTTGGCAGATTCAGCTGCTCATAATAAGCCTTTCTTTACAGAGACTCTGACCGATTCCATTGTGTTTGAGATGGAGCCAAACTATGAGACTGACCATCACAGCAGAAGTGACAGAACTAGCACTAACAACATAGTAGAGCCCTCTCTGTCCCCTCTGCCCGATAATAATACATCTTTGTTTCAGGTGATGATTTCTTTAATGGAGATTTCAAAAAGGATTCCTCAAACAGTTCAGATATTTCACTCCATCAGGAAACTCTGCATTTGATAATTCACCACATTTTCATGAGGAGTCTTCACCATCTGAAATAAGACCATTTATGGCAGAGAGTATAAGTGTTAAGAGTTCCAGTGACCTTGTTGGTTCTTCCCCAATAAACATTGAATACCAGACTAATGGAGGAAAATCCATTGCTAACAACCCTTTTAACAATAGCTTTAACAGTGATAATAACCCTTTCCTAGAAAATAATGAATCTGACACTAACATCTTTAACTTCCCCTCACAACTTCTGACACCCTTTTTCCTGTCAATGGGACAGCTTCAGAAACCCTAAGAAGCTCTCAGCCCTTCAATGGCATGAACTCCCAGAACACTGATTTCTCCTTTCAGTAAGAGGTCTTATGAGGAAAATGCTCTAGCTCTTCCTTCCTAAATTTTTTTGCACCAGCGGTGTAGTTTGCACTCTTTTAGCCCATCTCCTGGAATTTTCTTTTGACTGGGTAACAATTAACTTTTTATTCTTCAGAATCCAAATGATCCTCACAGTTTCTTTTTTGCACTCATAACGATCTGTTCCTGACTGCATGGGTGGTGGTTCTTACAGGTGCGGTTGATCCTATGACAATGTCCATGTTTGGCTCCCTCAATGGCATGAATGGCAAGAGCTCAGGTACACCATCTCCTACCAAGCCTGAGGTGCCCCTTCCCTCTGAACCTGCAAAGGATACCAGTTCAGCGAATCAAAGCCTGTGGTGTCCGCAGTGTCCCCGGCACTAACCTTAGGTGCCTCGACGATCCTTCCTTCATGTTTGACAAGCCATCTGTAGGTACAACTAACTCCCCCAAGACTGGTTCATACAAGGTACTGATGCTCCAACTGAACCACAGCAGCCAAAGAGTGCTGGTTACCGTGTATTAGAAGCCCCAGGAGGTCCTTCTGAGGTTAAGGATGCTCCTGAGCAGTCTCCCACAAAGCCAGAGCCCCCTGTTAAGCCTCACCTTACAGGGTGCTTGAAGCTCCTCTTGATCCCCAACCAAGCCCAAGGGCTCCCTTACCGTGTACTGGAGGCTCCAGATGCCCCTTACTACCCCCAGCACAGAGTGTAGGTGCAGCACAGGAGTCTAAGCCCCCTTCCCTTGTCTCCCCGTCTTCCGGTAGGACGGTAACTGATGCACTAGACAAGGCCCGTGCCCGTTTTGATCCTTCTGGGGGGGCGCAAAAGATAAAGATCCTCCCAGCAAAGTCTAGGTGCCCAAATCCAATAGCCATGTTCCAATTTCAAGTGAGATATCTATGAAGATAGTTTGCTACATGAACAGTTACTAAATTGTAGGTAACAATAACTAATTTTTGGTGCGCATCTTCATGGATATCTAATAAGCCGAAGGATGAGCTGTTAACAACCATTCCATGCAGATTTGGTGATGTAGAAAAATTTATGCCACTGTCAATGACCCCACATTCATGCTGGGTTCTTGGTCAACAGCACATCTTCGGTATATGAAATGTTGAGAAAACCCACAGGCCATCAATCAGCAGATGTTAATCGCAATACTAATACTATTTTGTTAGTTGTCATAGATGCTATTTAACTCTTTCTGGACTTCACTCAAGGCTACGCAGTATAGTATTTCCTGTGGGTTTTTCTTATACGAAGCACTGCTAGTAGGCTAAGAATGTGAGATGTTATAATATGAACGATAAGGTCCATTTTAGTTTCTATATGTTTAGCTTTTATTGAAAATGTGAGAATGAAGGCAAGCCAGAGTCATGGTGTTTGCAGGAATGCCAAGTGTGACCAGAGATTCAGATAATTTATCTTGTTACAACCATTCAACTTGTCATCTGTTTACGGTGGCTCATTACATTATCTCAGAGAACTGGAACACTGCCAGAACTCCCCAAGTGTGAAGTTTTGGAGTGTAAGTGTCATATTTGTTGAAAGAAATGAAATATACTAATGATGCAACACACTTGTGTAGAACTTTTAAAAATGCTGATTTACATTTTGGATGAACTTGTCTTAAACTTTGAGGAAATTATGGGTATTCTCTGAAAGTTTAACAAATTGATATCAGCTGAGAGTACTGTATTCTGGACCTTCAGAGTAAAATGTGTGGCTGAATTGACAGATATTGTTTGAATGAACATATGTTATGTTAGGAAATATTAAAGTAAAAAAAAAAAAAAAATCTGTATCTACACTTTACATATCTAGAAACAGTGTAATAAAACATTGATTTTAGATGTGAACTCTATATAATAGGAATATTGGGTATAATGGGTGTATATATATATATGCAAATTTACATTGGCATGGTTTTAAACTGTGTTATCAGTTTATGTTATTATTTAACAAAGGGATTTAAAGTTGTATGTGTGGATATGAAAGTTGTCTTCTTAGGGTAAAACTCTGCCAAAATGATTAAGAGGCTAACTCTCTCCTAGGTCATGAAGTATAACCTAGGTCGTGAAGTCTATCCTAGGGCTTGAAGTCTCTCCTAGGTAGAACGTGAAGTCGTGTCCTAGGGTGCTATTTCTGCTCTGAGCACTGTCTGTGTCCTAGGGATATATAACTATAACTTTAGATGAAGTACTAGAAGGAACTTGGGTCAAACTTGGCATTTCATCCTGGCCTTAATACTAATGCCTATACAGGGGAACACTTGGCATCCGCAAGTCTAGAATCAAGCTTTTAGTACTCTTGAAAGATTATAAAAATAAACTTTGTAGGATTTTGAAAGTGTGAATCCTAGAAGCCTGGAGTACAGTGGTCCTGATATGTGAGATTTTAGCAGGAATCTTTAGAGTTGTCTAACATGAGGAAATCTTGAAAGGTGCATTATGATAACCTAATTCACTAAACCTTGATTAAACACTGTATTATATTCTGTCATTGTGTAATGAAGGTTAAAAAACCTACTTAATGAAATTTCTTTATCTTCAAATTTATACCAAAGATGAAAGTTACAAATGATTCAATTTTTATGGCGTGAAGTGTACACTCCTGAGTTGTTCCTCTACTGAAAACTGCCAAGGTTTGATTATATAGTTTTGAATGGTAAAGCTATTTATATGTTATAATTAGTATAGTGTTGGCTAATTATATACTGGGCAGATTGGTCTCGGTCTCTGGCAAATTTCACCATTATTGTTATGTCCCATGGTGATACATAATTTTCCTTTTGTCACTTCATTGTAACAGCTTATTTTGTATTGTTTTGTAGTTCATTTGTCATGTTATTAACTGCAACACATTCCATCAAGCATAAGGAGTTTTATATATTTTTAGGTAATTTAATTTCCATTTCACTGAGTATGTAAAAAATGATATAAATCCATTGTAAGGGTCAGCAATTTGATTGGGGATTGTGTTCCTTGCACATTTTGTTTCTAAAGAACCTACTCATAAGACCTTAACGTGAATAGATTTAAGTGCCAACATACTTTTCAAAATTGCTGATCCCAGATCCTAGCTGTGATTTTGGTAGGTCCCGCATCCTGTGATGGTGAAGGGCTATCAGCTTAGCAGAAATCCCAACTCTGACTCAAAATTCACTCTTTAGGCAAGAATATTAGTTCCCGTCCTACTTGTAGTTTCAGCAAAGTTTTGTGATACTTTGATCAAGTAACAACAATACTTTATGGAAACCCAATTATATACAACTCGGCATTTGTTTTTCCCCCTGAAAAGAAAATGTAGAAAAAAAGTAATTATTGCTTTTCCTCATTGGAGCCTTATGAATGCTTGGATAGGGTTTCTATTCCATTGCTAATAAGGGACTTGAACCTTACTGAAGCTCATATAAGGGTCAAATCTGGCTGTCACCATGGGGCGTCACCATTCTCCATCACACGACGCGTTTACGCTTCTAGTCAAAATTCTCGCATAAGTTGCAGGTGTCAGCGTCAGATCCTGCTTACCCCCCAGACTCATTTCTATTGCCAAGCCGCAAGATGTATGGAATTAGGACTTTTATTCCTTGCCATATATGAGGACAGTAAAATATTAAGCTTCTTGAACACTGATTGAAACCTGCACTTGTGATGTGCACTTGTAAGATCTACTCAAATATCCTATGTGAATTGGTCTTTGAAGGCTGTATTGTTTATAGGAACCTTCCCATGTTCTCTTTTACATTTAAGTTTGATATTTTGAAAAGATGAATCAGTTTCTGTTCTCTCATATATGATTGGGAATTTATAGCCAAATCTGACGAGTTGGGAGATGAGCAACGTCATGGCGGGACCCTTAAGTGTGAATCTGACCTTACTGTATGTACCCATAGCACAGACCTTACATTAAATGTACAGCTTCAGACCTTTGTTTCTCTTTTCCCTCCTCCTAATTTATGACCACAAAGTTCATATACATCTTGCAAGTAACACAAAATGTGAAAACAAAATACTATGGAAAAGCTATGTTAAGTGTATACCACATGTTGGAAATTAAACCTTGCTCCAACTAATGCTTGCTAGAAAAAGCTTGTAAGTAAAAGGTTTACCACAT
>NC_051404.1:15873477-15878846 GCF_015228065.2 Penaeus monodon | reverse complement strand
ATGTGGTAAACCTTTTACTTACAAGCTTTTTCTAGCAAGCATTAGTTGGAGCAAGGTTTAATTTCAAAACATGTGGTATACACTTAACAATAGCTTTTCCATAGTATTGTGTTTCACATTTTGTGTTACTTGCAAGATGTATATGAACTTTGTGGTCATAAATTAGGAGGAGGGAAAAAGAGAAACAAAAGGTCTGAAGCTGTACATTTAATGTAAGGTCTGTGCTATGGGTACATACAGTAAGGTCAGATTCACAACTTAAGGGTCCCGCCATGACGTTGCTCATCTCCCAACTCGTCAGATTTGGCTATAAATTCCCAAATCATATATGAGAGAACAGAAACTGATTCATCTTTTCAAAATATCAAACTTAAATGTAAAAGAGAAGCATGGGAAAGGTTCCTATAAACAATACAGCTTCAAAGACCAATTCACATAGGATATTTGAGTAGATCTTACAAGTGCACATCACAAGTGCAGGTTTCAATCAGTGTTCAAGAAGCTTAATATTTTACTGTCCTCATATATGGCAAGGGAATAAAAGTCCTAAATTCCATACATCTTGCGGCATTGGCAATAGAAATGAGTCTGGGGGGTAAGCAGGATCTGACGCTGACACCTGCAACTTATGCGAGAATTTTGACTAGAAGCGTAAACGGCGTCGTGTGATGGAGAATGGTGACGCCCCATGGTGACAGCCAGATTTGACCCTTATATGAGCTTCAGTAAGGTTCAAGTCCCTTATTAGCAATGGAATAGAAACCCTATCCAAGCATTCATAAGGCTCCAATGAGGAAAAGCAATAATTACTTTTTTTCTACATTTTCTTTTCAGGGGGAGAAAAACAAATGCCGAGTTGTATATAATTGGGTTTCCATAAAGTAATTGTTGTTACTGATCAAAAGTATCACAAAACTTTGCTGAAACTACAAGTAAGGACGGGAACTAAATTTCTTGCCTAAAGAGTGAATTTTGAGTCAGAGTTGGGATTCTGCTAAGCTGATAGCCCTTCACCATCACAGGATGCGGGACCTACCAAAATCACAGCTAGGATCTGGGATCAGCAATTTTGAAAAGTATGTTGGCACTTAAATCTATTCACGTTAAGGTCTTATGAGAGGTTCTTTAGAAACAAAAATGTGCAAGGAACACAATCCCCAAATCAAAATTGCTGACCTTACAATGGATTTATATCATTTTTTACATACTCAGTGAAATGGAAAATTAAATTACCTAAAAAATATATAAAACTCCTTAATGCTTGATGGAATGTGTTGCAGTTAATAACATGACAAATGAACTACAAAACAATACAAAAATAAGCTGTTACAATGAAGTGACAAAAGGAAAATTATGTATCACCATGGGACATAAACAATAATGGTGAAATTTGCCAGAGACCGAGACCAATCTGCCCAGTATAATAATAGCCAACACTATACTAATTATAACAATATAAATAGCTTTACCATTCAAAACTATATAATCAAACCCTTGGCAGTTTTCAGTAGAGGAACAACTCAGGAGTGTACACTTCACGCCATAAAAATTGAATCATTTGTAACTTCATCTTGGTATAAATTTGAAGATAAAGAAATTTCATTAAGTAGGTTTTTAACCTTCAATTACACAATGACAGAATATAATACAGTGTTTAATCAAGGTTTAGTGAATTAGGTTATCAATAATGCACCTTTCAAGATTTCCTCATGTTAGACAACTCTAAAGATTCCTGCTAAAATCTCACATATCAGGACCACTGTACTCCAGGCTTCTAGGATTCACACTTTCAAAAATCCTACAAAGTTTATTTTTATAATCTTTCAAGAGTACTAAAAGCTTGATTCTAGACTTGCGGATGCCAAGTGTTCCCCTGTATAGGCATTAGTATTAAGGCCAGGATGAAATGCCAAGTTTGACCCAAGTTCCTTCTAGTACTTCATCTAAAGTTATAGTTATATATCCCTAGGACACAGACAGTGCTCAGAGCAGAAATAGCACCCTAGGACACGACTTCACGTTCTACCTAGGAGAGACTTCAAGCCCTAGGATAGACTTCACGACCTAGGTTATACTTCATGACCTAGGAGAGAGTTAGCCTCTTAATCATTTGGCAGAGTTTTACCCTAAGAAGACAACTTTCATATCCACACATACAACTTTAAATCCCTTTGTTAAATAAATAACATAAACTGATAACACAGTTTAAAACCATGCCAATGTAAATTTGCATATATATATATACACCCATTATACCCAATATTCCTATTATATAGAGTTCACATCTAAAATCAATGTTTTATTACACTGTTTCTAGATATGTAAAGTGTAGATACAGATTTTTTTTTTTTTTACTTTAATATTTCCTAACATAACATATGTTCATTCAAACAATATCTGTCAATTCAGCCACACATTTTACTCTGAAGGTCCAGAATACAGTACTCTCAGCTGATATCAATTTGTTAAACTTCAGAGAATACCCATAATTTCCTCAAAGTTTAAGACAAGTTCATCCAAAATGTAAATCAGCATTTTTAAAAGTTCTACACAAGTGTGTTGCATCATTAGTATATTTCATTTCTTTCAACAAATATGACACTTACACTCCAAAACTTCACACTTGGGAGTTCTGGCAGTGTTCCAGTTCTCTGAGATAATGTAATGAGCCACCGTAAACAGATGACAAGTTGAATGGTTGTAACAAGATAAATTATCTGAATCTCTGGTCACACTTGGCATTCCCTGCAAACACCATGACTCTGGCTTGCCTTTCATTCTCACATTTTCAATAAAAGCTAAACATATAGAAACTAAAATGGACCTTATCGGTCATATTATAAACAATCTCACATTCTTAGCCTACTAGCAAGTGCTTCGTATAAGAAAAACCCACAGGAAATACTATACTGCGTAGCCTTGAGTGAAGTCCAGAAAGAGTTAAATAGCATCTATGACAACTAACAAAAATAGTATGAGTATTGCGATTAAACATCTGGCTGAATTGATGGCCTGTGGGTTTCTCAACATTTCATATACCGAAGATGTGCTGTTGACCAAGAACCCAGCATGAATGTGGGGTCATTGACAGTGGCATAAATTTTCTACATCACCAAAATCTGCATGGAATGGTTGTTAACAGCTCATCCTTCGGCTTATTAGAAATATCCATGAAGATGCACCAAAAAAATTAGTTATTGTTACCTACAAATTTAGTAACTGTTCATGTAGCAAACTATCTTCATAGATATCTCACTTGAAATTGGAACATGGCTATTGGATTTGGGCACCTAGACTTTGCTGGGAGGATCTTTATCTTTTGCGCCCCCCCAGAAGGAATCAAAACGGGCACGGGCCTTGTCTAGTGCATCAGTTACCGTCCTACCGGAAGACGGGGAGACAAGGGAAGGGGGCTTAGACTCCTGTGCTGCACCTACACTCTGTGGCTGGGGGTAGTAAGGGGCATCTGGAGCCTCCAGTACACGGTAAGGGGAGCCCTTGGGCTTGGTTGGGGGATCAAGAGGAGCTTCAAGCACCCTGTAAGGTGAAGGCTTAACAGGGGGCTCTGGCTTTGTGGGAGACTGCTCAGGAGCATCCTTAACCTCAGAAGGACCTCCTGGGGCTTCTAATACACGGTAACCAGCACTCTTTGGCTGCTGTGGTTCAGTTGGAGCATCAAGTACCTTGTATGAACCAGTCTTGGGGGAGTTAGTTGTACCTACAGATGGCTTGTCAAACATGAAGGAAGGATCGTCGAGGCACCTAAGGTTAGTGCCGGGGACACTGCGGACACCAACAGGCTTTGATTCAGCTGAACTGGTATCCTTTGCAGGTTCAGAGGGAAGGGGCACCTCAGGCTTGGTAGGAGATGGTGTACCTGAGCTCTTGCCATTCATGCCATTGAGGGAGCCAAACATGGACATTGTCATAGGATCAACCGCACCTGTAAGAACCACCACCCATGCAGTCAGGAACAGATCGTTATGAGTGCAAAAAAGAAACTGTGAGGATCATTTGGATTCTGAAGAATAAAAAAGTTAATTGTTACCAGTCAAAAGAAAATTCCAGGAGATGGGCTAAAAGAGTGCAAACTACACCGCTGGTGCAAAAAAAATTTAGGAAGGAAGAGCTAGAGCATTTTCCTCATAAGACTCTTACTGAAAGGAGAAATCAGTGTTCTGGGAGTTCATGCCATTGAAGGGCTGAGAGCTTCTTAGGGTTTCTGAAGCTGTCCCATGACAGGAAAAAGGGTGTCAGAAGGTTGTGAGGGGAAGTTAAAGATGTTAGTGTCAGATTCATTATTTCTAGGAAAGGGTTATTATCACTGTTAAAGCTATTGTTAAAAGGGTTGTTAGCAATGGATTTTCCTCCATTAGTCTGGTATTCAATGTTTATTGGGGAAGAACCAACAAGGTCACTGGAACTCTTAACACTTATACTCTCTGCCATAAATGGTCTTATTTCAGATGGTGAAGACTCCTCATGAAAATGTGGTGAATTATCAAATGCAGAGGTTTCCTGATGGAGTGAAATATCTGAACTGTTTGAGGAATCCTTTTTGAAATCTCCATTAAAGAAATCATCACCTGAAACAAAAGATGTATATTATCGGGCAGAGGGGACAGAGAGGGCTCTACTATGTTGTTAGTGCTAGTTCTGTCACTTCTGCTGTGATGGTCAGTCTCATAGTTTGGCTCCATCTCAAACACAATGGAATCGGTCAGAGTCTCTGTAAAGAAAGGCTTATTATGAGCAGCTGAATCTGCCAAAGAGATGGATGGATTTTCAAATATGTATCTGCTATTAGTAGAAGGTGATACACTGTCATCATGTGTCTTGGTCATGAGGTGTGGAGAGCCTGTCCTACCATCTGCCTTATCAGCATTCACCCACTGTGAACTATTAGGTGAGTTATCAGAAACTGCAAAGCCATCATCACTTTCAGTTTCCTGTGGAACCATGTCTTCTGAGCTAGCATCAGAGTCAAGCTCTCCTGCAGGTATCCTTGTCTGAGGGAATGTGACGTCATTATTACCGTCAAAATTACTCAGGACTTCAACTGATTCTACATCAGATTCAATATCCTTCTCAACCTTTGTTTCCTGATTATTAAAAAAACTGTCATAAGCATCCTTTGATGAGGTGGAAGAGGACAATCTTGAACGAGGAGGTGTATCCTGCAAATGAGCTGATTCTGAAATTTGTTCGAACTCAGAAGGGACTTTTAGATTGGAGCTTGGCAAGGGAAATGCCTCACTGTAAGCACCAGGATTACTCTTAGCATAAACTGTGTCAAAATCTGCTACATTTCCCTTGTCAGCATTCTCTGCTTCTTGCTCATTTACAATGTGGTCATATGTGACTCGAGT
>NC_051404.1:15868494-15873406 GCF_015228065.2 Penaeus monodon | reverse complement strand
TAGATGAAGATCTGGAGCGGGACGAAGCCTTTTGAGCTTCGTTCTCATAATATGCAGATTTAGCCTCAAAGTTAGAAAAGCTATCATTTTCTTCTATTATGGTATTCATTTTAAATTCATCTGTCAGTGAACTATGTCCGGAGGCATTTCTCTCTGTCTGAATAAAAGGAATGGTGTCATCTGTTGCAAAAGCTGAGGTTTCTGAGGGACTTTCTGGAATCACCTGCATTGGTGAGCCCATAAAGCTGTCTGGTGTGGTCTCAAAAATGGAAAAATTCTGAGCAGATCTTTCAAGCTCCTCCTCAAAAACAGACTTAATTGGAATGTGCATTTCATTCTCAGAAACTGCGTCCTCGCTAGTTTTTTCCTGGTCTTGTTCCAAGTCAGACATACTGTTCTTTTCCAGAGAAATTTCAGAAATCTGTGTTTCTAGTTTATGTTCCTCTAGCTCTAGTAAACTTTGGGAATCCACATCACCAATAGGAGATTCTTCAACAATGGTTGATGCAGATGGTACTGTTTCCTTACCTCCATGCAAAAAAACAGCTTTGTCTAAGTCATCTCCCTGTGATTCCATCACAAATGAGTACACCGGCTCATTAACAGGAGATTCTGCAATATTATCTTTAAATAAAATAGAGGTGTGTTCACTGACCTCTGGAAGGTCCTTGTTTCCTCAGTAAGAGAGGTTTCATAATTTTCAGAGAGAACTTCAATAGACTCACCCTTTGTAAGTTTCTCTGATGGAAGAACATCCATTTGAGTCTCAGGATTAGAATGAATAACATAATCCATAACAATTTCTGACTTAATTGATGAAAGTTCTCCGGCTTCTTTTATGCTAGCAGTGTTACTATTAGCATCGAGGTCAGTCTTAATGATCATTGATTCTAATGAACTTTCAGTTTGGGATATTATATCTAATTCATCCCCTGAATCTAAAGCATCTTTTACACTCTCTCTCAAATCCTCATGTGACTTTTGAATAGTATCTTCAAAATCTAGAATGTCCGAGTTTTCCTTGTTCTCTGTCTCTGCTTCACGGTTATCTGAAGGTTCCAAGGGCATATCTGAGTTTTCTGTGGACAGTGACAGAGCTTCATTGTCATCTCTTTGACTCATGATTGAAGATTCAGTAACAGACTCCGTTTCAAATTTTGAAGTGGATTCTTGCACATTAGTTTGTAATTCTGTGGCTTGTATAACATTTACATCTTCTGCAACATCAAGAATTGAAGTTTCTGCAAGTTCTGAGATTTTCAGGGCTGTAACATTATCACTAGATATCACCTCTGAGTGGAGAGACCTTTGCATATCAGTGTCATCATTGTGGGAAGACGAGAAATTAACATCAACCCCATAGTCATGAGGAAGTGTCTCAGAGAGCACATTAGCATCATGGAAAGAGTATGTATAAGAGGAATCATCTTTATGGAGAGATACCACATGCACATCTTCAGAATGAGACTTCACTTCAATATCCTTTGGTGTAGGTGGTGGGGAGCTTACATCAGAATCATTCTCATGCAAAAAAGAAGGAGCATTAAAGATGGAATCACTTTCATGCAGAGAAATGGGGGAGTTAAAGATGAATTCATTTTCATGTGATGATGATGGTGATGGATTCATGTCTCCAACAGGTGAGAGGGACCGGTCATGAGGGTCATCAGCCTGGAGAAGGGACAGAGGTTGTCCCTTCAGATTCTTTGTGGGAAAGGCAAAGAGGGTCTGGTCATCCTGTTGAGACTGAGATTTTAGCTGGTCCTGGTCTGGGAGGTCTGTGGAAATGAACTCATGCTGCAAAGTAGGGGAGGCTGCACTGCCATGCCCAGAGGATGAGGCATCATGCTCTGGGGATGGTGAAGGCACATCAGGGGTAGGTGAAAGTGAGGGCATATCATGGGTGAGGGAAGGTGAGGGTACACCATCACTCGGGGAAGGAGAGGCTATATTATGGGTGGGAGAAGGCAAAGGCACATCACTAACAGGGGAGGGAGGGGACACAATATTGGCATGTAATGGAGAGGGCACATCACAAACAGGTGATGAAGGCACATCATTAGGTGATGATAATGAAGGCACATTATTAACCACTAAAGGTGGAGGGGCCATATCATGCATAGGCGAGGGAGAGGTTACATCATCATCAGATGGAGTGGCATTAACAAGAGCACTTGAGAGGAGGGCCACATCAGGGGTAGGTGAAAGAGAGGCCATATCAGGAGTGGGAGACACTGGAGCTATATCTGGGGTAGCTAACCCAGCAGCCATGTCATGGGGAGATGAGACTGGGGCAGGTAAAAGAGAGTCCATGTCAGGGACAGGTGAAACTGGGGCAGCCTCTGTGGCAGCCTCTAGGGTAGTTGAGAGAGAGGCCATATCTGGGACAGGTGAAACTGGGGCAGGTAAGAGGGAGGCCATGTCTGGGACAGGTGAAACTGGGGCAGCTTCTGGGGTAGGTGAGAGGGAGGCCATATCTGGGACAGGTGAAACTGGGGCAGCTTCTGGGGCAGGTGAGAGGGAGGCCATATCTGGGACAGGTGAAATGGGGCAGGTGAAAGGGAGGCCATATCAGGGACAGGTGAAGCTGGGGCAGCTTCTGGGGCAGGTGAGAGGGAGGCCCTATCTGGGAGAGGTGAAATTGGGGCAGGTGAGAGGGAGGCCATATCAGGGACAGGTGAAATTGGGGCAGGTGAGAGGGAGGCCATATCAGGGACAGGTGAAGCTGGGGCAGCCTCTGGGGCAGGTGAGAGGGAGGCCATATCAGGGACAGGTGAAATTGGGGCAGGTGAGAGGGAGGCCATATCAGGGACAGGTGAAATTGGGGCAGGTGAGAGGGAGGCCATATCAGGGACAGGTGAAGCTGGGGCAGCCTCTGGGGCAGGTGAAATGAGTCCATATCAGGGGCAGAGGAGAGAAGGGTCACAGCAGGTGTAGGTGATGACAAGGTTAAATCAGGGACAGGGGAAGCAGGGTCAGCCTCAGGGGTGGGTGACAGAGAGGCCATATCACAGGCAGGTGAAGAAGGCTCATCAAGTGACATAGAGGGTACATCATGGGTAGTTGTTGGTAAAGGCACATCACTGGTGAGTGAAGATGGGGCCACATCACTGGTTGGTGAGGGAAAGGGCACATCATCTGGGACAGGTGATGGTGAAGGCACATCATGTAAAGGTGAAGCAGGGGCCACATCATGGGTGGGCAGTGGAGAGGAAACATCTTGAGTGGGCAATGAAGGGTGTTCATCAAGTTGATTTGTTGATGACAATGTTTCTAATCTATCTACAGGGCTACTTTCATGCACAGGTGAGCAGGCAGTAGGTACAATTTTGTCTAAGAGAGCTTCAGAAGAGCTATAAGAGTAATTTTCTAATACTGGAATTTCAGATGGAATGGAAGAGTTGTACTGAAAGGGAGATGTAGTTCCATCTAGAAAGTCATAGGAAGTGACAACAAGGGAAGATCCTTCATCAGAAAGAGAGTTATGAGAGCCATTCCAAGAAAAAATACCTGAAGCAGGAAGAACGTCTTCCACAGGGGAAGCCTGTTTAGGTGCAGTTGGACTTGGTGGTGCCTGCGGTTGCTGGGCCAGTGGTGTAGGCTGCGGCTGCTGGAGGGGCTGAGGCTCTGACTTCTTTGGCTCAGGGGTCTGTTCCTTCTTCATAGGCTCAAAGGCTTTGATATCAGAGAGCTGTGGTTCTGACTTTTCCTTTTCAAATGTCTGTGGCAACTTGGCTTCAGCTGGTTTTGGCTCTGGTGCCTTTGTTTCTACAGGCTTTGTGTCAGGTGCCTTCACATCAGCTGGCTTAGTCTCTGGGACTTTGGTGTCAGCTGGTTTCACCTCAGCTGAAACAGGCTCTGGTGCCTTGGTTTCAGTGGGCTTTGGTTCTGGGGCCTTGGCTTCTGTAGGCTTCTGCTCTGGCTTCTGTTCCAGCTTCTGTTCTGGTTTCACTTCTGGGGTCTTAGTCTCTACGGGTTTTGGTTCAGCGTGCTTGATGATATCTGTTGGTTTTGCCTCCTGCTTCTTCTCAACTGGCTTTTCTTCAGTCTTAGGATCTACGGTTGTGGCAGTGGTAGGCTTGAAGGGCTCCTGAGTGTGGGACTTGGCTTCAGAGGCAATGGCAGACACAGGAGTGCCTGCAAGTGAACCTTGGTTCAGCTTGGTGGGTTCGGGTGTCTGGCGAGTACGTGACTCCAACACATGGCGGTACTCGGAAGAAGGTGTTCCACGTGCTGATTCACCTGGCAAAGAACACAGGAGGAAAGTTAGGAGACATGAGCAAGCTGCGAGATACAGATCATACCCAAAAGAAAAATCATATGTAGGAATGTATTTACTTTTTCAGTTTGGACTAGTTTTAGGCCTTGCTGACTTTTTTCCACTTGATACTTAATAATTATTTCATGTTCTTCTAAATACTGACAATTTAATTAGCACTACTCATAGGTGAAAAAATACCTCTAGCTCATTCAAATGACGAGCAAAATGTTAACAACTCTACAATAGTCTTGGCTAAGACAGACACAAATAAGGCAGATAACTAGGCACAGGCTGGACACAGAGGCTGACACATCAGACTCTCAGAAGCACCACAAAGCTCTCTACCCAGTAAGACCTCTCATTCTCCAACACAATACAAAGCAAAGCCTTTACTCTGATTGGCTATGTGAAGGCAGGAATCTGATGAACTTCTTTCTTTACATTCATTTAAAACTTCAAATAAATGTCTTATGAACAATGCAATGCAAACAGTATGCATGCTTATTTTTAATTTCTTCTTATTTCCTTGAAAACAAAAGACAATTGTGTGTGTGGCAATGTTTCCTCTGAACACAAATTCTACTATCATATCATAACTCCTATAATAATTCACTTCTTTTCCAAAATCCAAGCAAATTCATTGGCTCTGAT
>NC_051404.1:15865924-15866297 GCF_015228065.2 Penaeus monodon | reverse complement strand
CTGTTATCATCTTGATTAAGCACATCTTTTGCCAATCAGAGATCAGGATTGTTGAAAACAATTCAAATACAGATTAAAATCCTTGAGAATGACATACATGCCAAGCTTCAGCACAAGTTCTTTACATCATGAACAATTAAGGGCTCTTTACAAAATTCTTTTACAAATGACAACTAATGAACATTGTATCAGTCTGAAAGAGAAGAAATCATGACACAATATATAAAGGCTAACAGAACAAACAAGTGATATTCCCATCATATTCAGAAAAAAACTTAATGGTTCATAAAGTGCAAGGAAGTTGCCTAGGTGCAGTGTTAAAAAAAAGTTGGGGATTCAAATGTTTCAGTAAGAGGTCCAAGGTAAAATCCTG
>NC_051404.1:15865202-15865713 GCF_015228065.2 Penaeus monodon | reverse complement strand
AATAGTTTTACTAGAACATGGATGATGCATCAGGACACGAAAGACTAACGGCACGAAAAAAGACATGCATTCTGGTCTAGCCAACACTCCATCTAGTCTAACTAAATAGTGTGGTAGGGGGCTGGTAGAAGCCTGATGGGACTTTGTCAAAGCTGCTATTCTGGAATCCTGACCTGAGTCCGCAGTAAATAGGTTTATAATTACTTTGAAAACAGCTCTTTTTTATTGTACTATGGTACTGAAGGTAAATTAGTGCTGTGAATGGAATCACTATTTCAATGCCAGACTATAATTCACTCATGTGATTATTACTTCTTTTTTTCACAATATATGGTAAAGTTGTTGAATGTATATGAAACAAAATAAAACATGAACAATCAAGAAAAATAAGATCTATAAAACAGACAATGATGTATTTAAAAAAAAGGGATCTAATGAAAGAAATAAAGTTGTTGTTTTTTATAAAAACAAAAGACAACATGCTAATATATTATAAAAAACAATCAATATG
>NC_051404.1:15863861-15864830 GCF_015228065.2 Penaeus monodon | reverse complement strand
CTTCAGATCATATGAGGAATGTAACAACTTTACCATATTTTTATAACATTTAGTAGCTGTAATTCTGAAATGCATTCTTGCATTGACAATAAAGACAAATAGCAAAGTTAGCCAATCACAAAGGCACTCATTGTCAGCTTGATGTACCTGATGACAAGACATATAATCTGGAACAATGAATGATAAGTGAATGTCCTGTTAATCTATTCATTACTGATTTTGTTGAGACAGAGAAAGAAGAGAAAATAATGAACAATGTCAAAATCAAATCAACACAAAGTCTGATATGTCTGCACTACAGAATATCATACATGTTGGTAAAGTTGTGTACCAATGGCTCATGTCTAAAAACCAAAAAATATGTCTGTTATATATGCAGTGATAAAAACATGCAACGTATCAAGTCAAAAGAATGGATTTCTGCAAGCAATAAATGCAATACTATGCTATTACCTATCCAGTTTTCATAAAGCTGCCACATAGATCTTTCCCATATTGCAGCTCACACATAACATTGTACATAAAGTCAAATCATGAATACATGCCACCTTTGCCATTTGTCTGTGATTCATTCAGAATACATGTATTTTTTCTTCAGAGTCTTCCATCAAGGTATTTAAGTAATAGTCATGTTTACACTTCATAATCATTATCATTTATCCTTGTATAAATGCTTCAGTCACCTTTATGACAATTACAGACTTCAGCCTGGAATCCTAAAACACTACTTGAGGTCAGCTTAGGAGAGGATTACTCCCTAAAAATATGCCTGATAATTCATCATAGAAAGTTGACAATCCTCATAATTCAAGGCCAAGATTTACCGTTTCTTCAGGACTAAAGCCAAAAAAATTCTAAAGTGTTTTATGAGAACTGCAAAGCAGCATACGTAATTATTCGAGGCAGGATATATAAAAAAAGTTTATGTTTACAGTTTCATATTCCCATGCTTCTTCTCATTGTACGGTG
>NC_051404.1:15860577-15863830 GCF_015228065.2 Penaeus monodon | reverse complement strand
AGGAATATGACATTTACACAGTTTCCAACCTATTCTAAGGTGATCTCAAGGACTGTCATAGCATACTGCTCCTAAAAGGTCCTAACAGGTCTTCATGGCAGCTACGTCTCCCTAACGTACCTCTCGGTATTCTCAAACAGTGAGTGGCTACGACGAAAAACAAAACCTAGAGTTATACATGCAGGTATTTGTGAGATGCTCAGGGAAAAACAGTCATTGAAGTTGCTATATGTAAACCACCCAGTAATCAATCGAAAGTATATCTATAAATTTTTTTCTTGTCTTTCCTTTTTTTCATTTTGGCATGATTTAACAACTGGAGGTTTACGGCTCATTTTTCTATTTCACTGAATATGAAAATGAGCCTGACTGGTTTTTCTAAGACTCATATTCACTGATGTCATCAATCTTTGTGTATGGGAAGACACCATGCATAAATATTGACTAAATGGCCTCTTCAAAATACCTAAATCATATCAATTCCTAGTCTTTATTTTTTATGTAAAATTAAATTATTAGAATCTATCTAATCTGTATTTTTTTTCAGGGAATAGACAAAGTACATGATATATATTTCTTTATTTATAATAAAGGCCTGGATGTGTGAAAAAAATATATGTGCATCACTTGCAAAAAAATACTGCAAAGATGAAGGGAAAAAAAAAATCATGCCTACTAGGCTGATGCTGTATCCTAATGCCATCTATATAGTAATAATAGCTTTGGGTGATTTTCTCTTCATTAAACTACAAAAGAAATGTGGGTGAGCTTTATGATTTTACAATGACTGACAGCTCTCTCACCCCAAGTCTTGTGTGAACAAGACCGTCTACGCAGCATTGGAATTCCTTAACACAAGTTCTCCTTTTGGCTGTGATTTATGACAGTTTTAATATTATATATTCTGAACATAAAAAAATAATAAAAGGGCATGAAACTACACCCTTTGTAGTTTCCACTGGTAAGACTTATGAGAAAAATGAATGAGTGCTTTAGAAATCACAGTTACTTATTCCATCCTTCATTTTCTGATTTGAATATACCTTGAGAAACTATGTTAAGGGATTATGAAATCACTTCTGATTGGCATAACTGTTGCTTAAGCCACAAGCAGTTTTCTGTAAGTGAAAAAGCCTCTGGACAGAACAATCATGAAAATGCTTAGGCCAGATCGGGAACCCTCATGGACAGCAGTGTCGACTGCCAGAGGGCCCCGATTAATGGGTGATACGAAGGCTAAAGAAAGGGTGTGAGGAAGTCTTACCTTCTGGGATGTTGTGCGTCACAGTGAAGGTCTTGCCGGTATCCAGGGGAACGGTCCAGTTGACTGGGTCAGGGCTCTTCACCATCATCTTTGGGAGTGTAGAGTTTTACAGTTTACATTTTTTGTTGCTAACATAGGTGAAAATGTTTCTTCTTTTTTCTCTCTATTATGCATATAAAAAAGGCACTGATACTTACAATACTACTCTGCAAACATGAGAAAATATCTGTTTTTGGGATTTATGCAATAATTTGCAGATCTCTTATTTGTGTCTAAATAAATTCATTAACATATCACAGAGACATCTAACCTAATCTGATGAAATTCCCTTTAAACTGGTACCAGAGAACAAACACAAGGAGCTAATAGGAGCATCATCAACACACATGCCTTCTACAAAGGGACAGTAAGAGGAGTCCTGAAACTAAATTCCTAAGCTTTATATACTATCTCATAATAGAACAAGCTGCTCATGATATCAGTTTCCTAAGAATGTGGATATAATAAAATGATAGAAATAATTCAAACAGGCAATATGCAACCTAATGTATGTTGATTTCATTTTTCTGTGGACAACAACTAAAGCATATAACAATATGTAACATCTAACAACACATAAAGCTTCACAAGTATTAACAATCTCTTTACAAAATCAGAATATCATGATGTTTTTCATTACTTCCTCCATTATCATTTATACATGACTGGTATGTTAAATAAAACTATGTCTGTATCATGAGTAGAAGTTTTTCTTTCCCTCATATACTCTCTCTAAAATAGTTTTATGGATCTCCTGAGTTATCATATACACATACATATACAGCTTCATGTCTGGATTAAGACCTGCATTTCTTTATAATACTCTATATGACTGCTACAGCTAAATATATCTAGCCTTTTTCTGACAATTTCTCTTCTACATCTGGATTGTACACCAACTTTTCCACAAAGAGATTAAACTCTTACATTTATTTTTCTGTTAGTTCACAGTTAAGATTCCTATTGCTATATGTACAATATAAACAGGAATATGGAATGAAATGAACATAAAGGAATAACCTATGAAAAGAACCTATGAGAAACTTTCAGGAATATGTAGATTCATGAGCCGTTGAAAGTATAAAAAACTGTGCAAATCTGTTTCTAGAACTGTAACGTGTAAGAATTTACAAGTAATAGTAAATCTTTCCTTCAATGCAAACACAAAACTATAGACACTGTGGAATCACTACACACATCTAAACTCCACAATGAGAAAACAAGAGAGAGTGTAAAAAGTCCTGCGAAAACATACCCATTTACCAACCTGGTCTGGTGACTTGACTCGGGTAGGCTCTGGGGGAGTCTTGACCACTGGTTCGTACTTCTCGGGGTCGAATCTGGGCTCGGGGGTCGACTTCCTTGCGCTGGACTCCTTCACAGCCTCAACGGGTTCCTTGGGGCTGTCTTTAACTCCATCCTTCGCAATGTCCTTGGGTCCATCCTTGGGCACAATCTCCTTCTCTTTGTCCTTCTTAGAGTCAGTTTCCTCACCTGTTGAAATAACATATGTTAACAAATGTACATGTTTCTGCTAATAGAGCCCAGGATAGTTAACTATCAAGCATGAATCTATTTATTCTATGCAGTAATTCTATGGGGCATTTACAGGCCACTGTTTGCCCAGTGCTGTTGTGTTAGAAAGCCGTTATTCTATCTTAGCTATAGTGAAAACCATGCAAAGGAATATAGTACATCAATCATCTGGGAAATTGCTTTCTTTTCACACTACATCAAGCGTTATTGAAAATCTAGCACAATTCTTTGCAGATTAGTGCTTAAATATCCTAAGCAGCTGCTAATAAACAAAAAATGTGAAGTATATTCTCCTGTTTTGTGACTTCAACATAAGAAATAAAGAATTAATTGGTATCATATTAGCACGTCTACATTTGTGCAACCAAAAAAAAAAGCATGGAAACCAAACCATTAAATCAAAGAACTCTGACC
>NC_051404.1:15859404-15860525 GCF_015228065.2 Penaeus monodon | reverse complement strand
CAGGTACTGGTAGGGTACACTAATGAATTCCATCTCTCAGGCAGGAGTATGTATTTTGTGTCCCTGTGCTTCAGTCACAACACCCACGCTAACATGACACTTCTGAAGAATTCTGAGCAGCAAACAATATTCACCATGTATGGCAGTGATAAACAGTTTTGTAGTTCTCTACTGCTGCTTTCAGGACATGAAGTTACAGTGTTTACGTGGCTCAGTAGACTGAATGTTGGGGTGTTTATCCATAACAGAAAGTGCTCTTGTCAATAACAGGTGCAAACTAAGTATACCTTCCAATTACCACATTTCCATCTCTTTCCAAGTATAATTACAAAATCAAATGGATATTTCTCTGTTCCTCTTTATAAGGGAGGTAACTGTTTTAAGATAAATGAACCAACACCTTAAAACACATGAAAATGCATTCAAACGAAGCCTGAAGAACACTGCTATGAAATCAACCACACTGGATAAATGCACTTCAACTAAGTAACACCAAGATAACAGGATGAAGAAATAAAACAAAATCAACATTTCCAGAAGTACATGACACATGAGAAAGGTGTATCTATCTTCCTACTTAATCTACGGTAGGAAACATTTATTCTTGTAATGACAGGGTCAAGGGAAAATGAGGAACTGCATTACTTTCATCATTTTAATCAAATAGTATTTTTTACTAACCTTTTCTTTCTAGGTCATATTTAATGACTTTACTTATCATTAAATTTGGTCTAAAAGCACAAAATTCCCAAATACTAAAAAAAGTTTTGTGTAAAGCAGTACATTAATCCCAATATATGACTTCCTTTTCTAAACAAATGAATTGTTTGTTTGTGCGTAAATAAAAACTTCAATACTTTCCCTACACCCTGTGGGGACAGGAGGAGAAAGGAAGGGATGGGGACACACTGAACCTGTAAGCCATCTCAAGATCTGAGCATGGATCACTAGTCACTACAAGACACTCGTATAATCCGACCCCCGTTGATCTACCATCTGGAAGAAGCAGCAGGAGAATGAGATAACACCTTTAAATAAGAAACAATAAACATGAATATACTTTTTGACTTCATTTTTTTTTTTTTTTTCATCTAATAATTTTGTAGTGACTGGAAGAAGAA
>NC_051404.1:15859305-15859374 GCF_015228065.2 Penaeus monodon | reverse complement strand
CCTATATTTCCCTCAAGTCTTTCTTTTCCAATTGTTCAGTTTTGCTCAAGCCAGCGAAACCCCCACTAT
>NC_051404.1:15858732-15859273 GCF_015228065.2 Penaeus monodon | reverse complement strand
GGTACACTGCCCCTTCAGAAGACAAACGTGGTAATCGGATTAACGAAGTGCAGCAGATTGGAACAATAAACAGAGGAAAACTGTTTCCCACCAGTACTACTTACTAATTTGCACCTTTCAATCCTACTTACTAATCTGTTTTTTCTCCACTTTGCTCTTGTCCTCACCCTTCCTAGGCGAAGCAGTGTGGTCATGAGTCTTAGCTTTAGAGGCTTTCTTAGGCACGCTACCATCATCGTGGGAGGAAGGGCGGTGGGGCAAAGCGTCAGTACCCTTGCGGCGAGCACTAGTGGAGAGGGACGCTAGAAAAAGAGCATCAGGCCTATAGTGTGGACCTGGCAAGCTTTCGGGTGATGAATGTGTGAGGAGCAAAAGCTGGATATTGATATATTTTGGCCAGGTGTGTCTCATGGGGGCAAGTGTGTGATGCCACATCATGGAAAACCCAAGCTCAGGCTCATGATGTGTGCTCTCTCTCAAACCAATCTTTTTTACAATCTATTGTCAGTCAATAATGTATCACTGCCTCTGAGAGATATTC
>NC_051404.1:15858191-15858693 GCF_015228065.2 Penaeus monodon | reverse complement strand
AAAAAAATCTTGATTTAGTTTGGATTTAGACCTCTGACTAATAGCAGAAGGGATGAAAATGAATCCATCAATGTTTCTTTAGTTCCTGAATATCTCTCCTTTTATGAGATCAACTTAAAATAAGGCCAGACTATACAATTTAATCATGTAGTGCGGACTGGTGATGAGTGTGATGGTAAGGTTTATGGGGAAAGTGACACTAGAGTCATTTCCATATATTTTTCTTTCCTCTTTGCCTTTGATGCTTACCCCTCTTAAAAAATCAAAAGAAATAAAATCTTGTCCTTACTGAAAGATTTAAATTCATATTCCAACATCCTAAAATTGAGATTATCTAACATGAAAATAATTTGAAGATAACTTCAATATAATAAATCAAATTCAGTTTATTATAGGTAGTAATATTATCATAAACTGATGAAGGAAAACAAAGGGGATTTAATAATATTATGATTTTTGAAATACATTGTTCTAATAGTGAGGAGCTCCATTTTTACAAATA
>NC_051404.1:15857914-15858118 GCF_015228065.2 Penaeus monodon | reverse complement strand
TCCTTTCCACTTTCTCTTTTACCTAAGAGTCAATTCTGTTCCTCTGATCTACTCTTACTTTATTTTGATTTTCTTTGGTGATTTAAGATTAAATGTCAAATTATTAATAAAAAACTGATTCAGTATGTATTGTGTGCAAGCCTAAAGTAAAGGACAAACTTGGTAAACTACTGCAATAATAAATAAAACAATAACAATATAATG
>NC_051404.1:15857220-15857475 GCF_015228065.2 Penaeus monodon | reverse complement strand
GTGTAATCTATTAGAATCAGGAAAACACTTACTCTATCTCTGCACCAAATATAGGAAACAGAATCTTTTCTCACACAAGTTTTCAGTCATTGTTATTTTGACTTCTATAAAGAAAATAAGAATATTATCTACAGAGGGTGAACCAAGAGCCCAGAGGAAAGAAAATAACTGGATCATTTTGGGCAAGATTATAATAATTATATTTCTCTTCCTATCATTATAACAATAAAATCCACCATATTCAAAAGTGAAAAA
>NC_051404.1:15855514-15857182 GCF_015228065.2 Penaeus monodon | reverse complement strand
ATTGAAGAAAATACCTAAAGCAAGACAGCTAAAATCAACACAAAGAGAGGATTAAACTTGCCCACAATGATACCACACAATTTAGAGGGTAAGATAATCCACAATGGGATTGGTAATGTGTCCTTTGTTGCCCAAAGATTGTCAGGTCCTAAGAAGAGCTTCGGAACTTGAGATTGCTACCATACCAACTCTGACCCTCTACCTCCTTATGCGTTAACTCTTACATTTTTTTCTCTACAGGTCTATTTCATTTTTGGTAAACTACTACCAGACAGATATTAGCATGACTATATAAATTCCAGTGAATTCTATATAACTATGATTTCTATTATTTACTGCATATTACTTCTAAAGACATAATTAGATTCTATGTCCATTTTGTGGCCAGGCTCATCTTATATCTATGTATATACACATACTAAATGTAGCACAATCTAGCATATTACACTAATCTTATCCATCTATTAGAAATACCAACACATGTCCAAAGCAGATGAGTAAATAAACCTATTATAAAGGCCAGCATATTATTATTATTTTTTTTTTTTATCCCATCTCTCCCTTCATGAAAATCATATGAAAAACTGAAAAGATTTTTTTCTTTAAAGGAATTATTATAAACTAAAAGATGTATATTTTTGAAAGACTTTTTCCATACTGCTTCATTATCTTTATATTAATACTTTTTTAATAGCAATAACTATGAATTAACCAAATGTTTCTTATGAGCATAATCAATAATTAATTTATGTTTATATGCATCTTTTCTGAGTCCAAGAAATAGGTTATACTATTCCATCAGTTTTTAATATTTTGTCCCTATTCATATCATGTTATATTTGTTTTGTTTTTATTAATACTGGCAAAATATGGGTTCACTTATATCTAGTATTCAGGGCTGGTACTTGGATTAGGAACCAGACAAATGTTGGTGAAAAGAAAAAACGTATATATGCTGGTCAGTAATCAGGGTACAGTGAACATTTTAAGCTTGAACGGTATAGCAAACAATATGTGACAAACATCACATCATGTGTATTTGAACAATGAAAGTTTCTGATCTCCAATTCTGTTCTTGTTTCTGATGTCTTGACACAATGTAGGTCTTTTACTCCAAGTCATTCTCAGTAATTTAGATCAAGAGGTAAGTAAATTAAATCAATTTCTCTTTCACATGATGTTCTATTATCAAAGAATAATTCTTATGCAGACAAGCTCACTGCAGCAGATTCCATGCTTTGGTCTCTTTTGCTATTTCTCTGAATCCTTTCAGATCAGTGTTCATACAAATAAACATTTAGAATCACATTAGACACTGATCCAATGCAAAATGACAAAAAAAACTATAATTTCCAAAGTATTACTTAACATTGCAAGCTTTTGAAATCAAAATATTCATGAGCTTTATGAGTTCATAGATTCAGTGGCTAGTGTGATGCCCAACAGTAACGATTTTGCAATGCAGAGGTAAGACCCATCAGCAAGGCTTAAGCATCCAGGTAGATGCTCACACTGACCATCCAGCCAAGAACACAACACAAAACATAGAATGGATCCAGGAATCATTTTCATTGTAATACTGATGGACTTTTTTGATCATTCAGATACTTTCAGGGCTGAGATGAATATTATTAAATAAAATCTAAGTACTATCTTTTGCATTCTCTC
>NC_051404.1:15854514-15855463 GCF_015228065.2 Penaeus monodon | reverse complement strand
TTTTATCACTATCATCTTCCAGTTACTCTGACAGTGAATATGAATCCTGATCATCTCTTGCTCTTTTCCTCCTATAGGGTTTTATTCCAAACTGCTTATTATTTGTACATTGCAACATTCGGTAATTTCTCACACATCCTACAGCCAAGATGTTCACATTTCTGATTTGAATTGCGATTTTTATCATTGCTTTGAGAAGATATAAAAACTGTTTCCTCTCAGAAAGTAATGTTATTTATGATAATGGGAATTCATGAGACAGACAACCTCAATGAATAAAATCTGTGATGAGGTTTTATACTAATACAATTTAATGGTCTAGATTCTCATTTTGACAGAAATGCTAAAAAACAAAGAATTTTCATCCATATGCCTCAAATGTTTCATTCATCATCAAATCATCCCATTGGAAGCAGATCTCTACATTATATGATCTGCTGATAATTTTGATGGACTGCAGTCTGGAATCAACCCAAAATTAAAGGTTCCCAAACACAGCCTTGTAAAATGCCAGCAACACAGAAACCATTTCTGAGAAGCGATAAACTGATGCATACACTCACTATGAGCTAAGTGTGTGTAAAGCCACTGTTTCTCTCATGTTCTTGGTCTTTGTTTTCTTTTTCTCACTTACAATTTGACCTTCTGTATAACTGTAAAACTTATCCGTTTCATAAGTTGTAGATAGCTTATGTTTCAGTATATGGTATTATAAGATAATATATCTATAGCATAGTAACTGTCTAAGTAATGTTGCACATAGGAAATTTCCAAAAAAATAGAGTTCTATGATAACCAAAAAACTATGAAGCCTTGAAGCATACTTTGTCATGTTGTATGCCCTTGTTAAGAGTTTACAAACCTCATAGTGAACTCTTAAGAAACAGAATGAATTAGGCATGAAGGCTATGTACTGAAGTTTTAAGAAGCATAAAATTTATGCAGAAGG
>NC_051404.1:15854152-15854484 GCF_015228065.2 Penaeus monodon | reverse complement strand
TCAATAAAGAGCTCAAGTGAAGTGGGTGCTAATTTACTAAAGTCCAAAGAGCATATGTGCATATATACTAATGACTCATTCACTGTCTGACTGTATTGGACTTCAGTTGCATAGCAGGAACATGCACCCAGTTCCCTCTGATGATATCAAGATCCAAAAATTCTTGTCATATAAAGAGCCAACAGATTTTGATTTGACAGCTAATAATCAGTAAATCAGTCCAAAGTCTTTCCATTTCAGATGACAAATACCTGTGATTAGTCACCACATATTGGCAAAGACAAAATATAGAAATGGTTATCATTTAGTTGATTTGGGTGAACGTGAATTGG
>NC_051404.1:15853918-15854119 GCF_015228065.2 Penaeus monodon | reverse complement strand
CTGCTTACAAAATTCATAATTTGGTATCTATTTTAAGTTGAAGTGGCAATATCAAAATAATATCCATTTTCAATTTCCACTGATTTTAGCAGCCACTTCTTCAAAAATAATGAAGAAAATCCTTCATCCAATGTAGTAATATATTACACACTGTATGCCGCTTCTTATGGAAGATACTCTCTACAATCCCACCTCATATGG
>NC_051404.1:15853245-15853838 GCF_015228065.2 Penaeus monodon | reverse complement strand
TGGTACCCCCCTACCCCATACCCCACTCCTGAACACCTGCCAAACCTGCACCAATGCCACCAACTGGAACCTCCTTGACAGTCACTCCAGTGTACTTACTTGGTCGTGGGCGTCGTTCCGGCTTGGTCGTGGGGGCAGTGGCATGAGTGGAGGGTGGGCGGGAGGTGCGCTTCGGTGAGCGGTTCTCTGGGCCAACGCTTACGGACCGGCCTCCTGGAGAATGAAGTCATGTTTCATTGGTGCTGCTTGCTCTGTTCATATTGGGGTCTAGCCTAGCAGGAGCCAGCCAATGGCTTAAGATTATGAGTAAACAGTAAACTCTATGAAGTGCATGAACTGTGCATATTTGTCATTAGGACAGTGGAGGGGGTTTTACAGAGTGCTGTGTGTGCACGTTTATGGGAGGGATGAAACAGTACTGGAAAAGATTTTTGCATGCCTTAAACTTTGAAACTTTTGAAGGACTATACAAATATCTTAACTCTCTATCCATCTAAAATATATCTTCTTGGAATGAAAAAAAAAAAAAAAATGTTTCAGAAAAATTATTCAGATTCAAAAAAGAAGTCTACATGAAACAACAGTAACAAAAG
>NC_051404.1:15852769-15853145 GCF_015228065.2 Penaeus monodon | reverse complement strand
ACCAAGTTAATAAATTCAAAACAACATATTTTGAAACCATCCTCAAACCACTGCCTACTGAAATAATCCTTCCACAATTCAAAATCAACTTTATAAAAAACACATATATGCTGTGTATATTGACCCTTTATATAACCCTTAGGTCTGTTTTTTCTTTGAGAAATATCAGTTTATTTATTTTCTTTTTCTAAAGATATGTTATGATATTTTTCCTGCTTCTACCATATGAGTATTCATGTCCATGCTGGCAGGTTATCAGAGCCTCAAGACTGTCTTGAAGTTTTGGGGAATTCCTAACATGGAAAATTTTACTTCTTTTAAGTTCTTGGAAAACTTAAATTTGGTGATAAATGGATGGGTGAGGAAATAAATGAAG
>NC_051404.1:15852637-15852727 GCF_015228065.2 Penaeus monodon | reverse complement strand
TATATATTTTTTTTTATAAAGAGAGAAAGGTGTCCTTGTATGTATCTGTGACAATATTAAAAGAAAGACAGAGGTAATATAAAATAAATG
>NC_051404.1:15852084-15852416 GCF_015228065.2 Penaeus monodon | reverse complement strand
ACAAAAGTGAATAAAATCTAATTTACTTTAAGCAGCATCACCTCTCAGTATTTTGTTCTAAAATGTTATCTTCTGATTTATTAATATATTTTAGCACTAAAGTGGACCACTTCTAAAACACTGTGAATGAAGAGAGATCATAGTGCCATTGTAGAAAACAGTAAATATGACAAAGAATAACTCCAAAGCTAGATATGTATCTGGGGCAGCAGGATCATATTTCTTGCACTGTGAAGTTATTAATACTTATTTATACCTTTTTCTACAAATGACACTGAAACAGAGATAAACAAATGAAATATCCCATCCTGAACAAGCACATGTACTTGTTC
>NC_051404.1:15851475-15851916 GCF_015228065.2 Penaeus monodon | reverse complement strand
AAACCATAAATCTCCTGTTACATCACCACATTCCTTAAGAGTATAATCACATAATCATAGCTAATTTTTGCTACATATCCTTATATCAATTTAGTGCAAATCACCAGGGCTTTTATATGTCAAATCTCAATAAAAGCTTCAAGATGTCTGGGGAAACCAGTCAAAAGATGGGGGCTTGAGAGAAAATGTCTAAAACTATCTCAAGAAACAGACCTAATAGTAATGCTTAGGCTAGCAGAAAGGGGGGGGGAGTGGCAGAGTCTTTAAAGCTATTAGCAGTTGCCTGGGCTAGTGGTGTCTGAGTTGAGGTTCACTTTGAGGATTAGCGGCTCAAGCTGCTGCATTTGGTGGAGGTATATCTTGTGGTGACTGCAGTGTGTGCCTACCAACATTCACTGAGCAATGATTTAGTCTTTTTCTTTTGAAGTTTACTCATTAGTC
>NC_051404.1:15849746-15851434 GCF_015228065.2 Penaeus monodon | reverse complement strand
TTAATTCATGGGGAACTGACCGAGAAGAATAAGATACTTTGCTCAGAGAAGTTAGCTTCCATATACTTATGAACGAGGAAAGAGGGCTGCAGGGTCATACCTACTGCGGACCTACAGTCCCTGGTGGGGGTTGGTCTGACGACGGAGGAGGCACGATTGGACCTTCGTCTGCTGGGGCCATCTGAAACACAGGGGCAGGACATGCAAGGCCAAGGTTTCTCTACCAGGCGGTGCGGGAGGCTTGGAGACGCCAGTCGAGGGGTGAAAATCATAATAATAAAACACTCACTGATATGGATTCTCAAAATAACCAAAAACTGTGTTCAAAAATATGTTACAAAATAATAATAAAAAAGTAGGCATTAAAAAAAAGGTTCAAAAAGGGTCCAGAAAAGAGTATGTGTCTACTGCACCCGCTGGCGGTACTGGCATCCCCGATACGGGAGGAGAGATGATGAAGGGAGGTTGCTCTACACAGGTTTATGTACCATTCCACAAGAGACAGTCTAGCCTTTTGTGTTGAGAGTAAACATTAAGGAAAATAATCAAAAGAAAAATGTGTTTGAATTTCTGGATTTTTAAAATTTTCCTAATCAATTTGGTACTAGAGTTGTTGTTTTTTCACTTGGGAGAAATCAAGGTTAAACCTGAAATTCATAGCATCCATTAATTTAAAATAAAAATCAGGGGATGTTTTAGTTCAAAAGATTTGGGAAGAATTTTTAAAAATATAATGATTAAAGTTGTTGAAATAAAACATCTAAAATTTCTACATCCTGCAAAAAGTCCTCTTCTTTCTTGTGAAAGGGTTACTTCATCTAGCATAAACTCTGTATTTATGAACCAAAGAATCTACAATCTACAATGGGTACAACTAAGTAGCAATTTGTACACCTTAGGCTAAAGATCTTAAAGGCTATACATGTTATTGCACATTTATCAAAGAAGATTAAAGCTGGAACTCTATACAAATCTGTGACAACTGACAGCTTAAAGATACGAGAAAATTGAAAACAATTCAGGAAGTAATGTTTGATTGTCTTCACATATGCAGAGCTGCATCATCACAAATAGTTTATTACAATCTTGAAAGCAGGACTTCTTGTGCATGTTCACAGTCATTATAAATTCTGAAAGTTTAGCATACTATAAGTAACAAAGAATTAAAAACTAATAAAATACTGTTTGCCTAGATTTCCATCTGATCACCTGCCTGGCACTGCCTGGAAGAGATCAGCAACATTCAACTCATGCTTCAAGCTTTGCCAAAGCCACAACCTTACGTCCTATGACTCTTTACAACGAACTTCCTCCATCCACCATACGGATACAACACACTAGGCCCTAAGTTACAGTAGTAGCCAAAACTGTATACCTAAAGTCATAGAATAGATCAAGAAATAATAAAAATAATCATAATTCCGGCATTCACAAATATACTGGCAATTAGCTGGTGCTACTCATTCCAAATTTCTGGAAGCAGAGAATGCCACATGATATATATATATATACACAAGGGCTGTCATAGGCACAAAGGCACATACACTGAAGAACTACACTCAACAACCTTACTTACAAAACTCACCAGAAGATAAGTGTGTACTTGCAGATAGTATTCATGCTGACTTCACGGTGATATAATTTGTACTTGAATTCCAATTAAGGGAAAATAACAACAAAACATGGTA
>NC_051404.1:15849299-15849650 GCF_015228065.2 Penaeus monodon | reverse complement strand
TCATAATATGCCCGAATCTCGTCTGATTATAAGTGATCACACAAAACGTCACACTACCTTTGACGGGACTTGTGATTGGTGGAGTCCTTCGTGATGAGCGTCGGGTGGACCAATCATCGGGGATGAATGGTTCAAGCTTGTCACGTGAAGGCGAAGTGATCAAAAGACCCTCCTCTGAGACCACAACACAGAAAACGGTCAACTAACACGAGGCAAGAATAACAGAACTTCTCTGGGGGGGATCCATGAGGTCAAAATTCATGGGAAATGCATTTTTGTGATGATTTGGAAAAAAAATAATAAATGGGGATAAATTATAAATCAAAAAAATAATAATGCTAGTAATGATAC
>NC_051404.1:15848813-15849273 GCF_015228065.2 Penaeus monodon | reverse complement strand
TCTGCAGTGCTGTGCTGTACAGAGCTATCTACAGTTGGTGAAAAGAGAACATTGATCTACGTGTGATATTTGGTTTGAATACGTCCCTTAGCATTTCCATAGATTTTTGCCCACATTCTGCTCGTGAAGATAAACCTTTGAGACGTGTCATGCACACCATGCTACCACTACGCGACTAGCCCAGTTCCAAGGACACACCTAGCACTGTATTTACACTTTTTTTTGCTTCATCTACATATCTCTGCTTCCATTAGTATTGCATTTAATTGAAGACATTCTCTTAGAGGTACGAACAAATAGCGGTAAAAAAATATATATATATAAAAAAAAGGAGATGTAAGTGTTTCACAATGACCATCAAGAACACAGAAGAACTTTCCAAGAAAACCATAAAATCATAACGTTTAACACCATATGGAAAGCCTAGAGGTGAAAGAGTAGACACTTTTAAACACTCTTT
>NC_051404.1:15848405-15848757 GCF_015228065.2 Penaeus monodon | reverse complement strand
TTTATCCTAACATGTCAACAGAGACACCGTTCACGCCGCGGCTCTTTCACACCCCACGAGTCACCCCACCTGCTGAACCTGTAGTGCGCTCATAGTGGTGGCGAGGGGTGGACTCTTTTGAAGTCTTTCCATCGGTCTTGTCAGCAGTCTTCTGGCTCTGGAGATGAGGGGAAGAGATTTTCAGCATGAGCTTTCTTTGGGTGTATTGTGTTTGGGTGTAATCGAGGACCATAGTTACTCAGAATGCATTACTGGATCACTCCGAGTGTGTTTTGGCTTGAGGATACATATGTAAATAGGTGTGTGTGAACTGGGTGGGCATGTATCAATACAAATGAAAGTGAGAGAGTGA
>NC_051404.1:15846956-15847230 GCF_015228065.2 Penaeus monodon | reverse complement strand
GTATGATACATGCCCACCCAGTTCACAAACCTATTTTAAAATGATCTAAGCCAAAACACATCGGGTGATCGTAATGCATCTGAGTAACTATGGTCCTCGATTAACCAAACACAATACACCAAGAAAGCTCAGTGAAAATCTCTTCCCTCATTCCAGAGCCAGAAAGGGCTGTGACAAGACGATGAAAGACTTCAAAAGAGTCACCCTCGCCACCACTATGAGCGCACTACAGGTTCAGCAGGTGGGGGACTCGTGGGGTGGAAAGAGACCGCGG
>NC_051404.1:15845651-15846856 GCF_015228065.2 Penaeus monodon | reverse complement strand
TATACAAGCCACAGAATTACAAACTAATGTGCAAGAATCCACTTCAAAATTTGAAACGGAGTCTGTTACTGAATCTTCAATCATGAGTCAAAGAGATGACAATGAAGCTCTGTCACTGTCCACAGAAAACTCAGATATGCCCTTGGAACCTTCAGATAACCGTGAAGCAGAGACAGAGAACAAGGAAAACTCGGACATTCTAGATTTTGAAGATACTATTCAAAAGTCACATGAGGATTTGAGAGAGAGTGTAAAAGATGCTTTAGATTCAGGGGATGAATTAGATATAATATCCCAAACTGAAAGTTCATTAGAATCAATGATCATTAAGACTGACCTCGATGCTAATAGTAACACTGCTAGCATAAAAGAAGCCGGAGAACTTTCATCAATTAAGTCAGAAATTGTTATGGATTATGTTATTCATTCTAATCCTGAGACTCAAATGGATGTTCTTCCATCAGAGAAACTTACAAAGGGTGAGTCTATTGAAGTTCTCTCTGAAAATTATGAAACCTCTCTTACTGAGGAAAACAAGGACCTTCCAGAGGTCAGTGAACACACCTCTATTTTATTTAAAGATAATATTGCAGAATCTCCTGTTAATGAGCCGGTGTACTCATTTGTGATGGAATCACAGGGAGATGACTTAGACAAAGCTGTTTTTTTGCATGGAGGTAAGGAAACAGTACCATCTGCATCAACCATTGTTGAAGAATCTCCTATTGGTGATGTGGATTCCCAAAGTTTACTAGAGCTAGAGGAACATAAACTAGAAACACAGATTTCTGAAATTTCTCTGGAAAAGAACAGTATGTCTGACTTGGAACAAGACCAGGAAAAAACTAGCGAGGACGCAGTTTCTGAGAATGAAATGCACATTCCAATTAAGTCTGTTTTTGAGGAGGAGCTTGAAAGATCTGCTCAGAATTTTTCCATTTTTGAGACCACACCAGACAGCTTTATGGGCTCACCAATGCAGGTGATTCCAGAAAGTCCCTCAGAAACCTCAGCTTTTGCAACAGATGACACCATTCCTTTTATTCAGACAGAGAGAAATGCCTCCGGACATAGTTCACTGACAGATGAATTTAAAATGAATACCATAATAGAAGAAAATGATAGCTTTTCTAACTTTGAGGCTAAATCTGCATATTATGAGAACGAAGCTCAAAAGGCTTCGTCCCGCTCCAGATCTTCATCTA
>NC_051404.1:15840191-15845590 GCF_015228065.2 Penaeus monodon | reverse complement strand
CTCATCCTCAACTCGAGTTACATATGACCACATTGTAAATGAGCAAGAAGCAGAGAATGCTGACAAGGGAAATGTAGCAGATTTTGACACAGTTTATGCTAAGAGTAATCCTGGTGCTTACAGTGAGGCATTTCCCTTGCCAAGCTCCAATCTAAAAGTCCCTTCTGAGTTCGAACAAATTTCAGAATCAGCTCATTTGCAGGATACACCTCCTCGTTCAAGATTGTCCTCTTCCACCTCATCAAAGGATGCTTATGACAGTTTTTTTAATAATCAGGAAACAAAGGTTGAGAAGGATATTGAATCTGATGTAGAATCAGTTGAAGTCCTGAGTAATTTTGACGGTAATAATGACGTCACATTCCCTCAGACAAGGATACCTGCAGGAGAGCTTGACTCTGATGCTAGCTCAGAAGACATGGTTCCACAGGAAACTGAAAGTGATGATGGCTTTGCAGTTTCTGATAACTCACCTAATAGTTCACAGTGGGTGAATGCTGATAAGGCAGATGGTAGGACAGGCTCTCCACACCTCATGACCAAGACACATGATGACAGTGTATCACCTTCTACTAATAGCAGATACATATTTGAAAATCCATCCATCTCTTTGGCAGATTCAGCTGCTCATAATAAGCCTTTCTTTACAGAGACTCTGACCGATTCCATTGTGTTTGAGATGGAGCCAAACTATGAGACTGACCATCACAGCAGAAGTGACAGAACTAGCACTAACAACATAGTAGAGCCCTCTCTGTCCCCTCTGCCCGATAATAATACATCTTTTGTTTCAGGTGATGATTTCTTTAATGGAGATTTCAAAAAGGATTCCTCAAACAGTTCAGATATTTCACTCCATCAGGAAACCTCTGCATTTGATAATTCACCACATTTTCATGAGGAGTCTTCACCATCTGAAATAAGACCATTTATGGCAGAGAGTATAAGTGTTAAGAGTTCCAGTGACCTTGTTGGTTCTTCCCCAATAAACATTGAATACCAGACTAATGGAGGAAAATCCATTGCTAACAACCCTTTTAACAATAGCTTTAACAGTGATAATAACCCTTTCCTAGAAAATAATGAATCTGACACTAACATCTTTAACTTCCCCTCACAACCTTCTGACACCCTTTTTCCTGTCAATGGGACAGCTTCAGAAACCCTAAGAAGCTCTCAGCCCTTCAATGGCATGAACTCCCAGAACACTGATTTCTCCTTTCAGTAAGAGGTCTTATGAGGAAAATGCTCTAGCTCTTCCTTCCTAAATTTTTTTTGCACCAGCGGTGTAGTTTGCACTCTTTTAGCCCATCTCCTGGAATTTTCTTTTGACTGGGTAACAATTAACTTTTTTATTCTTCAGAATCCAAATGATCCTCACAGTTTCTTTTTTGCACTCATAACGATCTGTTCCTGACTGCATGGGTGGTGGTTCTTACAGGTGCGGTTGATCCTATGACAATGTCCATGTTTGGCTCCCTCAATGGCATGAATGGCAAGAGCTCAGGTACACCATCTCCTACCAAGCCTGAGGTGCCCCTTCCCTCTGAACCTGCAAAGGATACCAGTTCAGCTGAATCAAAGCCTGTTGGTGTCCGCAGTGTCCCCGGCACTAACCTTAGGTGCCTCGACGATCCTTCCTTCATGTTTGACAAGCCATCTGTAGGTACAACTAACTCCCCCAAGACTGGTTCATACAAGGTACTTGATGCTCCAACTGAACCACAGCAGCCAAAGAGTGCTGGTTACCGTGTATTAGAAGCCCCAGGAGGTCCTTCTGAGGTTAAGGATGCTCCTGAGCAGTCTCCCACAAAGCCAGAGCCCCCTGTTAAGCCTTCACCTTACAGGGTGCTTGAAGCTCCTCTTGATCCCCCAACCAAGCCCAAGGGCTCCCCTTACCGTGTACTGGAGGCTCCAGATGCCCCTTACTACCCCCAGCCACAGAGTGTAGGTGCAGCACAGGAGTCTAAGCCCCCTTCCCTTGTCTCCCCGTCTTCCGGTAGGACGGTAACTGATGCACTAGACAAGGCCCGTGCCCGTTTTGATTCCTTCTGGGGGGGCGCAAAAGATAAAGATCCTCCCAGCAAAGTCTAGGTGCCCAAATCCAATAGCCATGTTCCAATTTCAAGTGAGATATCTATGAAGATAGTTTGCTACATGAACAGTTACTAAATTTGTAGGTAACAATAACTAATTTTTTGGTGCATCTTCATGGATATTTCTAATAAGCCGAAGGATGAGCTGTTAACAACCATTCCATGCAGATTTTGGTGATGTAGAAAATTTATGCCACTGTCAATGACCCCACATTCATGCTGGGTTCTTGGTCAACAGCACATCTTCGGTATATGAAATGTTGAGAAAACCCACAGGCCATCAATTCAGCCAGATGTTTAATCGCAATACTCATACTATTTTTGTTAGTTGTCATAGATGCTATTTAACTCTTTCTGGACTTCACTCAAGGCTACGCAGTATAGTATTTCCTGTGGGTTTTTCTTATACGAAGCACTTGCTAGTAGGCTAAGAATGTGAGATTGTTTATAATATGACCGATAAGGTCCATTTTAGTTTCTATATGTTTAGCTTTTATTGAAAATGTGAGAATGAAAGGCAAGCCAGAGTCATGGTGTTTGCAGGGAATGCCAAGTGTGACCAGAGATTCAGATAATTTATCTTGTTACAACCATTCAACTTGTCATCTGTTTACGGTGGCTCATTACATTATCTCAGAGAACTGGAACACTGCCAGAACTCCCCAAGTGTGAAGTTTTGGAGTGTAAGTGTCATATTTGTTGAAAGAAATGAAATATACTAATGATGCAACACACTTGTGTAGAACTTTTAAAAATGCTGATTTACATTTTGGATGAACTTGTCTTAAACTTTGAGGAAATTATGGGTATTCTCTGAAAGTTTAACAAATTGATATCAGCTGAGAGTACTGTATTCTGGACCTTCAGAGTAAAATGTGTGGCTGAATTGACAGATATTGTTTGAATGAACATATGTTATGTTAGGAAATATTAAAGTAAAAAAAAAAAAAAAATCTGTATCTACACTTTACATATCTAGAAACAGTGTAATAAAACATTGATTTTAGATGTGAACTCTATATAATAGGAATATTGGGTATAATGGGTGTATATATATATATGCAAATTTACATTGGCATGGTTTTAAACTGTGTTATCAGTTTATGTTATTTATTTAACAAAGGGATTTAAAGTTGTATGTGTGGATATGAAAGTTGTCTTCTTAGGGTAAAACTCTGCCAAAATGATTAAGAGGCTAACTCTCTCCTAGGTCATGAAGTATAACCTAGGTCGTGAAGTCTATCCTAGGGCTTGAAGTCTCTCCTAGGTAGAACGTGAAGTCGTGTCCTAGGGTGCTATTTCTGCTCTGAGCACTGTCTGTGTCCTAGGGATATATAACTATAACTTTAGATGAAGTACTAGAAGGAACTTGGGTCAAACTTGGCATTTCATCCTGGCCTTAATACTAATGCCTATACAGGGGAACACTTGGCATCCGCAAGTCTAGAATCAAGCTTTTAGTACTCTTGAAAGATTATAAAAATAAACTTTGTAGGATTTTTGAAAGTGTGAATCCTAGAAGCCTGGAGTACAGTGGTCCTGATATGTGAGATTTTAGCAGGAATCTTTAGAGTTGTCTAACATGAGGAAATCTTGAAAGGTGCATTATTGATAACCTAATTCACTAAACCTTGATTAAACACTGTATTATATTCTGTCATTGTGTAATTGAAGGTTAAAAAACCTACTTAATGAAATTTCTTTATCTTCAAATTTATACCAAAGATGAAAGTTACAAATGATTCAATTTTTATGGCGTGAAGTGTACACTCCTGAGTTGTTCCTCTACTGAAAACTGCCAAGGGTTTGATTATATAGTTTTGAATGGTAAAGCTATTTATATTGTTATAATTAGTATAGTGTTGGCTAATTATTATACTGGGCAGATTGGTCTCGGTCTCTGGCAAATTTCACCATTATTGTTTATGTCCCATGGTGATACATAATTTTCCTTTTGTCACTTCATTGTAACAGCTTATTTTTGTATTGTTTTGTAGTTCATTTGTCATGTTATTAACTGCAACACATTCCATCAAGCATTAAGGAGTTTTATATATTTTTTAGGTAATTTAATTTTCCATTTCACTGAGTATGTAAAAAATGATATAAAATCCATTGTAAGGGTCAGCAATTTTGATTTGGGGATTGTGTTCCTTGCACATTTTTGTTTCTAAAGAACCTCTCATAAGACCTTAACGTGAATAGATTTAAGTGCCAACATACTTTTCAAAATTGCTGATCCCAGATCCTAGCTGTGATTTTGGTAGGTCCCGCATCCTGTGATGGTGAAGGGCTATCAGCTTAGCAGAAATCCCAACTCTGACTCAAAATTCACTCTTTAGGCAAGAAATTTAGTTCCCGTCCTTACTTGTAGTTTCAGCAAAGTTTTGTGATACTTTTGATCAAGTAACAACAATTACTTTATGGAAACCCAATTATATACAACTCGGCATTTGTTTTTCTCCCCCTGAAAAGAAAATGTAGAAAAAAAGTAATTATTGCTTTTCCTCATTGGAGCCTTATGAATGCTTGGATAGGGTTTCTATTCCATTGCTAATAAGGGACTTGAACCTTACTGAAGCTCATATAAGGGTCAAATCTGGCTGTCACCATGGGGCGTCACCATTCTCCATCACACGACGCCGTTTACGCTTCTAGTCAAAATTCTCGCATAAGTTGCAGGTGTCAGCGTCAGATCCTGCTTACCCCCCAGACTCATTTCTATTGCCAATGCCGCAAGATGTATGGAATTTAGGACTTTTATTCCCTTGCCATATATGAGGACAGTAAAATATTAAGCTTCTTGAACACTGATTGAAACCTGCACTTGTGATGTGCACTTGTAAGATCTACTCAAATATCCTATGTGAATTGGTCTTTGAAGGCTGTATTGTTTATAGGAACCTTTCCCATGCTTCTCTTTTACATTTAAGTTTGATATTTTGAAAAGATGAATCAGTTTCTGTTCTCTCATATATGATTTGGGAATTTATAGCCAAATCTGACGAGTTGGGAGATGAGCAACGTCATGGCGGGACCCTTAAGTTGTGAATCTGACCTTACTGTATGTACCCATAGCACAGACCTTACATTAAATGTACAGCTTCAGACCTTTTGTTTCTCTTTTTCCCTCCTCCTAATTTATGACCACAAAGTTCATATACATCTTGCAAGTAACACAAAATGTGAAAACAAAATACTATGGAAAAGCTATTGTTAAGTGTATACCACATGTTTGGAAATTAAACCTTGCTCCAACTAATGCTTGCTAGAAAAAGCTTGTAAGTAAAAGGTTTACCACAT
>NC_051404.1:15838384-15839833 GCF_015228065.2 Penaeus monodon | reverse complement strand
AAGGAAAAAAAAAATCAGTCTATTGTGGCATTATATTGTTTGGGAAGGAAGGTAAGGGAATGAAGTTTTACAGCATCAAATCAGGATAATTGGTGTTCAGACATTATTCCAATGGTTTAATCTCTCCTTCCAAGAAAAATGTAAATAATTTGATATAATCCAGCCAATTATTTAAATTAAACTCATAAATAATCAATCATGCTTTCACAAGCCCAGACATGTAGTATACAATCAATTTCAGTGATGACTTCCATCAGTGACAAACAGCAAATATGGCATTCACTCAGGTAAGTCATTTCAGCATCAAGGTTGACTGTGAAATTCTTGCTGAGATCATCACATGTATAGGGAAGTGCTTTTGTGCCAGCAGGAGTTGAGTCTGTAGGTTTTAGGTAATTTTTTTGGCTGATGTAGTACCATGACAAATTATTTCTATATAAACTATAGAATGGATGACATTTTTAGGTGTAAAAGCACTGGTAGTACTTCATAACTAGTTGTGGTTATTATATTGGACTTATTCCAAAATCCAGTTCTATCAGTTGGTGGCTGCCCAGCACCTTTAGTAATATGGGTTATGAACTGCCTAACTATGCAAAGTTATGGGTCTTCCAGTTACTTAATGCCCCTGATTTTAAGTGACGGCACATTAAAGTCCAAGTGCAAGAGCATGTGTGCGTGTTACTTACTTGTATGCATGTATAAAAAAATAAATACATATATCCATCTGTACACATAAATGTGTAGACTGTAATGTATATTGTATAAATTCCTTTTTGTTTTACTCTTTTCAAGTATCTTCCTTTTCTCAGCCTTTTCAAATGGATTCTAATATATATAAACATTTGATTTCCTTTTTGGTATGTTCTTTATTCTTTTTATATACAATCCTGCACATGCTGCAATGCACATATATTACCAACCAATGCTAATATAGCATCAATATACCAAAGGTATACAAAATATTTTCAAAACAATTCCCTAAATTCAGAAGTTATCCAACTGTTAATGCTTATTATCTCTTGGCACAAATATATACTCTTATGCCAATTTTTCTCTTAAATTTTTGAAAATACTCTGCATTTGTGAAATTACATCATTCTGTTCTGTGTGCATACTTTTTAAAGTGTGAATTATTTTTTCATTTGCCTTATCATGATCTAGTTTTTCTTCAACAAGATCAGCGGTTTCTGGATCTGAGTATGCCATTGATAAAACATGTTTGCCAGACAGCTCTTGGTGTTTTACATTCACTGGAGATTCCTTACTCTCAGATGCAGTAACTTTTGGTACATTTTCTATAGAATTTAATAGCATAGACTTAGCATAGGATTTTTTTTTCTGTGGCCTTCCTCGCTTTCTTCTTTCCATTTGATGTGGGTTAAAATGAGGTCTTTCTCGAGATTGTCTTTTAGATCTGCTGTATGTTGAGGTAGCTGTGCTTCCAAT
>NC_051404.1:15836792-15838349 GCF_015228065.2 Penaeus monodon | reverse complement strand
AGTCAGATTCAGCGAGCATCTTGGAAAAGAATGTGAATCGAGTCTTCCTGTCTGATCTTGTCTGAATAATCCTTGTTTCTGGTTCTGTTTTTACTTTGTCTTTATCATTATACTGATTAATCATTGTAGTTTGGTGAGATTCCCTTGTCTCTCTATCTGATGTGGTTTCTGTTGACTTGTAATCACTGTTTATTCTCTCTTCATTACTTGTTTTCAAACAGTCTTTTCTTTTGTCTACTTGAATATCTCCCTTTGAATTGCTAGACACATGAAGAGAAAGTGTTCTTGGGAATTCTAATGTTATTTCTTGATTATTATTCATGAACTTGTAGACTGATTCATTTTCTAAAACAAGTTTAGTAGTCTGGAAAATATTATAATTATTCTTATATAATTCTTTATACAACAATTCTGTCCTCTCTGAAAAGAAATTATATGAATTATCACATAACTTGTTGACACTCGCTTCTGGTCTGTCAACATTTTCAAGTAATAAATCTGTTCTCTCTTTTCTTTCCAAGTTCAAAAAATCTTTATCAACACTTTTTCTCAAATGATCTAATCCAAGGAGGAGGCACTCTTTAACATGATCTTCAACATGATTTACTTCTTTAGAACTATCAAGACCATCAAAATAAGGCAGTGAACTGGTATCACTTTCTTCTGAGGAGTCTTCAGAGGTCAGAGAATTCAGTGTGGTCTTTCCATTCTTTGGAAACTTTGGGTCTGTAAAAGAAATTAAAGATAATTTTAATAAAGTATACACAATCCTAGTTACACAATCCTAGCTGTACCACTGTGGGATAAGTACCACAGTAGCAACATGTGACACTTTATTAAATAGAACTAAGCAGCGAAAGAATTTTCTTCTGTTTATCCAACTTCTTAATCCCCTCTCCCATCAAAAATAAAAATACTATTAAAAATGTAAATTAAATGAATTAAACAAATAAACTAGTATGGTTAACTCCATGCCAACTGATACTTCACACAGCATACTGGACCATACCAGGCATAGCTCAGCAGCTCAAGGGAAAAATTTAAAGCATGGAAACATAACTTCCCATTCTTTATGATTTTGTCTGCAGCATGGATGATTTTCTAAGAAAGGAGGCTAAAACTACTTCTGAGCCTATGCCTCAATGACTGCAATCATGGTCAGACAAGGGAACAAATGTTTGGTGGATACAACTTATACCACATGGAGAGGAGTCCAGTCTTGCCATGCCATATACATACATGCTATCTGACATAATTATTATCATAATGTTAATAACAATAGTACTAGTATTTGAAATCTAAACTTTTTTTTCCAAATTATAAAATGGGGTTAGTAGGTTAGGTCAGGTAAGCCTAGTATTTTGAGTAAGTGCTTGTGAAGTTATCTTTGTTAAATGAAGTTGAAGAAACAAAACTATATTGGACAGATGTACTTGGGGCAAAAGGGTTAAAAGTACTTTTTATTCACCTATGGACATAAATACTATGATATTAAACATAAGCATACATATATTCCTATATGACATTCATTTATATACAATGAATGACACAGCATGC
>NC_051404.1:15835713-15836703 GCF_015228065.2 Penaeus monodon | reverse complement strand
CACAAAATAAAAAGAAATAGTTAATTTCTTTATTCCTTTACCTAAGGTCCTGTTTGTGTATTTTCCTTTTCTCTTTTTCAAGCTTTTCTTAGACCTAGATTTAAGTTCGAGGATGTCGGAATCTGCAAAAAAAAAAGTCAATGTGAGTAAAAATAATATCAGGGTATTACTTTTTCCAGTATAGTTTGCTGAGTTCTTGACAGATGTTATTAGAACAACTCTGAATTAAATTATCTTAATAACATACTTTCCACACAGAAAAATGATAACCAAAGAGCAATTAAAAAAAGATAATACAGAGAAAAGCAATATACCACAGGTGGCTAGGTGTGTACCAGATCGGCTCTTTTCCCACTGTGAGGAATCTGACATAGCTGCAAACATCAATACCTAATGTCATTGCTTCCCTGTGTATCCTATCTTTTTATACATCATTTTAAAACCTTCCAATAACCTACCTGTCAAGTTCCCCTGGAACAGCTTTGTCATGTTGTTAACCTTCAAAAAATGGTGAATGAAAGCTATGTCCTCATTGGTCTCTTTCTGTTCCTCATATTTTCTCAAAGCATCAAGCAGATGCAATCGTACCTGCAATAATGTCACTATTATAAATGTATCTGTGCAAAAACACATAAGGTACAGGCACATATAAACATGCATCACTTAAAGTGGCTATATAAATTATTACCATGATGTTCTTAGCTAATTATAAGAAACACCTGAACAATCAAAATATACACTACCAAATGTAAAACTTGAGGAACAAAGTTTTGGATTTAACAAGGGAAATTTATTTGTCTGTGTAAAAATATTCATCTCCGAGCAATAATAGTAATACCTTGACTTTGTTTTATGTAATGGATCAATTGCAGGCAATTATGAAAAAGCAACAAAAAGAGAAAATATATGACCAAAAAATAAAATACTCCTCTTTAAACTAATATTTCTTTCTTATGAGTTCCCTTGTCCCAGTGAATATTTACATTTCAT
>NC_051404.1:15828964-15829599 GCF_015228065.2 Penaeus monodon | reverse complement strand
TTTATATGACTCAAACTAAACAATGCATTACAATACTCACTTGTCGTGTTTTTGGCACAGGATCCAAAAGCTTTTTTGCCTTGATATGAATTTGTATATCTTGCAGAATCTGTGTGATAATCTTGCCTTGAGTCATGCTTATGGGTTTCTTGCTCACAATCCTATCAACTTCTTGCCGAGCCACATTATATAAAACGTTTCTGGCCTCACTTGATAAGGCCTTTGCTCCTACAAACAGCAAAATCTCTTTGGTTTCTTTCTATATTTCAAAATTTTTAGAAATTCATATCAAAGAAATCATAAAATACATAGAAACCACAGAAATTCAAACAACCTTTGCCTCCTGAACTTACCTTTCGTCCAACTGAGGGACAAGGACCTCCTCAGCTGAATCACCTCCCGCAGCAGGTTCCAGTAGGAGATGATGTCTGGGTTGTGGGAGTGCTGAGGGGTTGATGGAGACACACACAGCTTTGATTTCCTCGTGTTGTACTGTGTCAAGATTATTTTGAACTGCTCTTGGATTTCTTCTTTGGTATAACTGTAATGAGTGATACAAAAAAAAGGAAAGTGCTTATTAAGTGAAATTATATATGAAATTAGAGGGAAAATATGTTTTGGTACATGTACATACA
>NC_051404.1:15827315-15827568 GCF_015228065.2 Penaeus monodon | reverse complement strand
TATTCTTTACTCCTTAGTCAGCAGGATTATAAGCCAAACTGCATCCATATGTATCCCTTACATAAAACATCAAAGTACCTACCCATATCCTAATTTAACCATATTAGTTTTAATTTTCTCGAAAACTATTTCTTTGCTTGCCGGGGATGAACTTCCAGCCTGGTGTTCAATATACAGGGCAAGCAGGTGGTTGACAGCTGCATGACTCCAGTAGGTTATTTCAACATCTGTAAATAACAACAAGACTGTGATG
>NC_051404.1:15825671-15826300 GCF_015228065.2 Penaeus monodon | reverse complement strand
CTTACCCCCAGTAAATTTTGAGACATCAGGACTGTAACACACAGCTTCTTCCATCTCCTTAACTTTACGCATTTCCTCCATAAAGGGAAATAAGTTGCCCTGGGAATAACCCTGCCGCAAAAGGCCAATGTGAATTGCAATCTGTTGAAGAACATGAATTATGTACATCTTACTATGCAAGCTTAATCAAAAGGGTAGAAGTAGAAGTAGCTGCAGTAATAATAATCCTAATTATAATTATAACAATTATCAGTCTCCAGCTACTCCTCTCAGAAGTAAGAGAACTAGATACGTTAATCTGATCACATAGAAATGGTAGGATTCTAGTTACACTGAAAGCCAATGGAAATTCATGTGACTAATTTGTCAGGTTAGGTAATCATCAGCATAATTTGAACCCATTGTAATCAGATGCTTGAAATGCAATTCAATAAGATGGTTGAAATCTTGGTCTCACCAAATATAAAGGGATAAGATAAGCATGAAGGAGTATTTTGATTCTTAATATGTAACAGCACATTGCATGCAATTCCTATTTATTAATATTGGGAGACAGAAACAGTTACAGCAACACTCTATGCTTCTATAATTTCAAATTAATGTAAGAAAAAAAAAAATGTTGAGCTGAA
>NC_051404.1:15824387-15825636 GCF_015228065.2 Penaeus monodon | reverse complement strand
ACATACCTCAGGCACATCTTTTTTTGGATATCCCGTTGCAGCATAAGCCTTGGCTACCTGCAGCCAGAGATCACTTGACTGGTAACTTAGAGTTTGGCTCACATGACCCTCTAACACGTGCGGATATACTTGGAGCAGAGTGCGAGATTCCTCTGAAGACCACAGCTGCTGACTGGCCTCTGAAATTTTGCTTTAAATGAAAACTAAATATGGCCTAGAATTATAAAATAACTGAATACCACTTATAACTGAAATTAAACAAGAATCACACATTTAAACAATTAATAGAGCAAGTATGAAGTCTTACACAAACTGATTTCATCTTCATATCTAAAGACAAAGCAATACCTAGTTAAAGCACAATAATGAAAACAGAAGAATATACAGTCTTCTAGATAGTGAATACAAATACGGCGGGAGACGAGAGGCAAAATACAGAGTTCAATATCAAACTGCAGTTTAGTTTCCTGTTGCTGAAATACCAAATATAATTACTCTGTTGTTAATCTTTTCTGTAGTTCATATTTTAAAGGTTGTTCAAGAGGAAGAACTAGAAAATACAGTTAGAGCCTTTTGCCAAGTCAGGCATTTTGTTTTCCAAAAATAGGAAAAATCTACAACTACCCCTATCCAGAAAAAAGGATAGTCTAAGGGAAGGTGTAGTATAGACTTATGATGGTTAATAACACAATACACATTAGAATGCAAGCCTTGTATGCATATGAAAAACAAATATAACCAATGGGAAAGATATAAATAAACTACAGAAAATAAGACTAAAAGCATTATATAAGATAAGATCCGAACACATATAACTGTCACCCTTACGCAGTCGCAATCTGAACTTCCTCAGATTTCTCATCTTCATTGTTCTTGACGTCTGAGTGTGAGGCCACCTGCCACAAACTCCAAAAATTTCAGCAAGTTGTCGGTAATAAGGGACATCTCTCCTTATGGCTCCAGGAAGGCTGTTGTGATACTGGCATTTTTCAAATCCCTTTATCATGCCATTGAGGATTTCCTTTGCTTTATATGCAGAAACATCCAGGCCCTCCTCTTTCAGTTTCTGTCACAAGAAAACTTATGCTCAGCATATTGCAATATTCTTTTATGTGAATCAAATAGTTGCTTAAAAACATTATGAATTGCATGTCCATACAAACACATACAGTCCCATGCATTCCTTCAAGGAGGAGTACCTATGATGACATGTGATATATAAGCTGAAAGTGCATATCTAGCAAAGAAA
>NC_051404.1:15821885-15824260 GCF_015228065.2 Penaeus monodon | reverse complement strand
CTACCTCAGTTATTTCATCCCAGAGAAGATTGTTGTCTATGTTGGGATCCATGAACCTTTTCACAGACTCTTTGTATGCCTGCAGTAAAATTCGGGATCCATTTGAGGGGAATCGCTCTGCGAAGAAACAGTTTCTTTGCTTACATTGTCTGTCTCTTAACTGACTCTGCATGGAATTACAGTGTATATTACCAGGCCTTGCTGCACTAACCTGGGAACTAGAGGAGACAGATCTATAGCTTTTTCTACCAATGTTGTGCTAATTTTTTTAGAGGGCAGGGGAAATGCGCTGAGAGCATGGATACTTCAGGTAATTTGGCATCAATGTTTTTAGGAAAAACAACAAGTTTGAAAATTTGTCTATGACTGATGTAATTTTTTGGTTCTAAAAATTCTAACTGAGTCACCAGGACTTGGACATTTTTGATCAGAGCTATGATCCCATGTGCCTTGATTTTATTCACCCAAGTTAACATAAATAAGCTTGGACTGATGGTAAAGAAAATAAAAATAATGTAAGTGTGTGTGGTGTATGTGTGTTTCACTATTTGTTTATATTCATTGACATTAAACAGGCTTACTTAAGCATACAATAAGCACACTATATATATTCAGATTCATCCTACTAGTACACCAAGAGAAAAATGCATAACACACACCAATCTTTACTGAGCGTCCTTTTACTTTCTCATAATTATGTCTACGTTTGGGAACATAATTTACAAGTTTTTCCAAATCCTCCTTGTACGCAATTGTGTAAGCCTCAACGTTGGGCAGGGCATTGTGGTCAACCATGGTCTTGTACATTGTTACCAGGTTGCGCCACCGAGCCTCAACCATGTCCACCGAGAATCTGAAATATCGTGAAGTTAAATTATTGTGTTTAAGGCCTTTTATGGCTAGTATGATAACCTCAATTAATTAAAGTTATATGTAAAAGATCTTTTATCTCTCTAATCCATTAAATCTAATCCACTGACATATTCATGAAATTACATATTATGACTAACTGAATAAAATGATAGTAAGGATTATCATCAAAAAGCACAAGAAAAAGTCAGGACCATAAACCTACCTATATCCATCACAATTGATATTCTCAGTGATCTTCTCCCACCCACTGAAACCAATTCGCATGATCTTCTTGTTAATGTTTTCTAGTTTAACTCGGTGCATCTGGTTTAGCAATGAACTGGTGGCATCACTATCCCACTCACCTGGAGGAAAGAAAACTGAGTGACAAAAACAAACGAACATAAAAAAAAGTAACTTTGTACAACAGACATTATATATTAATATCTATTCATACATTAGTATCTTTGGCTAATATGCCAAGTTCCAATATAAAGAGAGAAAAAAGGCAGCTTAACATTAAGACTGCTATGTCAACAGCTATGTAACTAGTAAATTTTATTCTTTTCCAGTTTACCAAGAAGTTTAGTATTTCTTATACTGACCAAAGAGATGGTTCATTTCATCAAAGTATTCACACCTCTTCTTGATTTCATGAGTGTCATTGTAATCAACTGTCCATCTGTACTTCTGTAGGACCTCTCTCCATCTCATACGAAGCTGTAGGAAATAGATATAATATACAGTCAAGCATTAATTTGTTTATTTGACCTTCTCCTAAGTCCATCACAATTAAGGTATCTGGCCATCTTCCTGGAGTACAATAAATAACAAAACAGAGACAGATCTAGAAAAAAAAAAATTGAGTTCTTTACAACAGAATGTGCAAGAATTATGCAAACACAAAATTTTGCAGTTATCCTAGACGACAGCAAGTCCTTGTGTTGCTACTACTGGGATAAAATATGGGTGTTAGTATGCATGGTTAGATTCATGATTTTTCTCTATCCAAACCCATTAAAGTTGGGGAATGAATAATAATCAGCATTTAAATACATATAGCCTTTACCATATCGTCATTCTGACAATATCCATTTCACATTACTTAGAGCAAGCATATACAAATTACCAGTAGGTGATAATCACTCACAAAATACATTACCTGGAGAATTGTGAAAGTGTAGCCAGCCATTTCCATTTCCTTGTGAGCAGCTTCCCAATGGACCATTCTCTTCTCCGTTTTGGAGGACAGAATGAAATGACATTTAGGGTATTTCTGCATAAGCTGTATCAAAAACTGAGTGGCCCTTTCATCCCAGTCTCCTGTTACAAAAATACAGTAAAAATAAAAGATTAATACAAATATTAGATACAAAGCCAGTACATGAAATATATATGAAAGTGCATATAGGTAAATATAACTGTCAGTTCAAAGAGAGACAGAAAGGGTGAAAGTAACTGACCAAACTGTGCTTCAGAATACTTGACAAATAACTTTTGTTCTTGCACACTCTTTTTTTTTC
>NC_051404.1:15819944-15821486 GCF_015228065.2 Penaeus monodon | reverse complement strand
TACATACTTACCCAGAGTATCCTTGAAACTGTAGAAATTACTCCTTTCTAGCTTGAAATCCTTATCCCTCATTATACGATTCAAGCGATATTCATCTGCCATCGTGTGATATTTCTTCCTTCTCTTTATGGGTCTTGTACTCGGCCCAGGATCATTTGAAGGTTCTTCTCCACCACTTACTTCTGGTTGATCAAAGGGCAAGGAAGTTGGTGCAACATGATCTGGCATCTTGACTCCGTTCCTTGGTGAACTGTCATACTCAGATGGTGACACCGAAACAAATATCTTTCTCACTTTACTACAATCCTCAGCCATTGCTGGTAAAGTGTGGTTTGCCAATATATCTTTTTTCTTTCTCTTTATGACTTATAAGGATATCGTATTAAGAGCCTAAAGACCTTATTCTATGATGTGATGCCTGCAGCCCTAGAAAAATATTGTCACAATACTTCATTCTACAAACGAAGATATCTGTTGCATCTGAAAAGAGAATAATAGACTAATCAATTATTGGAAAGTATAAAAAAAAATGTACAAGTTTTTGACAACTCCTAGATCTGTTTTACATGAATAAAAAAAGTGTAAATTTTTTCTTTGGAAGAGAATACACAGGTCTCACTAACATCATTTTCTTTAAAACAAGAACCAACCACAGAACAATTGATAATGCATACTGTCCATCTACAGCAGTCTAAGTAAATCTTAACTAACTAGAGGGATGATACTGGTCCTGAGAACTGGTAGGGCATAAAATATACCAGGTAAATTATGGGGGAAACTTAATAAACACAGTCATAATGACTCATATACAATTCCTTGGTCCAGTAGACACTGATGACACACCATGACAGTGTCACACACTCCACACCTAAAGTACTCAAGCAAAAGCAGTAAACACTTACTCTGGCAGGACAGAGCCTGGAACATTTCCTTACATTTGAAGACAAATTGCCTGGGAGGTTTACAAGATATACCTTCCCAGATTACATGTCTGATTCTTCAGCCTTTGCAAGAGCACTGAAAGCATGGAGGCCTCAGTGCTTATTTGTAGTCACACCACACTAAATCATAGCCATCAATTAATATATAAATGGCCCGTGCATATCATGAACAATCCACTGGTATCAAACTGTGATAAAAATGGTTTCATCTCTATTTCTTTTGCAAGTATTACACCAGCAGTATGACTGAATACTTGGAGGTAAATAGACAGATAAGATACAAATACTTATAGACCATTAACATCAGCTAATACATCTTTTTACCTTAATGCCAATGCTCAACAGAAACAAGACTATTCATAAAAGATCAAGAAAAGAAGTGTAAAAAACACTATGTAAGTGGTTGCTAATTATTTTCATTTTCACCTCCATAATTGCCACATCAAACATGGTGCAAACATTTGCATGCTGTTATTTCAATATGCAACTGGGATAAGAATTTTGCATAATTACGCTGACAAAAATAATCAACTTAAAAGTCACATGAAACAAGAAAAGATGACTGAGGACTGAGAATCAAGTCTTTAATCTTTGAAAGCAA
>NC_051404.1:15819643-15819866 GCF_015228065.2 Penaeus monodon | reverse complement strand
TTATGATTTCCAATCAAACAGAAGACCAACAGAAAACAGTGACAGTAAACAAGATCTAAATCCAAGCATCCAAGAAAACACAAAACCGGCAGGAACAGCACAGAAACCCAACTAAAACACAAAACCGGCAGGAACAGCACAGAAACCCAACTAATGCATACTGTCCATCTACCTTAACCTTAATGTTATCATAATAAGCTTAGCTGGTAAAACAAAAACACAT
>NC_051404.1:15819286-15819389 GCF_015228065.2 Penaeus monodon | reverse complement strand
GCCCTGAGAAAATAAGAATAAAAAGAATCAACAAAGAGAAAGAAAATGAAAACAAGTGGACTGAAACAAAGTCATTAAGACTAACTCTCAAGGTCCCCTCCCT
>NC_051404.1:15818956-15819056 GCF_015228065.2 Penaeus monodon | reverse complement strand
AAAGACACCGTTCCAAGAGCTAAAACCAATACAAAAGGAATTTGCAAGTGAGATCATTCCAAATAACACCAGTAAATAACCAGAACACAACAAACATTAT
>NC_051404.1:15818856-15818927 GCF_015228065.2 Penaeus monodon | reverse complement strand
TTCACAAACAACAGAACAAACTACACCAACAACATATGCCCAAACATTAGACCAGTCTCAGAGTTTAATCT
>NC_051404.1:15818082-15818775 GCF_015228065.2 Penaeus monodon | reverse complement strand
AATAAGATTCAAGGGAAAAACAAGGTCATTACCAACCCCAATTAAAGAGAGGAAAACACAAAAATGAAAACCAAACATAACTTGAAGATTTCTCATGAATACAAACAATAAAGGGAGTGGTCAGCAAAATTTCAAATGCAATAACCACCATAAATTATTGCTAGAAATTATCACAGATATCACAAAAGAAATAATGCCAATATTTAAAAATTTAATCAGATATTTTAATGAATAAAATCTTGTGGAATACAAGATCAATTCAGAACAAAAAGATAAAATTAAATGATCTGATAAATAATGAACACCTGGAAATAATAGGTATTTGTGAAACCTGGTTAAAACATAAAGATAAATTTATCTTGCAAAGCTATCAAGTAATAAGGAACAATAGGATAGATCAATTTAAAACCTTAAATTTAAATGATAGATACAATAATAGATTAGAAACAATGGGAGTTAAGATAAACTATAAAAAAAGGATAGCTAAATATTCTATTGATGTACAACCCCTGCAACAATCTAAAAACTGAAGAATTAGGTTATATAAAACAAATCAAAGAACCAAAAATAACCATAGGAGATCTTAACTCCCATTGTATTAGTTGGAATCCAAAACTAAAGACAAAATTAACAAACATGGCAGGTAAAAGTATATTTGAATCTATTCAAATATAATTCTGTTAACACCACCAC
>NC_051404.1:15817421-15817656 GCF_015228065.2 Penaeus monodon | reverse complement strand
ACCTAATAAGGAAAACCAAATACATTATAAAATATTAGTAATAAAAGCAAGACAACTAATAGAAAGAGAGAAGAGAGAATCTTGGGAGAATTTTGGACCTCATTAGATTTTAAAAACCCTGCAAAGAAAACCTGGAACTTAACAAAAATTTCTAGATTAGGAATTTCTGGTATTTCATTAAATTGGATTTATAATTTTCTTAAAGAAAGAACTTAAAAAAAAATAATAAATAAAA
>NC_051404.1:15816547-15816983 GCF_015228065.2 Penaeus monodon | reverse complement strand
ACATTCACAAATAAACATGATATTTTAGGATTAAGATTTGATTAAGACTCAACTGGAGAGAGCATATTGAAAACATAAAAATTAAATTTTTAAAAAGAATAGATATGAAAAAACTATCCTCATACACATGGGGTGCAAATACAGAAACACTACTAAAATTTTATAACATATATATCTAACCTAAAATATAATATGGAATATCTATTTACGGAAATGCAAAAAACACAGAATAAAAAAAAAAACTAGAAACAGTACAAAATTTAGCATTAAGGATAGCAACATGTTGTTTTAGATCTACCCAATAGTATCCTTTCATGCATTAACTAACAATATACCAATAGAAATAAGAAAAAAAGAAATGGAGTGTATACAGTTAGCAAAAATACAAGAGAAACCAGATAATGCACCAATAAAACAAATTTAATAAATAATATCA
>NC_051404.1:15814916-15815358 GCF_015228065.2 Penaeus monodon | reverse complement strand
ATAAATGTATTATAAAAGTAAGTACAATCTGTTGCACTTACGTCATATTACAATGTAACTATGAACAGAACCGGTGAAAATCTATTTCTACAAACAACATATGTAGAACAGACACAAATCTCACAAAAGTTTACCATCTCGGTCACTAAAAGATTTCTATTTACTTGTTGGTAACTCCATTCATTCAGTCAGGAGAGTTGCCATCAATTCCTTTCGGGAAATCGTGCGGCTTGTTTTCCATCGAGGAATGCGCCAAAGACGAAAGACGGATTTTACGAGGAAAGTAAAAAAAGGATTTTTTTTACATTCTACGCTGAAGATATCTTTGCTATCATAGCTCCGAGAAGTACATGTGCAAGTGTATGCAATCTCAATCTATATTGCGAAGATCACGCAGTGTATCGGTGTCTATGTTTTAGTGTGTGAGTAAACCATTCCAGAA
>NC_051404.1:15813695-15813999 GCF_015228065.2 Penaeus monodon | reverse complement strand
ACACACAAGCATTTATGAAGTGTAATAATATATGTTTTTAAATAAAAATATTCCTTTTCCATTACAAGTGGCAAATATGACTTCTTCATTGATTTTTTTTTCACTTCGTACACTTACTGCTGTGCAGGTAACAGAAGGGAGAGGGACCATTTGCATATTCCTATACACTTTGCTTCTGGATGGCCTTATTCTGCAGGGAGTGTGATTTTTTTCACAATTCACTCTTAAATTTACTTATTTTTGAAAAGGCCAGGTGATCTAGTTCGAGCTAGTGTTACCGTGTAATCACACTGTCTAGTTTTCT
>NC_051404.1:15812556-15812731 GCF_015228065.2 Penaeus monodon | reverse complement strand
ATAATACATTAGTAGCCTACGGGTCCTCCGCCGATTCCCTTGAGTTTTGGGGTAGATTTTTTTTCTAATATTCTTAACATATATTATTGTTGTTCTTGACTTCATGATTATATTGTTATTAAGATTACTAAGAGCAATATAAATATTAAATAGAATCTCCGGAAATCAGTGATCT
>NC_051404.1:15809187-15810060 GCF_015228065.2 Penaeus monodon | reverse complement strand
AAAAAGGGACAGTGGATAGAGGCGTCTATTATTACTACTGGGTTAAAATTAACACACTTCCTGAAGCTGTGCTTCTCTCTGGTGCCACAAACTGTACCTGGTGTTGTTTACATGTGTATTTAAAGGTTTGTTTAAAATGCTTCACTTAAGTTTGTATACACATATAGGCATGTATTATTCATGAATGTAACTGCATATGCATATTGGTATTCAAAAAACCGTGGATGAATATACAGTATAAATAAGAGTCCTTTATTCTTTCAATATTTATTTAATAATGTATTTCTTAATTTACAACAGTTATCTGTTGTAATCAAGTCCTTTTGATATAGATTAACTCCTCATGGATTACAAATTTACAAAAACAGTCATCTGCAAACATTTAAAAAGGGGGGAAAGGGGGGGGGGGCCCGGAAATAAAAATAGGCCTAGTGTGATTCCATTAAACGGGGGCCCCATTAGGTAAAACAATAAAAAGGGAGGGAAAGGGGCCTATTTTAAGGGGGAAAAAAACAAAACCCTGGGGGGCCCTTGGGCCAAAAAAAGGTCCCTTTTTTGGGGGGTTTTTAATTTTTTTAAAAGGCTTAAAAATTTTAAAAAATAAATTTAAAAGGGAAAAAAAAAAGGTTTAAAAGGTAAAATTTATTTCTTTTTTTAAAAAAAAAAAAAAAAGGGGGGGGGGGGCCCCCAATTTTTAAAAATGATATCCAAATTAAAATTTTAAAAAAATTTTTTTTTAAAAAAAAAGGGGAAATGGTTTTTTTTAATGGTTTTTTTTGTTTTTTTTGTTGGTTTTGTTTTGTGTGTTTTTGGTTTTTTGGGGTTTGGGGGGGTTTTTGGTTGTTTTTTGGGGGGTTTTTTGGGGGGTTTTTT
>NC_051404.1:15808177-15808242 GCF_015228065.2 Penaeus monodon | reverse complement strand
AAAGGGGGAAAAAAAGGGGGGGGAAAAGGAGGGGGGGAAAAAAAAGGGGGAAAAAAGGGGGGGGG
>NC_051404.1:15807647-15808085 GCF_015228065.2 Penaeus monodon | reverse complement strand
TATTTTTTTAAATTTTAAAAATTTTTAAAAATTTAACAATAAAATATTTTTTAAAATATATTATATATATATATTATATAAATATTATTTAAAAAAAAATTTTAAAATTATATAATATATTAAAATAAAATTATATATAATATTTTATAATATAATTATATATATTTTTTAAAATATATAAAAATATATATATATAATATAATATATTATATAAAAAATATATTTTTTAAAATTAATTTTAAATATAAAATTATATATATTTTATAAAAATATACTATTATATTTTAAATTTTAAATATATAATTATTTAATATATTATATATATATATTTTATATATTAATATTATATTATATTTTTTATTTATATTTATTTTTATTAATTTTATTTTTAATTTTTAAAATTATATAATATTAATATATAAAATCTAATATATTTAT
>NC_051404.1:15806997-15807630 GCF_015228065.2 Penaeus monodon | reverse complement strand
TTTTTTTTTATATTAATAATATTTATATATTATAAAAATATATTATATATATTATATATTTTTAAATTTATAATTTTAATATTATAAATTAATAATTTAATATAATATAATTATATATTATTTATATATATAAAATTTTTTTAAAATTTTAAAAAGGAAAATAAAAAAAAAAAAAAAAAAGAAAAAAAATTTTTAAAATTTAAAAAAAAAAAAAAAAAAAAATTTAAAAATTAATAATATATATTATATAAAATTTATATTAAAATAAATATATATAAAAAAATTTAAAAAAATTTTTAAAATTATATAATATATTTAATATTATATATTAATATATTTAAAATAAAAAAAGGGGAAAAAAGGGAAAAAAAAAAATTATATATAAAATTTATATTAATATATATATTTTTTAATAAAAAGGGAAAAAAAAGGATAAATAAAAAAAAAAAAAAAGGTATTTTTATATAAAAATTTTATATATATATATATAAAAATTTATTTTCTTTAAATTTATATATAAAAAAATTTATATAATTATAAAAATTTAATATAAAAAAAATTATTTAATAATATATTTAAAATATTATAGGATAAATATTAATATTATTATATATATAATAGAAAAAAAAGGGG
>NC_051404.1:15806262-15806949 GCF_015228065.2 Penaeus monodon | reverse complement strand
TAAATTTTAAAAAAATTTTTTTTTTTTTTAAAAAAAAAAAAAATTATATATATATATATAATTTTTTAAAATTAAAAAAAATATATATATTTTCTTTTTTTTATATATATTAAAATTAATAAAATATATAATATAAATAAAATATAATATATAAATATATATATTAAAAAAAAAAATTTATATATATATATATAATAATAAAAAATTATATATTTTTTATATATATAATTTATATAAAAAAATATTATATATATAATTTATTATATTTTTATATAATTTTTAAATATATAATATATTATATTTTAAAATATATTATAATATTATATATCCCTTAATTTTTTAAATATATATATATATATAAAAAAAATTTTTATATAAAACCCCAAAATTATTAATTATAAAATTAATTTAAATATATAAAAAATTTTATTATTTTTAAAAATAATATAAAATACCTATCTTATATTATTTTTAAATATATTATTATATATTAAATAAAATTTTAAATTTAAAAAATATTTTATTATATAATTTTATTTAAATAAATTTTAATTTTTAAAAATAAAAAAATTTTTATTATATTTTTTTTAAATTATACTTTTTTCCTATTAATTTTTTATATATATTTTATTTTTTTTTTTTATAATCTTTTATATTTTTTTTAAATATTAAAATTATATAATTTAT
>NC_051404.1:15804866-15805335 GCF_015228065.2 Penaeus monodon | reverse complement strand
GTGAATGGGGTTCGCGGTGGGGTTTTAAGTCTACATATGTAAATCACTGACAGGTGCATTTAATACCTAGTATGTGGCTTCGGGGGCTCTACTATTTAAAGGAAAATTGACATCCTTTTCTAAAATCCTCTATGCCTTGATGGATTTACGCTAGAGGTTATTTACATTTAAAATATCTTTTGGTGTTTCTACAAGATGTCTTTAAAGACTGAGAAAGTGTGATTACCAAATTATTTACTAACGCTTCTTTCTATAATTCAAGAGGAAGAAATGAGTGTTGCATTCACAACTTTATAAGGATGATCTTCAAGTGTCATAGCTACTTGCAATCTGGTTAAAATAATGTTAAGCCAAACTGCCAAAATGATTTAAGCCAAAATGATTTATAAGTTTATCCAATCATATATATTTTGGGGTGTGTGGTGTTTTGTGTTTTTTTTTTGGTGTTTTGGGGTTGTTTTTGTGGGGG
>NC_051404.1:15800696-15804369 GCF_015228065.2 Penaeus monodon | reverse complement strand
GTAAAGACCAGAGGGAAAAGATTATTTTCCTGTATTTAATACTTCACTGTATTGATAAATAAATAACTCCTGAGTATTTTCATTTTATTAAAAATTCTGTTCACTAACCTCTAAATAAAATTATAAATTCTTGTATTATTTCAATCACAATAATCACTCCTCACTATACTCTTCATAAATCAATAAATGAACTTATCTAAGGTGAATATGTTTTTCTATCAAGAATAAAATACAACAGAGTTATTCACACACAAGTAAAATTCCTTTTCAGTGAACATCTTTTCTATGGTAAATGTGAAGCTTCCCTCCAAGGCAAACAGCAACCATTTCTGGGATATCCTCTTCTATTTTACTTCTCTCCATTGTCTCTTGTACTTTCTCCCTTGCCAGTCTCTTTATCTGACGTTCTCTTAGGTCCATTTGTCTCCTCTTTCTCCTCCTCTTCTTCTGGATGACTTTTGACTGAATGTGAAGGGGGGGTGATATAGGTCTACCGTCAGGCAATTCAATGACATCGGATCTGTCTAACTTTGACTTGTTTTCAGCAGGCAAATTCCCTTTGCTCCTTAATTCTGCTATGGCATTCATCAGTGCAGGAGAAGGTCTTAGATAAAATGATCCCTTTGAACCCATTTTTACTTTTTTTATCATGTTATTTTGAAGAAGATCAAGCTTTTTCTCTTCACTGTTACAGTGTGTTGCAGATGGCTTTTTGTCTATGACTTTGCTACCAGATCTTTCACCAACAATGCTCTTATCTTGCAAGGCATCACTGCCTCTCTCAGCCTGGGTGCTGACTCTTAGCAACCGTGTTACTGGCCCAGCTGAAGTCTGTCTCGTTACAGCAATGATTCTCTCAGATGGCTGCCTATGTGAAACAGCCTGGTATGGAGCCCCACTTATCTCTCTCTCTTGCAAGAAGTCATTTTTGTAGGAAGAGGCTAATGCAGGTGGAACAATGATTGGTCTTGTAGACTGCTGTGGTATTTTGTAATCAATGTTTGGATTTCTATTGGCCATTCCAAGCATATGAGGAGAGCCAAAAATGCTGCTGTTGTTTGTACAATCAAATACCTGAGATACTGGGATACTTGGCAATGTACTTGGTTCTGAATTAACCAAGTTCCCTGGAGCCTGAATTGGAGTATGATGTAAGGGTGGCCTTAGATCCTGATGACCATGGCCTACTTGTGTCAGTTCTGTATTTTTACTGCAAATGTTCTGACCCAAACTGCTATGAGTCAATGGATTAAGAGCAACACTGGTAGTACTTGGGTTTAATGAATGATAAGAAGTACCTGAGGACGAGGTTGAAAAGCCTAACATAGGAATGGGTAGATCATTGCTGACTGCTTTTTTAATGGGTACTGCAGGAACTACTGGAATGTGACAAGAGTTATTTTTGGGCAGTATCAAGACATGGGCATCTCGCTTTAGCTGCTTTTCTGTTGGTGTGTCAACATCACACCTACTTTCTTGCTTTGTATCGGGAATTTGTGTTAGAGCATGTATGGGTACTATTCTATTACTCTGTTTGGAATTTAATGAATGGGTCAAGGATGACTCACTAGAAGTATTTTCAAGTTGAGGACTATTTTGCATATGAAATTCACTACTACCTGAACTCTCTTCTTCTGGCCATCCACTTTCACTAGCTTCTGCTTTTGGTTCTAAACTTGCTTGATACATGACACCTCTCTTGCTAACTCCAATTTCGATATTGGATTCATCCCCTTTACCACCTTCTACACCTGATGATTCCCAATCATCTCCAGTGGATTTAATATTTCCAAAATACTGGACTGAGTTGGAATCACTAGGTGATATAGAACTTTCTGATGATGGACTATCAGACAGAAAACTTGGGATGTCATCAAAATCTTGCACTCCTAAGTCTGACACACTTTCATCTTTAACAGAATCAGTTTCATCATGCTGTGGACTAAATTTTGTGCAACCAAAGCCAAGATTGTAAGTGAATGTATCTGTGCGTGACACATGACTTGGGCTTAAGACACTAGCAGTGAGTTCATCAGAGTTTTTACGTGCACTTTCACTTAGATCAAAATCTATGTTCAAATCCTTGCAAATTTCATAATTTCTTTTCCTTGTGCCATAATACACTTTCAGCGAACTGGGTATTTCTCCTTCTTCAAAGTTATCTTCAAAGTCTACAAAAACTTTCATTCTCGGGCTATAACACTTTTTGTCATGTGGAATGGAGTTATCCAGGATACCACAAGTGAGAAAATTATCCTCTTCGGTTTCACTGGACTCATTACTGTAAGAATCTCTTTTTTCAGGTAACATATCACAGTTATTGGAAGATAGACTTCCTTTTATGGGTAAATTTTCTGCTCTAATCTTAGGCTCTGCATCTTCAATTTGAGCAGCATAACCTAAATCAATATCAGCAGAGAAATCTTCCACCTTATTTTCTTTCTTTATTGTATCACATCGTACACTGATATCATCTTTCTCCACTTTGCATTTCTTTTCTGGGACAATTATTTGAATATCATCATCATCTAATGAGACAATGGGCATCTCCTCATCATTTTCACTTATACACTCTTCCTTTACACTGACAATAAGGTTATTCTCAAGACATACCTTCCCCAAAGTCTCGCTTTGCTCTGTTTTAACAACTGTAAAAAAATCTTCCTTCTCAAATAAATGTACTCCCTCCATACTGGCCTGGTTAGTGCTTTTCAATGATCTTTTGGTATCCTCGAGTTCACTATCTGATAGTTTCCTCTTCTTGCTAACTTCCTTTAGTTTGCAGTTCTGCGTGGCACCAAGCTTTTCTGAAAATGTGCTTGCTTTAATATTGTTTGCAGACAGGGAAGAGGCACTTGAATGTTGTACTATCTCAAACAGTTTACTGTTGGTAGAACATCTTGTCTTGGGATTGAGTAAAATGTTCTCTGACTCTAATTTGGATGGTAACTTAACTTTTCCATCACAAAAATCACCTTTTCTTTTTGATTTATTTAGCTCCCTGCCTTCTTCAAAAATACACAGGTCTTCGTTTATCAGCTTGGAACAACTTTCATTCACATTTGGCTTCTTTGATGTAAGATCACTACTTGTTACCAGAGGGGACACAGCCAATGTCTCAGACACATTTAGTTTAGTGTTAACATTGCTTTTACATAAAATGGCAACAGCCATTGTTTTAGATACACTTTGCTTCATGTTAGCATTATCTGTATAAGGTAGGACCACTGCCCTTGTTTCAGACACACTTTGCTTAGTGTTAGCATTATTTGTATAAGGTAAGACCATTGCCTTTGTTTCAGAAACACTTTGCTTGGTAATAGCATTATTATTTGCAAGCAGACAGGTCACACTTTGCTTTATTTCAACATTTTGTAAATCTTTACTTTTATCTCCTGATATATTGTTCAACTCATACTCCTTTTCACTGGGCGATTTGTTAGTACAATCTCCCTGTCTTCTGGAGTGACAAAATGCACCCTGCACAGGATGTATGAGAGAAGTATCTGCAGTTTCTCCAAAAAACAGAGAACTGGAAAGATGTTCAGCAAATGTACTCTCAGGTTGTTCTTTCACTGGACAATGGAAAAAGGTTTCATCAAAGTTAAGATCTTTTAACAAGGTATTGAAGTATGTACTAGGCAACTCTTTGGATGATCTTTTTAGGTCTTTA
>NC_051404.1:15799009-15800643 GCF_015228065.2 Penaeus monodon | reverse complement strand
GCCATCAGAGTTCACTGCTTTCTTAAACCCCATCCATGTTCGGACCTCTCCATGGTCTGGCAATACCATGAAGTAATGAGGACTGGTACTGGGTGAGTTCTCTACAGCTGGAGGAGACAAGTTGGGTTCCTCACTGTCTTCACATAGCAGTAATCTATCACCATCCTCCAGTTCATCTGAAGGGCTTGCAACTGCCTCTATATGCATTATATTTTGATGTTCAGGAACACCACAATCTAAGTTTACACTATTAGGAACTTCCTGTGCTTTGTGGGACTGCAATTTAGCTTTGCTATTTGTACTACCTACAGAATTTTCCACGAATACTGTGCTACTGGGTTCTTTAGTCTTTGGAAAATCAGAAGCAACCTTTTCATCAAATTTCTTGCTTTCTGTTACCACTTGAACATTTGATTCAAATGATCTCAAAAGATTTTCAAGGTATTCAAATTTATCACTGCATGCATCTATTTTTCTAACACTATTTTCAGAATTATCAGTAGCATAGAGTGTACAATTATCAGTTCTTTTACTGTCTTGGTTATTCTTAGTTGATTCAGAGATGCTAGAAGCTTCCACATTTTTTTCCTTGACTGTGTCTCTTAATGTAGAAGGAAAAAATGTATTCAAGGACTCTACATGCTAACACTCTCATTCATATCAATACTAAGGTCACAGATGTAGCAGGGGTCTCACTACATATTGATACACTACTGTACCTTTCTTCCTTATCATTACTGAGAATATCTAAATTGTCTTTTTAGCACACTTATAACTTCACTATTCTTGTCAATGAAGTTTCCAAAACCAGAAGTCGTTACTAATATCAAATGCTTGGCTCTCTAATTTTTTCTCACTGTGTGTATTACATTCTAGCTTCTCACCTAAAGAACCAAGATCCTTTTTAAAGTCATCAGAAACATACAAATTCACTTCTGGTATGACATTTGGATTAAGTTCCTGTAGTGATGTGCATACATTTGGATTTTCACTCTGAGAACTGGATATGGATGATTTTGTGGAAGTGTGTGACTGGCAGCTGTCCTGTTTGGATTCATTTTCACCTAATGACCTAGGATTTTCCCTTCAATACTAGCATTAACACTATCCTCCAGAGAATGATTTGATAAACTCTGGGACAGGATATACTGTTAATTTTTACTGTTCTTTCAACTCTCTGTTTTTCCTCACATGAGTATCCTGATTGATTTTACAATCTATTGCACAATCTCCTTTGGAATAACATTTGCTTTATCAGAAACACTCACTCTTGCAATTTCATTTAGCACCTGTTCCTCTTCAGCATCACCAAATGTACTGTTCTGCTAGATACAAACTAGAACAAGGTTTCCACTCTATATCCGTACCCTCTTTTTTTTCCTATATATTTTGGACTCGGTCCTTTTTCCACCCTTTTTTTTCTTCCTGTCCCTTTTTTTGGGGAAACCCCAAACCTTTTAAAAAAATTTTTTTCCAATTCCAATGTATTCTCTTCTTTACAAAGGGGAAAAAAAAAAATTATTTACACAAAAAAAAAATTTAAAAAAATTTTGTTTTCTTTAATTTACATGTTTTTAACCAAAAAAAAACCTGAATATTTTTAAAAAAAAGTTTAAAAAAACCCCTAAACTGGG
>NC_051404.1:15798413-15798867 GCF_015228065.2 Penaeus monodon | reverse complement strand
GGGAAAATTAAATTTTTTTTCCCCATTTTTTTAATTTAAAAAAATTTTTTCAAAACCCCCTCAAAAAACCCCTTCTTCTATCTTTTTTAAAAATTTTTTTTTTTTTTAAAAAATCACCCCATATTCTAAATTAAAAATTGGGCTTTTTCCCCCTTAAAAACCCCCCTTTTTTGCCAAAAACCAAAAAATTTTTTTAAAAATAAAAAACTTGGTTTTTCCCAAATTTTTTTCCTTTTTCCCTTTTTTCCCCCCCCCCAAAAAAATTTTTAAAATGAAAAATTTTCCCTTTTAAAATTTGATTAGTTACGTGGATTTTAAAAGGGTTTTAAAAAAAAATTTTTTAAGAGGGAAATTTTTAACCCCCTTTGGATTATTTTTACCACCCCTTTTTTTTTTCCCTTCAAAAAAAGCCAAAAAAAATTTTAAAAAAAATTTAAAATTTTGGACGGATTAC
>NC_051404.1:15796631-15798391 GCF_015228065.2 Penaeus monodon | reverse complement strand
AAAACTCCTTTTTTTCTCAAAAAGAAAATTTTTTTCCCTTTTAAAATCCCCAATAAATTTTTTTAAAAAAAAAATTTTCCCAACTTGCAACTGCCTCTATATGCATTATATTTTGATGTTCAGGAACACCACAATCTAAGTTTACACTATTAGGAACTTCCTGTGCTTTGTGGGACTGCAATTTAGCTTTGCTATTTGTACTACCTACAGAATTTTCCACGAATACTGTGCTACTGGGTTCTTTAGTCTTTGGAAAATCAGAAGCAACCTTTTCATCAAATTTCTTGCTTTCTGTTACCACTTGAACATTTGATTCAAATGATCTCAAAAGATTTTCAAGGTATTCAAATTTATCACTGCATGCATCTATTTTTCTAACACTATTTTCAGAATTATCAGTAGCATAGAGTGTACAATTATCAGTTCTTTTACTGTCTTGGTTATTCTTAGTTGATTCAGAGATGCTAGAAGCTTCCACATTTTTTTCCTTGACTGTGTCTCTTAATGTAGAAGGAAAAAATGTATTCAAGGACTCTACATTGCTAACACTCTCATTCATATCAATACTAAGGTCACCAGATGTAGCAGGGGTCTCACTACATATTGATACACTACTGTACCTTTCTTCCTTATCATTACTGAGAATATCTAAATTGTCTTTTTTAGCACCACTTATAACTTCACTATTCTTGTCCAATGAAGTTTCCACAACCAGAAGTCTGTTACTAATATCAAATGCTTGGCTCTCTAATTTTTTCTCACTGTGTGTATTACATTCTAGCTTCTCACCTAAAGAACCAAGATCCTTTTTAAAGTCATCAGAAACATACAAATTCACTTCTGGTATGACATTTGGATTAAGTTCCTGTAGTGATGTACATACATTTGGATTTTCACTCTGAGAACTGGATATGGATGATTTTGTGGAAGTGTGTGACTGGCAGCTGTCCTGTTTGGATTCATTTTCACCTAATGACCTAGGATTTTTCCCTTCAATACTAGCATTAACACTACTATCCTCCAGAGAATGATTTGATAAACTCATGGGACAGGATATACTGTTAATTTTTACTGTTCTTTCAACTCTCTGTTTTTCCTCACATGAGTATCCTGATTGATTTTCACAATCTATTGCACAATCTCCTTTGTGAATAACATTTTTGCTATTATCAGAAACACTCACTCCTTGCAATTTCTCATTTAGCACCTGTTCCTCTTCAGCATCACCCAATGTACTTGTTCTGCTAGATGACAAACTAGAACAAGGTTTCCCATCTCCTATATCCGTCACCTCTTCAATGTTCTTCTCACTATCATCTGATTTGGCAGCTCGGTCCTCTGTTCTCTGACCATTCTCTTTGTCTGGGCTCTCACTGGACTCACTCTTATGGGACTTTGGACGCACACCTTGAACGATGATTTCGATGTCCAGACCTTCCAGATGCCACTCAGGTACTGACCATGGATCTTCAGCAACAGGACCTGGAAAAACAAAAGGGAGTTATTTACTCAAAAATGAAACATAATTTCAAATATTATAAATGTTTTCTATGCAATTCTGAGCATGATTTATGATATAAATCTTTGGCAATATTGAGAATAAACTCTCGAAATATCCACTGATCAGAAAAAGGAAAAGTAATATCAAAACAAATAACCAATAAACTGGATCTGACTTGCACCTTCAATCAAAACATGCATTCCACATTCATTCATACTTAAGTTTCAGAATCAAGCAACTTCTTTCCCTCAACAAAATT
>NC_051404.1:15795698-15795931 GCF_015228065.2 Penaeus monodon | reverse complement strand
CATCCTAACTACAGTAACCTTCCAATCCGAACCTTCTGAAATATCTGATCTGTGGCTGTTGGTGTTCACATTCTCTCTTCTAATCTTTACTCCAAGTGTGACTCAAAAGGTCAGCAAAATTTACAACACACACAAACACAAAATATATATATAAAGAAAGAAAAATCTTCACCCTACAAGAACAAGACTTATGATTTAGAATACATACGTTAACGCACATGCACGCACGTGTG
>NC_051404.1:15795378-15795512 GCF_015228065.2 Penaeus monodon | reverse complement strand
TTCATGGTGTAACAACTGTAACAAACTGTAACTGTTTAATAAGCTTCAAAATTAAACCCAGAGCAAAGTAATGGCCTTGGGTCCCCAGTTCACTGACTATGCAGTATTTGAACTTAGGTCACCGAGACTACCAA
>NC_051404.1:15791740-15792228 GCF_015228065.2 Penaeus monodon | reverse complement strand
TCTAAATCATAAGTCTTGTTCTTGTAGGGTGAAGATTTTTCTTTCTTTATATTCACATGAAGACAGTTTCCTGTTTCTTGGTAGGCTAAATATGACAAGAAACCATGCCCAGTACATCCACAGTCTTACAAACTTTAACTACCTGATTTGTATCAGTGTACTGTGACAAAGTAAGAAGCAACCTTTAATTTTTGGTGAGTATTTGAGATTTTTGAAGGGAAATGTTCAACCGACACTCAAACCACACCAATACAAGTATTCACCTTTAACAAAATACCTATGATATTATTTCCCCTTCCCTCTAAGATTTATATAATTGGCCCAATTTCCTAAAAAATTTTTACATAACATCAGGAGTCTAGCTCTCAAGAAGCAATCACCTATTCATATTTAATTTTCACTTTTACTTAATAATTTACATGGTAGCTACGCTTCTATTTAGGCTGTTGTACCCATGAGTATTCTGATGTCATAACAAACCACTTGGT
>NC_051404.1:15790998-15791325 GCF_015228065.2 Penaeus monodon | reverse complement strand
GTAATTTACAATCTTTTGCACATACATAACACAGAAAACAATATTGACAATACACTAAATCACACATGTATACCAAGAATATAAAAATATAATTCCCGTCTTTATTTTTTGTCAAAGTGTATCTAAAACCTGCTCCTAAAATCAGCTACAAAAATTCCTTATAAGTAGCTAAAAGATTTGTCTACTGTATCAGTAGGGACTTATATGAATTATCTTTAAATGGCATTCATTTTGAAAGACAAAAGACCTATGTTACCCAAGAACAAATTTCTTTTCCTAATCTATTCCATATGACCAGGTAAAGCCTCGGAGTAAATAAACAAAAGA
>NC_051404.1:15790708-15790775 GCF_015228065.2 Penaeus monodon | reverse complement strand
TTGATGGAAAAAACACAGCATTCTAAAACTAAGTTCAAGTTATCATGAAAAAATAGCAGAAGAAAAA
>NC_051404.1:15790225-15790645 GCF_015228065.2 Penaeus monodon | reverse complement strand
AAAAAGGAAAAAGGGGAGAAACAAAAAATTTGAAAAAAGAAGAAGGAGAAGAAAAAGAAAGAAAAGGGCTGGAGGAGAAGAGAAAGAATGGGGAGGAGAAGGAAGAGGAAGGAAAGAAAGAAAAGTTGGAGAGAAAGAGATGGCAATAGAGAATGAGAAGGAAAACATCCATAACCTCGTCAGACATTAAAACGCTAGGCTCTATGAAAAGAAAATGTCCCCACACAGTAAAAGAACCACCCCTTCAAAGAGTGGCAAGGGTGTTCCGGGGAGTCAGAGAGGGGGCGGCTGGAGGGGAGTGAATCCAGCTCACCGTCCCAAATTTTCCCTGATCATCCGAGTCCGACCTGTAACAACACGCAGTCTCAAAACTACATGAAATTTTCGGGGGCACACTTTCCCACTGTGTTTTCATAAGCT
>NC_051404.1:15789857-15790119 GCF_015228065.2 Penaeus monodon | reverse complement strand
TTTGAGAGAGATAAAAGGGTGGGCCCGGGGTTTTAAATACCACATTTTTTTCCCTGAAGGCATGTTGTCACCTTGTGGATTAATTTTAAAAAACAAGAACGCTTTTTATTGCCAGGATGTTCGTTCTTAGCTTTTAGGAGGTGATCCAATAATGGGCTTACTATCATACAATTGATATTTGAAATGAATAAGTTTTCATCCTCTATCCATACTTTTACAGATAGCACAGCCACCCCCCAAAACACATTATTTAATTTTTCTT
>NC_051404.1:15789631-15789750 GCF_015228065.2 Penaeus monodon | reverse complement strand
CACGCGTGTGTGCTGCAATTAAAAAGTGTTTCAAAAATCTTTTTCAGTCCTCCTGAAAACACAAATAAAAAATAAAAAAATTCAGGGGATTGAAGGGGTTTGGGAAAGGGGGGGAAAAA
>NC_051404.1:15788717-15789121 GCF_015228065.2 Penaeus monodon | reverse complement strand
GGGCCCGATCATTTTTACAGCTTTGGGATGGTCACAAATCTGTGTAGTAAGCGAGGCTCTTTTTGGGTGGCTGGTGAATGTGTATTGTTTCGAAACTAAAACATTTCAGTACCAACATCAACATTTTTTTTAATCCATCAAAAAGGGGAAAAAAATAAGCAAAAAAAAATTTAAAATAATAAAACAAAATATTTGGGAGTGGGTTGCTGTACATCCCTTTAAATTTTCCTTTTTCTTTTGTATTTCACTTAACACCACCCATAAAACTCATGCAAGTTTTCTTTATTACCTGGAAATGACTTTGGCAAAAGATGTACTAAGGCTTTTAAACTTTAGAGTAAAAAACCTGACGACTTTACCTTCTCTTTTTATTAATATGAAAAGAATGTACTCTAGAAAATGTG
>NC_051404.1:15788168-15788460 GCF_015228065.2 Penaeus monodon | reverse complement strand
AGTATGAAAACTAAAAGAGGACTTCACAGCTGGAAATAAAATGTGGTTTCAAAATGCTGACTTGGGAGCAAACAAACTCTCATCACCCAACTGTAACTGCTGATCTATCCTGATGGAGGCACATTCCAAACCTTACTGATCTAAAGCACATAACTGATTCTCTTCATTCGTGCAAGCCGAAGGGAGCAATAAAAATAGGAAGGAGGAGGAGAAGAAGAAAACAGTGTATACAGCATGCTTCCTTTCAATTTTTTAGGCAGCCATGCAATAATTTTATCTTTATTGTGACTCC
>NC_051404.1:15787334-15787495 GCF_015228065.2 Penaeus monodon | reverse complement strand
CACAGGATTTTGGTGTAAATACAAATAGCATCAGTATATATATATATTTATTATTAACCCACATACTTATTGGTTTATAGAAAAAGGTTGGGATGTAAAAGTGACACTTATCTTTAACCCATTGCCGCTAGGTGGTTTCCTGATACAAAAGCCCTCCCTTC
>NC_051404.1:15786995-15787143 GCF_015228065.2 Penaeus monodon | reverse complement strand
AATATAATACTTTGTAATATTCACATCCAATGCCTTATGCATGAAAAGAGAAAGAAACGTACAAGTAAAAATGGCCAACTTGCTCATTGAACAATTAGTGTTCCTTACTTTACATTACAATTTTTTTTTCTCTCATTATCATCACCAA
>NC_051404.1:15785673-15786947 GCF_015228065.2 Penaeus monodon | reverse complement strand
TACAGTATAAGACTGTACCTCGCTGAAAAGGTGTGGAAATATCCAAATATGAATTGTGAACTGTGAAGTCTTTACTAGCCATTGTGCTTCATATTTTAACTATACTTTAAATCATAATGCCTGCATGCAAAATTACTTGCAATGTATACATTCCATGCACACATTCAGACAATGACACTGAAAATATCTAGACTATGTAAGCCACCAGGTTGACCATCAATAATATTTTGCAAGATGTACAATGATAAACTAGCCTTCACATTAAAAGGTTGACTCTATTAGTGCTTATGAAATATTCTTGACATTCTTAAAGAGAAGTAACACAATTAGGTCACAGAGTTATCAAAATCAAACATTCTTAAAGAGAAGTAACACAATTAGGTCACAGAGTTATCAAAATCAAACATCCTAAGAAACCACAGAAATGTCAACTAGTATTAAACATGTGAAGATGTACCATAAAAAGATAATTTCCAGTGCTGTTTCTCAAGAACATCCAACTTATCCTCCTTTTCTCATTTTAAGTCAACCTTTTTTAACTTGATGACTTGAATATGAACAACTGATATTTGTGAATTTTGATCAAAATAAATCTTTTCACTGTAGGCCTACTGTCTAAACCAGAGTTCCCCAAACTTTTTAAAACATTTTTCCATCCATGGAATCCTTGATTTTTTATCAAATTCCCCAAAGAGAAAATAATAAATAATAATCATGTAGATGTGCACTTTCCATGTACATTAGAGAGGGGAATTGCACACCAAACCCTGCTTTAAATATATATCAGTAAAGGAAATTGCATACCAAGCCTTGCAAGACTGTTGTTCTGTATCCACTCCCCCCTGTGAATCTCTCTCAAGAAATGTAGGGAAACAGAAGGGAAAAACTGTTTCCTGCTACTGTGGAAATCATAAGCAACTTACAATATAATGAATATGTTGGAAATCAACATAAAAATGTTCTATCTTAATGAAATACATGGAAACACATGAAGATAATGAATATGTTGCCTGAAATACTGGAAATTGAACTTGGAGGAGAATCTGTTTGCTGTCATTCAGTGCAAATGTCATAACTATAACGTTAGCCACTCCCTATTACTATAAGGAAAAGAGAATAAGTAAACAATAAAAACTAATTATATATAAAAATGTAATGAATATCAGGAAGCTATATTTTATGTTTTTTTTATTTCTTATACGAATGTCAACTTTTGACCTCAAAACCATCGACCCCAAGGAGTGTAGTACACGACTGATTGAGTGTGTATAGTG
>NC_051404.1:15784128-15784243 GCF_015228065.2 Penaeus monodon | reverse complement strand
TAGCAATAAAGGAGAACACTCACCTTTCAGCAAACTGCGAAAACTCAAATTTGTAATACTGAAAAAAAGAAAAAGAACAAATGAAATGCTTTTCTTATCACACTAGTCTAAGAAT
>NC_051404.1:15782002-15782989 GCF_015228065.2 Penaeus monodon | reverse complement strand
AGGAGAGAGAATTGAGGAGAAACGGAGAAGCAGGAGGGATATGGTCAGTACGGTATGTAGAAGCAGAGATGACAAGATAGAGCGAAGTGAGAAGTACGTGGGCCGGAGGAGATTATGAGGAGATTTGGGCTGGTAAGGCGGAGAGAGAGGGAGAGGGCAGAAGACATTGAGAACGATAGTGAGATGAAGAATATCAAGAGGACAGAGAGATCAGGCGTTTGTATGAAGCATACGATTGGAGTAACAGTGAAAACTACTTGTTGGAATCGACGAGTGCCAGATGTACAAATTGGAGACGTGGAGCTCGAAAAATTTCTGATGGTTAGTAGTGACTCACTAGCCTAGTTGGGCAATTTGAGTACTACTTGCGATGAAAATGACGGACTGTGAGCATCTCAGGTCACTCAAGCATGATCTATTGGTGATAATATCCCGGGGTGGACCAATTCTACTTTAAGTAAACTGATGGAATTACTTACATCAGGTACTAGTTTATTTCTTCAACAAATTTAAAATTGTTTTATCGGAAACTAGATATTACCCCTCTTATCATCTTGGATCTGACTTTACTCAGATACATGTCCTTCATTTTAACCATGAACACTACATTAAGATGCCAAAATTTAACTCATCTAGAAGAACTTACTTGTGGGAATCCTTTCTTCTGTCATCGTAACGGTACTGGTTTGCCCCTTGAAGCAAGGATGACAAACTGCTGCGAAGACCAGTACTGCTGAGGTCCTCTGAAGAAATTTCATCTGATGGTCTTTTGTTAGTTCTTGGTGCCTGCACTTCAATGGTCCCTGTGCGCTGACGCGTTTGGCGAGGCACAACTTTGAGGTTTACCTTTGGTTTTCTTGTACCTCTTCCTTGACCTCGACTTCCCTTACCTCTTGCTTCACTGCTGCTACTCTTCAGTGTAAGGTCATCTTCAGCTCTGTCCTCACTCTGTACTCTGACAGTCTCATCACTTCTTTGGGTCTCTTG
>NC_051404.1:15780169-15781930 GCF_015228065.2 Penaeus monodon | reverse complement strand
TTTACCCCTAACATGGTGCTGTTCATTACTGGTATCAAAATTAGTTGAAAGGCCATCTGTGGTAAGCTCAGAAGTACAAATCTCACTCACATCTTCTACAGCATCAGCAGTTAACACAGTTATGTTTTGACTAGATATATCACTACTTATATTTTCACTCTCACAAGTATTTACAGAAGGCTGATCAGCATTTGCTTCTATATTAATCCCTATTATACTACTGAGGCTGCCTGGAACTGACTGAACAGTATGACATTCTTTTTCACTACTACTGGAATCTGATGCACTGGCACCACAATCCTTTACAGAAGTGGCTTCAAAGCAATTCAAAGTCTCATGTAATTCACTTGTTATATCTCTGGAAGGTTTGTCATCACTTTCTGTATCTTGACTTCTCACTACAGAACTACTAGTGTCTGTTCCTCTCTGAGGTTCAACCTCATCAACATTACCACACTTTTCTACAGTAACCATTACTGGATGCACATTAAAATTTAACACATCAGGAGGAGCTGGACCTTTATTTTCTTCACAAAGAAGATCCTCAAAATTGTAACTCATGGAACTATGGATTGATCTAGCTGCTTTATCTTTTGGGGTTTCTAGATGTTCTCTCAACAAATGCTCAAAGTTTTCTTCCTCCACAGCTGGTAAAACTACACTCTTTATTTTGTTTGCCTCATCATCATAGCCACTATCATCACTTGCTGCAGAAGCTGCTGGTGACATGAATTGCTTGTCACACAAAGCCCTGTCCTCTTTAACATGGCTGGATCTATCACTTGAGCTGTTATTATTGACACAAATATTAGAGCTCTGTCCTTCAAAACAATCACTGTTACCACTTTGGTTTTCAAATAAAAGTTCAGATAAAGTTTGTGAAATAAAAGACTCTTGTTCACAGATTAATGTCTGATCTTGTTCTTTGCTAAGATTACCATCTTTGCCACTTAGCTTACCATTGTTATCATTAGTGTTGCAGTCAAACGTTTCCATCCATGACTCCAGATCGGCATTTACAACATCCAGGTCCAAACTATTTCCCTGAGGTAGCACAGATGTGGCTTTGTTTCTTGTCTTTGGCAGTGCAGATTCCAAGTCAAGATCATACAAGAGGTTGAAAAACGTTTCTGAGCTGTCTGTGTTCCAATGGTCCTCCTCAGTTTCTGAGGTCTGGATGACATCAGTTGGGACTGACTTGCTATATTTGTTTTCCTTTGGCAGAAGATTGTGTGACCTATCTGTCCTAGAGTAACAGGGCTCCCCAAGACTTTCCACTGGGCTTCGAAAGTCTGATAAGGCGCCACTACTACTGCAGCTCCAGGCCCTGTAATGCTGATTACCTAGAGAAACGGAGAGAGAGAAAAATCATGTTATTGGTACATATCTAATAGCTACCATTTCTCATCTTTCTTACAGCAAGTCAAATCTATCATATGGAAATTCTTAGTCTATAATCCAATTAATCAACTTTAACTATTTATCAATAACCATACAGTAATGCACTAACCTGAAAAGATTGATTGCCTCTTTTTATGAGGAGTAATAGTCTGCTTGATTACACAGTCCCATGGCGGAATCTCCAAATATGAATCACAGTCTGCATTGTCACATCTCACAACTGCCTGGTCCAAGGAACACTGGAAAGGACGCACTCGCCCCTCTCCACAGGTCTTACATAAGTGGCCAACACTCTGTTAAGGGAGAAAATTAGCACACTCAACAGCTGCATGATCTAAACAGGAATTTGATAAAATTTCT
>NC_051404.1:15779193-15780052 GCF_015228065.2 Penaeus monodon | reverse complement strand
GCTGACATGATCCTCCAATAGTGGGCCAATGGGCCACTATGAACACAGCCCAGGGGAGAGTGCTTTTGCATAAGGAAACCACCCAGCAGTATTGGGTTAATATTCTGCATTTTTCATATCAGGATGAAATGTAAAAATATGTTATTCTTCAAAACATTATTGATACACTTTTTGGGAGATATCCTTAAATGTCAGCCTACTGCTAAATCAATCTGCATTAATTTAAAAATATATACCTATTTGAGAAAGTTTGTAAGCTGCTAAGTAATGTTAGAAGGATCCAATAACTTAATAACTTAATATGAACCCGATGACAACTTGCTACTCTAATTCTAAAACACTTTTCACTTATAATGTGTCTACTGCAAATTGTAAATAGAGATATTAATTTTTATAAATAACATATTCCAAGTGATTATTATAGCATCAACACTTGGGGCTTAATGCAAAGGTTAATAAACTACATCCATATCTATTTTTTTTTTAAATAAAGAGTATAGACTGGTTCAAGTTTGACATCATCCACTCATGATGGGAGCTCCTGGTGCCATACCGAATAAAGTGCTTGGGTGTATGCAGAGTCAACTCATTGACTAAAGTTTTTGAGACTTAGGAAATATATATTAACCTTACTTTCACTGCACTATAAAAAACTATGTAGTTCATGCAACTAAAAAGAGGATACATGCCTACTTTCATGAGGCTCTTTCTTTTCAATGACTGCAGCTAAAGCCAAGCAAGTAAATAACTGTTTAGTGCACAAAACTCAAGAGCAGGTTCAATTACTTGATGGATCATCATCCCAGCTTGAGGGACCGTCAGGAATAGACATTTCACTAATGGAAACTGGCATCTGCCA
>NC_051404.1:15775968-15778672 GCF_015228065.2 Penaeus monodon | reverse complement strand
ATACATGTAAGTCACAGAAAAATTTACTTTGTACCATATGGCTGCATGACACTGAAACTATACATTATTGTTAGTGACAGACATTTACTGAATAAATAAAATAAAGCAACACTTTAAGGTTATCTTTTTCTGAACAACTTCGTCATTTTTCCCTTTTCATAACTACGGACATGCCTTTTCTACATATCTGCCACCCTGGTAGGAATTTCTGTTGACTAACACGTTGGGTGAATTTGCTGAGCTTGTGCCTCTTAATTTTTCAGTCCTCAAATAATTAATTAAATGAACACGACCTGCGACCCATGAAATACCGGGTACCATACAAGTCATTTAGCGAACTTAAACCGTTCCTCCATTCCCTACTTCCGACTAAATCCCCCTCCCTCACTCAACAGGAGGACGATAGGCCCACAGAGACCACCACTTTAGCAAAACACGACTAATTCCCCTCCATTCGGCTTCCAACACACATGCTCACTTTACCTTCATCACGCGAGGCCGAAAAAACCCACGTTCATCTAACCCCCCGAAACGCGTCAAGCACTAGTCGTTCCTGCGATGTAACTCGGCAGAACGCGAGAGTCTCACCATTCTGATGACAGTGCAAGGCGGCGACCACCAGAGGTATCCATGGCCGCGTTTTCTTAGCCTTTTTACTCAGGAAAACGTTTCAAACGCGTTCTGCTGCAACGCCATCTTGGGACCGCCGCGTCCCGATCCCTGCAAAGACATTGTGTTTTTTTGAGGTTTTATTCAGGTATTTATTTGATTAGTAGGCTTTAAATCCTATTTTTAATCGCTCGTTGTGTAGGTGATACGATAATGGGTTGATGTAAATTTTATCATACTGTTTTTACTTTGTTGTTGTGTTTTGTTTGTTGGGTAATTGTGTAAATGGCAGGGAAATACATATAGAAAGATTTATGTTATATTTTGATTATTGTCTTGGGATATGGACAGTGGTTTTCCATATTTAAGGGACTTTGGCATGCGAGTGTTGCCTTTAGATGCTAGTCGAGATGCAAGGAATGGGACGCAGTTGAGCCAGGGGAGTGTGTTTACATTTCCTTCTTCAGGCACGGATAGTCCACGTACTTTTCTCCTTTTATAGGAACCAGGAGGAGGAAGAGACTATCCACTCCTTCCCATTAAAGTCTATTGAAATAAAGAGGAAGATACACTGGGAGAATTTTCACCTGTTTACGCCAGTCGCCAGGACAGGATCAGGCAGTAGGAAAAAGAGCTGCATAGTTTGTGTTCAGAGTAGCACTTCCTAACTCAAGATGTCTGAGCGTAAGGTACTGAACAAGTACTACCCGCCAGATTTCGACCCGTCTAAGATCCCGAGAGCAAGATGTCCGAGAAATCGTCAGTTCACAGTCAGGTTGATGGTTCCTTGTAATATCAAGTGCTACACTTGTGGAGAGTACATTGCCAAGGGGAAGAAGTTCAATGCACGCAAGGAGGACGTGGAGAACATGACATACTTGGGGGTGAGGATTTATCGCTTTTATATCAAGTGTCCAGGATGCCTGGCGGAGATCTCCTTTCCGCACGGACCCAGAGAGTGTCGATTACGTCATTGAGGCTGGGGCACACAGGAACTTCCAGGCTCTGAAATTGGCAGAAGAGCAAGCAGCGCGAGAGGAGAGAGAGGCCAAGGAGGAGATTGAGTCCAACCCAATGTTGCTTCTAGAGAATAGAACACAGCAGTCACAATATGAGATGGAGGTCCTGGAATCCCTGGAGGACTTGCGGGAGATGAATGAGCGGCACGCCAGCATTGACCTCAGCAAGATGACAGACAAGTTTGAGTCCGAGAGGAAGCTAACACAGGAACAGATTGAGGAGGCTGAGCGCTTGGAGGCATTGAAAGTGCTTGGCTATGAGATGGTGGATGGAGAGATGATCAAGAGGGTTGCACAAGAGGACCTGGACGAGGAGAAGCTACCAATCAAGAAAATTAAGGTCGAGGGTTCCGTTCCCTCAGATATCCTTACAAGTGACTCTGGGAAAGCCCCAAAGCAGAATAACATGAAATCCAAACTTGCTGGTTTGATAAAAAGCAAGCCTGCAAAATCAAGCAATGAAAAGTCAGAAAATGGCAAGGAATCAAAAGCTCAAGAGACATCGAATGATAAACCAGAAAATGGAAAAGAGTCCAATGGACAAGACAACTTGAAAGAAAACAGATCAACAGTAGAAGCTAATGATGCTCCCAAGAAGTCTGAAGAACCATCCAGCTCAGTCACTCCAGTTTCCTCCTCATCGAAAATGAGTAATGCCTTGGCCTTTTTGGGTGCATACTCAGACTCGGAATCAGGAGAGGAGAGTAATTAGGGCCCAGATAGCTGTGGTGTTTGATATCCTGTCTTAAATATTATTGTAGTTATAAAGTAAATTATATTGTGTCATAGTCATGTACAATGTACAATTGATATTTCCAATATTGAGAATTTTATTTGTTTTTCAATATACTCCACAAATAGTTCATGGATTGGCACTTATGGGAAATTGGTCTATCAGCATTATCTGTGATATAGATTAGGGAGTTAAAGATTTCCATTTCTACCTCAGTTCAAAACTAGTATACTGTTGATGTAATTTGCTGTTCTAGCTTCTGGCTGTCATTAATACAGGCTTAGTAAGATTTAATGGAATGGGAGGTTTTGAGATGATTATTGATTTACTGTGGTAAATATCA
>NC_051404.1:15775420-15775877 GCF_015228065.2 Penaeus monodon | reverse complement strand
GTATGTATGTATAATTTTGGCAGACCAGCTTCCCATTAATACCATATTTTTGTTTTATTCCTCAATATACATATAAGCTATATTTTTTTATAGAATGATTCTGAGTTAATGTATTTACATAAGTATGAGAACAGTTTCTAAACATTCATCAAGAAGTTATATTTTCACAAAAGACTCGTGTACAAAACTTTTTATAAATGAAAATGTTAAAAGTAAGGAGGCTCTTCATTTTTTCTTTTCTCTCTTTTTTGGGGGGGAGGAGGATGGGATAAAGTGATATGTGAAAGGAAAAGAGAAAAGTGCATGCAACATCATGGCTGAGGGCATTCTTGATACTGTATCACCCAAACCAAGCACATACATGAACACACTCTTATTTGCGCTCGTACCAACACCTCTCTCTCTCTTTTTCGTTCTTTTTTTACTATTCAGTTTTTATCCATTCCTTTCCTTCATT
>NC_051404.1:15773660-15774027 GCF_015228065.2 Penaeus monodon | reverse complement strand
AGTAGTTGTCTTCAATAAAGGTTAATGTTTCACAAAATGTAGAAAGTAACAAAGAGTAAATAAAAAATTAGATCAAACAAAACAAAAAACAAGAATTTGCCTTGTAGGTGATATTGTATATAATAATATGATAGTGACTGCTATCAAAGAATTAAAAATAAGTATATTTTTCTGCACAGAATTTATAGTTATATGAAATGAAAAAATATTTTTTCTTTTCATCCACAGGTGCATATGTATATCATCGCATGTGTGCCTACATACACCTTTCGCTCACACCTTCCTCTCTTACACCGTTGCTTCTACACACAAGCATCCTCATGTACAAGTACATCCATACATGCTTGCATATGTGTACATATGTCTT
>NC_051404.1:15773002-15773338 GCF_015228065.2 Penaeus monodon | reverse complement strand
CTGTTGCTTACTCCACTCACTTCCTCTCAGAATTTTTCACTCATTATTTCTTTCCCTCCATATACATATATGCAGAGACAGTTCATTACAAAAGAAAGCTATGGTAGCTGCTTGGCATCACAGTAATAATAAAGTAAGGAATACAAAAGCAAAAGTACAGAGGAATTTATGAATTCATGTTTAGAGTTTTAGGCGAAATGAATGACAAGGAGCATCCCACGGGCAGATGTTCTGTAGGAGCAAAATGAACTTGGGAATACTGTGTAGTCTGTTCTCTTCTCTCTCAGCTCTGAGTTTTGGAGATGAAATAGATTTGGATGAATTAAAATCACATAA
>NC_051404.1:15772571-15772725 GCF_015228065.2 Penaeus monodon | reverse complement strand
TATGTCTTTATATTAATGAAACATATGCAATATATTCAACTGCTTTATTTCAGAAGTGAGATGACAGTCAGTAGCTCAGGACAATATATACTCCCTTAAGAATTACACTAAACAGACAAACATACAAATCATTTAGTGTGAAATGCCACTTTCA
>NC_051404.1:15772420-15772534 GCF_015228065.2 Penaeus monodon | reverse complement strand
AATGAAAACTGTCTCCCTCATTTTAAACTTGATATTTTGATCTTGTTGATTAAACACTTTCCCTTTTTTCATTTCTTTCATATTAAAAAAAAAAAACTCTTGTTTTCCCACATA
>NC_051404.1:15771805-15772385 GCF_015228065.2 Penaeus monodon | reverse complement strand
GAGAACTAATTTTTAAATTGCTTTCTCTTCCTTTCTTATTGCCTGTATCACTTCCATTGTTTTTCTTTCTTTCTCTTTTTCACAGTCATGTTTTTCTCACAAGTCATATTGTCTCTCTGTCTCTGTCTCTCTATAATCATTTCTCCTTATTTTTTTACACTTAATTAATTCAATTCTGCTACCTTCCTTTCTTCCTTGCTTTCTCCTCTTCAGTTTAAACATCTCTTTTTGCATACCTCTTTTCTTTCCTTTCTTTATCCTCCTCTCCATCTACTAGATTCTCTGAAAAAATATTTTGCCCTAGAATACTGGTCGCAAATCATTAGTAAATCATAAATTAGAACTAAAAAAAAAAATATTTTAATATCAACGAACAAGGCACCCCCATGTAAACAAAAATATACAAGTATATATATTAGACTTTCTTTTCATTTATTTACTTTGCAAAATTTCAAGGAGTTTCAAAGTTCTCACAATTTCACTGCAATGAATATAATATGAGGTAGCTCTTGAGTTTTGTATTCTGTATTCACTTTCTATCATACTGAAATAAATTAACCATGTGTCTGACAGCTAAAGG
>NC_051404.1:15771665-15771782 GCF_015228065.2 Penaeus monodon | reverse complement strand
CAAACCACTATAATCCTACTGTATCTACTTACTAATAAGTATCTGTTCTTGAGAACATCCTAGGAAATGTGTTTACTTATTGTCAAAAAAATCTACTTAACCAAAAATTAGAGCAAA
>NC_051404.1:15771137-15771277 GCF_015228065.2 Penaeus monodon | reverse complement strand
TAGAAACTAATCCTCAAAGTGGGAAGGAATAAATGGCTAATTTCCTTTCACTCTGCTTTGATTTACTGCTACATGAAGTTACTTCTAGTTTATTTTAAGGCAATGGATCTGGGCACAGATCTGAGGTTATGGCTGTACAA
>NC_051404.1:15771041-15771114 GCF_015228065.2 Penaeus monodon | reverse complement strand
GGGGGGGGGGTGAAAGAAAAACCCATGATTAAAAATGGTGGAGTTTTCAGTCAATATTATTTTAACCATAGTT
>NC_051404.1:15770568-15770978 GCF_015228065.2 Penaeus monodon | reverse complement strand
CATTGTTTTTTATCTCTTTTTAAAATTATCATCACCATCATAGTTATAACAGTTACCAGAAGTGATCATCAAATGAAACTCACATAGATTTTATTCTACACTTACTCACAACATCTGCACATTGTTCAAGAATATCCATTAGAATTATATAATGGTTACCTTTTCTTGTTATCAAAATTTACATTCTTCTAACAAACTTTAAAGTTTCTTTCAACTATAACTGCACTTTTTTTTGTGTATTTTCTGCCATGTAACTATGTTACAAATATTCCTCAAAGGATTTTAAACAAATTATCATAACTTCTATTTATCATTAATTTGATCCCTCTTTCCCATACCTCAAACAATGGAAACACTTTCCTTGTATTCAATCGCTATTTAAAACTGATATCACAATACATGTAAGCAAG
>NC_051404.1:15770428-15770509 GCF_015228065.2 Penaeus monodon | reverse complement strand
CAAGTGGTTGTAGATATTTTTTTCTAAACACGTGGACGCTTGGCTGGTGTCTCTCCCTCAGTGCTGGGCCTGGAACACAAG
>NC_051404.1:15768609-15768879 GCF_015228065.2 Penaeus monodon | reverse complement strand
ATTAAATGATAAGAAACTGTCCCTAAGAACTTTACCTTCCAAGAGGGCACTGATTCTACAACCCCCTTTGTACTTTTCATTTTGTATTGTTACATGCAGAGAAATGGTTTAAAATGGAGATGCGAATTTTTCCAACCGGGCAAAACATAAACTCATAGAAAAAAGCTTCGAGTCTTCTTATTCTGTCATATTTAGAAGAAGGGAAATCAAGAATCAAACAAGGAAATTTGTCAAATATTCTAGAAAGTGAAATAGGTAAAGCTTGAACAG
>NC_051404.1:15768438-15768581 GCF_015228065.2 Penaeus monodon | reverse complement strand
CATTGAATGTGTTTTAGGAGAAAACCTTTCTACATAAATTCTAAAGATCTTAACATGCTCAATTTTTTTTTTTTTCTATCAATATGAATTTGTGTACACAGTGGATCATAATACACAATTTCACAAGGTTCACTGTAAATTGG
>NC_051404.1:15768071-15768400 GCF_015228065.2 Penaeus monodon | reverse complement strand
TCCTTTGTTATAGGGATATAATGGAACCATAATATTGGACAAACTTAACACAGCAGCTTGAGTGCATGATAAAAATGACAAAGCACAACCATGCAGCTCTATGAATCATCTTCCTCCATGGTAATACCTATTTTTTTTGTCATCATTCAAAATAAAGTTGCAGACATTTCAGTATTTATAAATCAAGCAAAAAGGTTTGAATTGAAAAAGAAAATGCAATGCAAATGTTGTAGCTATAAGATATCGATGTAGAAAGAGCCGTTAGTCTGTGTAATCATTTTGTATTAAGCAAACTATGACTTCCAAGATAATAAGTGTACTATATTCCA
>NC_051404.1:15766423-15766863 GCF_015228065.2 Penaeus monodon | reverse complement strand
CACATTTAGACCAAATGTTTCAAATAACCAAAATTGCTAAAAATTTGTATGGATGACAGTGCTTTCATACCTGATGGTATACTAACAGCTTGACAGGGAAGAGCCCTTGCATGAGCTGGTCAGTCAATCAAGCCAAGAGCTCTACAGATATAGAGCAATAGATGCACAGAGAAGGAGCAATCCTCTTCCTTGCCCAGATAGTGAACAAATACCACATTGTGTTAACCACTTGCACATCAAGAAGTGCCAAAGTCATTCTTCAAAGACTACAATTCCTCTGTGCAGGATGAGTGGTGGTCTGAGCATTGTCTCTCCCTAGTGCACTATTTCCAGCAGTGCCAACATATTTCCTCAGAAAGGGACCCTGAGTCACTGCTGCCAGATTGGTAAAGAATGCTTAATGCTTTCTCCATGAAAGCTTGAGTGTTAAGGGGTTATTT
>NC_051404.1:15764480-15766302 GCF_015228065.2 Penaeus monodon | reverse complement strand
AAAAGTAATGAGAATAATTTTGAATCATAGTAATAAATGCTAATATATAGTAATATACTGGCAGTGATCGGTATTGGCGTATTAATTAGCGTTAACGCCTGTAATTCTGAATTTGTACTTTTCCATCAGCATCTTAGGAATCTGACTGCTCTAGTGCAAAGCTCTGGAGAGTTCTACTGATGGAAATAAGATGGGAACTGGAGCCTATCATTACATCCAATTTCAAAAGGAATAATTATGTAATTCATGAATCAAACAACCAAATGTGGAAATAAACTTGTACATATAGGTTTTGAGTATGATGGTGATGCCAATCTTATTTTCTATTTGGTGATTGTGTGACTGTATGCAATTTATTGTTCTAATTTACTTTTGCCTTTTTTGAATTTGGGTTACCTTCCTATGTTTTCTTCTCAAATGAACTTGTCTTTTCTGGTTGTCTTCCCTTCATTATATATAGCATGTCCCTACTTTGGCTTTTTGATCTTTAATGCTTCTTTACCCAAGGACTTTTTTTCAATTGTTGGAAAGTATATTTGAGTGTTTTTTTTTCCCTTGAGCTATGCCTTTTGATATCTCCCTCTTCCTATATGCCCCTTCTTGAGAGTCCACTTTCTGAAGAGGAGTTATCTTCAGCGAGGGAAGTCCTTAGTATAGGTCAGAAATTCACTCACTCATTCTCTCTTGAGAACCTGAAATGGAGCACATCCCTGTGGTCTTGCTTTCCTTTTCTAATGTCCATGTTTTTCTCCCTAGCTCTTCCAATAAGTGGTTCCTCTGGTCAGGTTCCCCAACCCCTTGCATGAAAGGGATTCATATTAATCTCTATGTAGTTCAATTCTTCCAATGTTTTCTTTACAAAAGGCTTCCTAACAATGTCTTGTGATGGGTAAGTTGAGATGATTAGCTTGAGTGCCCATAAGAGTTCCTCCTGAAATGGGTTCCCCTTGCTTATAACCACGTGTATTAAATTTTGGCTGAACTGGTTTTCATTTTCAAATACGGTTCTGCTTGTGCTTTTCTCCCTCCCTTCAGTAAGCTTTGCGAAGTTAAAGGCCAGGCCAAATAAAGTATTTTCTCTAAAGGTCTATCAAATCTTAATCACAGTGGGCTGACAACTGTTCCGAACATGTCTCTTTTTCTCTCACTTGTGTGGTGACTCTTGCTCTATATCAACAAGTGTACAGGATGTCCATGGCTCTCACTAGAGGCACTGATAAGGTAATCTGAAGCATCTAAAATATGGGGGGGCTTTGGATTCGGGATGGTGAGGCCCTCTGGGGTGAAGGGGACAGCTAATTCTTAGAGAATGGGGGTGAGTGCCTCCCAGCCCTAGGTCCCCAAGTATTTCAACATCAAAGGTACAAGAATATGAGTACTCTATAGCTTCTTCTTGTGTCGTCTAGCCAACTGCAAGTATACACCACACTCTTTCATTCCACCCGAAACATTCTTCAGTTGTTTCACTTACTCTATAGAAGACAAATAATATAAATCTAACCAACACACAAAACTAATTATTTCACATGTAATCCATCACTTTCTCTTACCAAACACACACATTTCCCATTTTCCACCAACAAATATTCATATTCTTTTGGGCAATTTTCACTAATCATTTAAAATCTGCTGCATCAGTTGCAGAGGTGATGAGCAGTAAACTTAAAGCAATACTTGCAAATTTTCAGCATGATAATATCAAATTAGTACAATGCACAAATAAATCTATGATGCATTTTTCCAACATGGCATATTCATATTTCTTGTATTTGTGAACAAATATCATACACTGATATTCAGTATAATCAATTAGTTTTTATTT
>NC_051404.1:15763656-15764146 GCF_015228065.2 Penaeus monodon | reverse complement strand
AAGCATCATGATGATATGAAGAAAAAAAAATATATATATATAAACTGTAATAACATTAAAAATTATAATTATATATTGGTAATAATAATAAAAGAAACCATATATCCTCATTATAATAATTATTACTGCAATAATGATGACATGAATTCTAAAACTAAGTTAAATATAATGATAATGATGATACAAAGCAATAATATTCATGATGATACAAAGTAATAATTGACAATAAAAGCCAATCATTATAAGAAAAAAACAATCATTATAAGAATAATAAAATGAATATCATTCTAATCAGAATATAAAACAAAAATGATACTAATATTACTAATTGCAATAACAACAACAATATCAATATTACTAATGACAAAAAAATTGCAGATGCTTAAAGTGAACAGCAGAGAGAGCATTAGAAGGGCAAGCAGCTTAAAGTGCAGACGTGATGGGCAAGAAAATCTGAATTAATGGAGGTTGCAAAAACACACGTACGTAT
>NC_051404.1:15763248-15763599 GCF_015228065.2 Penaeus monodon | reverse complement strand
CCAGAAAATCAAAATGAAGGTAGCTTATTTTTGTAGGGTGAGCTAAGAATTAGGAAAATATTAAACTCGAAACAAAGGGCTGTGCTAGAATTTGTTCAGTAAAAATAAAATTGTAAAATGTATTTGAATTTTACAAAGAATTTAGTCTCTCTAATAATAAGTCTCTTGCCATTTCAAAGTGATATATAAAATGTTTAAGCTTATTCTAAAATTAGTCGTAAAAAATTCATAGGACAATGTGAGGGCAGATACTTAGAATTTCATTAGATTTATTAATAGTCTGTAATGAGGTGGAAGTTAACTGTTACCAGTGGACTACGAGGTATGGGCATCCATTTTCTGTAATGCAGT
>NC_051404.1:15762312-15763218 GCF_015228065.2 Penaeus monodon | reverse complement strand
AGAACAAGGAAACATACATTAGTATTCTACATAACACAAGTAAGCTAATCAATCCCATTTTCTTTCATAGATTCCTTTACCAACAAACATAGTATTAAGCTCCAATCATCACAGGTTCTCCTGTCTGTATTATAGGAAAAAATAATGCATTTAGAAATTGACCTCAGACTTTAAGAAAAGTCATCAGTATCATGAAAGCAGTATTACATTATCTTTTAAGATCTTTGTGGGCAATCATGTAGTAGGGGAAGTTGGTTAGAAATGTATTTTGTCATAACTTTTTCATGCTCAACAGCCAACATTTCTTTTTGTGTATAATTAATGAAGCATTCATAAAACATTAATAATAAACACAACTTACCATTAAAGAAACACATCAATCAATCTTAATTCTTTGTACTCTTTCTCCCTGTCACAGAAAATTCATCAGTGAACTTTATATGGTTTGCTGTATTCCACTTCAAAAGGGACTAAAAAAAGCCGAGTTCCAGACCCCGCTTAAGATGGATTAAATAAATGCCAATAGAGACTTTGTTTTACATACCAATTTACTATATGGGAATGTCTTACACTAGTGATTAAGAGGTTTACAAAAGGATGGCACAAATATTGTACCATAATATTTTCACTACCTTATACAGGTAATACAATAGCAATTACAGACAAATGAGTGTATATATAAATAGAAAAATAAATTTCCTTATCACCTTACACTTATGAAGAGCCATGACATTTTAACTCGCTACCCTACATAGGAATATAGCATTACATTGTCTTATAAATATCATTAAATGTTGTACCTTTTACAACTAAAGCTTGTTTACTCTTCCAAACCTGTGACTGTTCTACTTAAATATGAAAAATCAAATTTATTTTAGAAGTATATCATATCTTGGACTTCTGAAG
>NC_051404.1:15761412-15762216 GCF_015228065.2 Penaeus monodon | reverse complement strand
TCATATATATATATTTTTTTTCATCACCTTTGTTGGCACCAAGTATGGCAATACAACAGCTAAGTGACTATTTTAAAAACTAGAAATATGCACATTCATATAGAAAATATGTCATACTCTGCAATATGTTGGTATTTTTAGGGAAGATTAATATGCATTAAAACGATCAAATATCATAAATGTGACATCAACTCAACTAAATATGCAAATGTATCACGTGTACATATTTTGATTATACTGAGATCCTTAGCCCTACATAATTCAAAGGGAAAAAACATGAACATTACTCTTCTTTTCCTCTTCTTTCATTTTTTAAACTGCTCTGACATGTATTCAAAAACAAGTAAATCCTTAATCAGAACACTTGCTTTTCAAAAATTAAGCCAAATGCTAATTCTAACTCATCCACTGGGAAAATGTTGGAGCCTTTTAGTGCCTAATAGATATAATAAAGTTAGAAGTTTACTTCTAATATCAGTAACATTAAAATTCATCTTAATTTAGGTCTACTTACAAGATCAACTGACTATGAAATACAATGCCTTGTCTAAGTGAATCCCAATCTTTGAATTGCTGGATCGAAACACAAGAATAAAAATATAAACAGAAAAAAAAAGTCAATAAAACAAATAAAGTTAATTGAAACAGAAGACAGAGAAAGCCATTGGAGAGGATAAATTAAATCAACAAAGCATGATACTAAAGTCCTTGCAGGAATCTAAAGCAGTATAAGTACAAAAAAAAAAAAGACATAAAAGCCTCAGCATCTTTGATTACATTATGTGGAAGGGTTTGGAAAATCCC
>NC_051404.1:15761130-15761358 GCF_015228065.2 Penaeus monodon | reverse complement strand
ACTGTAATACATCAGAAGGCAGTTGCAATTATGGGACTGAGTAACTGTTCAGCTCTGGATGAACTATAATGTATGATGCAAAGATATGTTATATGTCATCATAAACTACAGCTTCATTACAACTTACTTCTGCGAAAGTTAATCCTGACTAGATCAAATTTCTTTAACACATCAAAAACAAATCACACAAAGATGAGTTAATTAATGAAAGAAAGAGATAAACTGGAA
>NC_051404.1:15760466-15760771 GCF_015228065.2 Penaeus monodon | reverse complement strand
GGGTAAGGGTGCAACAAGGGTAAGCAGTGGAAAGAAGGTAGATGCCAATTCCTAAATCGCAACTTGGGTGCAACAAACAGCCTGGCTACTGTTTAGACCTCCGGCTACAGAGGTTTTAGCATCCTCCTTTTCTGTTCTGCTATTAATCAAATTTTACTTTAACCTTTACGTTCACCCTTTTAGAACACTGCAAGAGCTGTACTGGCCATTGCTATCAACTCTCTTTATGTAGTGATGATGTGAAATGTAAAAACACTGACCATCCTATTCTTTCAACATAAACAATATAATTTAATGACACCAGT
>NC_051404.1:15757316-15757856 GCF_015228065.2 Penaeus monodon | reverse complement strand
AGAACTGAACACAAATCATTACTTTCAAGAGGGACACACATTTGAACCAATGCAAGATGGTATGTAGTACAAAGGCACAAGACTTACAAAGGGTAGCAAATTCTCGGTGACCCTTACATAATAATTTCTAGATATGCTATACTGTTCCTAATACTATCTCCAACAGCAGCAATACTGCTTCTAACAGCTCATATAAAACATGCCAAAAAGAGATTTTGCTAAATTTCCATGTCGGAAAAATTCTTTACATATCCTCCACGTTCCTAAGACAGTATTGAATATCAGCATTTTAAATATCAAAGGCATTATGTATAATGGCCCTGGATGTTTCTGGAAATATCATGTACTTGTGAAAGAAAATTTGTGTCCTACAATCTGAGTTACCAGTACACCTCGAGCTAATGCAATCAACTTCATGTATATACCCCACAAAGTAGCTGAGACAGATTACCAACTTTTTAATTTTTTTTTAATCTGAATATTCTTTATTACACACAAAAAAATATTCTTCTCTCCATGCACATCAATGTTCACATAACA
>NC_051404.1:15755174-15756538 GCF_015228065.2 Penaeus monodon | reverse complement strand
AAACCTATTCTGAAAATCTCATCGACACAAAGTTAGATTCAAAATTTCAGATTTTCCTTCTGAATGTTCAAAAAACTACTCAAACGTGCAAACAATTCAAAATCCAGCATTTTGCACATGCAATTTACTGATCATTAACACAATGATCATTTTTAAATGTAAGAGAGTGAAGCAATTCAAATGAAATGTAACATCAATACAACTGAATGACAAAACACTACCGTGTTGATAACATAACAGAAGAACCCACTACGTAGAATCAAGTACAGCAAGTTATTCTGCCATCCTATACAGCTAAACCGAAACACTGTACTGTGAAGAATATTCTGCAAACTGGTTTTAACAGTTTGCTATTATGATCATAACACTGGAGCACCTTTATCACATATATAAATATCTAAATAATTAGTACCATTGCCCTTCCTTTGTGAAACATGGCAACATCCTTCATAGAGTTAAAATGTTACAAATCATATAACCACAATCGATGCCATTGGGTCAAAGACTACATCTTAGTGGTGAGACTAAGAGGCACTGCAATAAGGTATGGTCATCAAGTTATTTTGTCTGCATGTCTTACTTTAAATCTTCCATAACTGAAGTCTCAATATGTGACATCCAACTTGCACTGCCAATTTCAAGGCAGAAGAGAAACAAAACTAAAATGTAAAATGACTGGCAAAACCAGTTATGTTTTTGTTCTTTTTAGAGATTAGCTGCTGTGCTTTCCTCCTTTTGCCCTAAGCTCCTATTCTCTCAGGTGACCCTTCATGGCTCATAGCCTATCTTGGTCCATCTGAATTGTAGGTCCATGGGAGGCAGCTAGACCTATGAACTTTGCAAATGCTCTGTCAGAGCACCAGAAAATACAATTTCAAGCCTTCAAAAAGTATTATCCTACAACTAATGTATTTTGCACAACTGTATACTACTTCAGTGACAAGTTGTGTAAGTACTGAATGCATTCTGACAATCATCAATAGAACACTTACAGTGTCTATGAAAATAACATTTGTAAATCGGAATGTTAAACAGCAAAGAAGAAATTATTTCTAATAATGTTGTAAAATCACAGAATACTACAAGAAGGAAGGATAAACACACAAAAAAGGGTGCCTTCTTATACCTCAATTGTATTGTTTTCAGCAACTTAATCAATTAATAAGTCAATATGACTTACTGAATGCCACGGAGTACTGTAACTTATGAAATGAAGTTGCTTTTTTTCTTTTTTTGGCAAAAACTTGAAATGATATTAAGCATAGAACAAACTGTTCATGCAAATGTTATACTAAGGGGAGAAAAAGGCTATGTAACTGCTCTGAGGCATTAGGCAGACATGAGCAAGCATGACTGCAACCACC
>NC_051404.1:15753374-15754700 GCF_015228065.2 Penaeus monodon | reverse complement strand
CCTAACTTAAACAATTTGAGTTCATCATTTCATGGTGTTTAGGCTCAAAGGAGTAGTTGCCTATTTCATGGTACCTACATCAGTGGCCTTCAGCAAGATCTGTTACTACCACAGTGTGTAGCATTTGACTACTGTCAAAAGAGAAATAAAATCACTAAGCTAGTGGTGCATCAACCTTATACCTAGCTCACCTCTCTCTTCCTCTCTCATACAGATTCACACATGCATACCCCACATATTAACATGCACACATGCATATGCAAAAGTTTAATATTCAATGGGCCTGGCCTTCACTACTGCAAAGCTTCCCTGAAGCTCGAGGTCTTGAATGCACTCCCTAAACCAAGCAGGTTGTGTTATCCTCCTTTTCTTCCAGACACTATCTTGCAAGTCTTGACTGTCCGGTACACTAGTTACAGAAAGTGCTTTCTCCTTTGATGCACCAGTCAGATAAGATGCTAAAAGGTCTCCCCCTGCTTACCTGAAGCAGGTAGTTTAACTCTTATGCCAGCTCCCAGACTCAAAGTATCAGCCAGAACAGGTTATGCTATTTTCCCTGCCTCCTGAAAGCCTGAGATTTGGCTTCCACATACTATAGAAATATGTATATATTCATATAAATGTTATTTGGAGTTTTGTTATGTTTTTGAAAAACTCTCTAACAGATGTTACAACTGTACAAGTTTATACAAATTCATAAGATGCAAAAATACTCATACCTTCTGCAGTACCTGATTAGTATGGCTCATATACATATCTTTTGACAAAACCAATTCAAGAGATTATAATCCTCCTTATAAGCAACAGAAGTAATACAACACATGAACTAGCAGCAGAGCACAGAAACATCAAATGAAAAACACATGGCAACCTTTGCCAACATTAACCAAAGTGCAAATGTAATGATAAAAAATGGAATCTGTAGCATGATATAGGTATATTGCAATCTTAGAAACTGTCACTGTATTCAAAATCCAGCAACTGAGGTTTGATTCTCTAGTCTCAGAATCCACATACACTTCTTCTGTTATTCATACAAAAGCAACTCCCAAAACTTGGGCTCTCCAGATATGACTGAACTTTATGATTTAATGACTAACACACAATTTATCTCCATATGATATCCCAACAAATTTTCCAGAACATATCTACTCCTAACTGATGAATATCTGAAGCACACATAAATAAGGAAAACAAAAATGGAAGGAAAACATATAATAAAAAGTCACAGAAGATAGTACCATAACACAGAGCATCCACTGATTATGTATTGAACACAAACTAATGAAAAACCTTATAAATAATAACCAGCTTTTACAGAGACTA
>NC_051404.1:15752897-15753313 GCF_015228065.2 Penaeus monodon | reverse complement strand
ATATCATCAATAGTAACTTGCGACTTTTATAACAGTTTATTTCAAGCAATACTTCTAATCTTTAAAAGTTCCCTTCTGACTGTACCATAAATATTCATTACACCTAAATTCTAATTGTTATTTGCTTAGCTAACATAGCATTGGTCAAGATTACCTGTGAGATGCTAAGTTGGAAAATAAGAATAGAATAAGACCTACATGCACAGACACAAACCCACAGCTATACACAATCTTGTAAGTGCATAATCATGTCTACACATGCATCAAAATGTGGAAATGTACATTTAAACATGCTCGCACATGTTCATGCACAAAACTTACAGTAATGAAGCTTTCTAAAACAAGTGACACTAATAACATTTTTGCCAACCTGAGCAGAAAATTGAGATTTTCCATAACTATAATTTGCACATACT
>NC_051404.1:15752076-15752864 GCF_015228065.2 Penaeus monodon | reverse complement strand
GTTAATCTCCCTAATGTCTGCACTGCAGTCAAAAGATGGGAAAATCAATCAGAATGAGAAAAATAATGATTATCCAAATAACGTTCATCTTTCGGTAAAATTTTAACAAAACATAATGATTAGTACAATGCTCCCTCCTGCCCAGTTGCTGTCAATGTCATTCTATTTCTCTCATGATTAAAAAAGTGGAAATGCATGTCTTAGCTGTAGAACTACTGCTCAACTGACATCTAAACCATGAGATATTTGGTGAATACTATCATTGCATCAAGAACTAAATGGCTAATATGCACGAGGCACCAAGTCATGTAATAACAGTGTTGGTGATGTAACAGGCAGATGTATCCAGAATACCAAGCTTTGATGAAAAAATTAAATTACATTTAGACAATAATGATCTAGCTTCATCCAATTCAGTACATAACATTGTGTGTGTACATTTTTTATATATAGTGTCAAAACTGGTGTTTGAATGTCCAATACTATGGTTTTGTTCTGTGACAGATATTCACTCATACACTGGATATCATCAGCTTTGAATCACAACACTAAACAAAACAAAACTTGCAAAGGTAAGCTGCTTTTGACTGTCACTATGCATGGCTCTGGCACATCAAATATAATGTCTACACATCCTGACCTCAGAAGACAACAAAAGAATAAAAGAAAGAAGTGCCTTTTCATTTACAGTGGAAATTCTTCTTCATTAATAATGACAAAACAAAATTGGGTGACCAAAATTTTAGTAAAGTAATGGTTTTGGCACAGCCAATACTTTTTCCTACTTC
>NC_051404.1:15747933-15751731 GCF_015228065.2 Penaeus monodon | reverse complement strand
AATAAATGATCATATAATACAACTGTGTAAAATCTCCAGTCCTGTAGTAGCCTTATATATCATCAAAATACTGTATTGCTTTTGCTAAGTAGTTGAATATTTATATAAATATATTACAAATGAAATTATAATAAAATTTAAAAAAACATACATAAGCCAAAATGAAATAAATGATCAATTCATTATTAAACTCAAAGATTTGAGAAGAAAAAGTCTGAAGCACAGAGGATAATACTGCTATTATTTTTCCTCTAACATTCTTAACCATGTGATGTTACAGAAGTGCACCATGTGTGATTTTATCTTTGAGAAAAAAGGTAAAAATAAAATTCAAATCTGTGCTTGAAAATACTAAAAAATATCTGGCACTAAAGCTGCCATGATTTCTTCATTCATTCTACTTTCTCCAAACTTTTCTATAATATTAAATAAAAAACAAGTTATGGGAAAATATTATTATTTCTTCTCAGAGGGAATATCAACTATTTTTCAATGTAATTCCAACAAACAAAATAATTGTTAAACAGTAATAGATTTATAAAAAGAAAAGATAAGTTTTTTTTTTCAAATGCATTCATTTCTTAGGCAACTGTGAATCCACAAAAAGAATAAAGAAAAAAAAAAAAAAAAAGTGAGAGAAAAAAAAGATAATAATAAATAATAATACTAATATCAGCCAATGGTGTTGTTTGAGTACCCGTATGCATACTCCTAGATTCCTCTATGCATGAAAGTATCGATAGAAAAGAGCGCCTCCGCCCAAACCAAGCATAACAAAGGCTACACATAGGGAAATGGGCCTCATTATTAACCTCTTTTTCTCTTGCCACTGTTCGTTGGCTCTCTGCTTGTCTACCATGTTCTTGACCTTGGCTGCAGTGGCTTCAATGCGTTCCCGTCGCTTCCGCTGTCGTACGTCATTTGGCCTAGAAGTGAGAAAACACATCATTGGTACCTGGACCTGTGGTAGCAGGGGGTGGTGGTTCCTACAAATGGTAAAAGAAGAATAGGAAGAAAATGGAAATTACACAAGTTAATAATGTATATAATATCAGTAATGTATACAAAGGACCAATCTATAATCATGTATATAATACTCTTTAAGGGATATGTCTACTCAAATGTGTGCTTTTATATGAAATATAAAAGTTTACACTGGGCACTATATGGCATTTAAATGCAAAATTTTCATTCAACATTTCACATCATATTTAGTGTTTAGTTTCTGTGATTTTATTTCCTTCTTAGTGCCGGTGATGGATCTACTTTTCTTTTACCAAACAATCAACAACTTTAAAAAAAGTCCTGGAGGAAAGATAGAACTTGCATGAAAGCTTACAGGACAAGGTATCTCCCACGCTCAAATGTGATAGATATAAGGGAACAGAAGCAGAACATTTCAGCTGCATATAAGGATGAATGAAGGTACAGTTCCTTAGTACTTCAATCTGCTATGGAGATGCATGCAGATTTGCTCCTTAGTTTTGTTTCATCTTAAAAAATATTTTTTTTTATTGAGACCAGGAGAAAATTTGAGTTTTGCTTTGAATTGGCTTTACCATTTTCTAATTTAAAGCTCTAAGTCAACAAAATTCCATGCATCTGTAAGCCAGATAAGCTGAGGCAATAATTCTACAAGAGAAATAACACAGACTAGTAAACCAGGCCGTGTATAACAAAGAACTAAACAAAAATCCTAGACCCCAAAAGGACAGCACACAAGGAATTCCTCCTCCTCGATTCCTTCAAATTCAGTGTCATGTATTTCTTCATCAGGCTGATTTAGAGGTATACACTGTGTATTTCCTGCTGTTATTTATATTTTCTTGTTATCCTTTATATTATATTCCTGTGCCTCTTCTTACTTTCTATGCCTGCGCCATTTCTTATTTCCTATGCTCTGTCACTTTCCCCCATTCCTTCCTATTATTTCCTTCTCTGCACACAACTACAGACAGAGATGAAGTTCGGAAGTAATTCAAAACCACACAAAGCAAAGGCAAGAAAAAAGCTCCTTTAAACACTCACTAGTAATCACCCTCCTAAGAGCTCTTTGACATAGCCCAACAGAAGTAGCCTGGACAGATGTTTGCTATGCCTCACCAAACACCAAAACTACCACTACTCACAAGTGATGATGCTCTTGCCTAGATGAGAAAGCCCCTTGTCTCTTCAGGTTAACTCCTTCAGCCTAGGAAGCTGGAAGGTTGTCCAGTACACCATCATGAATCTTCAAATCGTCAAATAACTCAGGACACACAATTAGAGTTTTACAAAATTCACATCATTTACCTTTTGTACCTCTGTATGAACCTCATTAATATCAGCTTTATTCCATATTGAAAATGCTTCTTTCCCCTTGCAGATTATTTCCCAAGAAGAAAACGTATCCGCACATATAGGAGTCAATGATACCGGATCCATTTTTCACATGCACTGCATGTATACAAGCCAAAGTATTTTCACCAATTTGTGTTCAGATCAATAGACAATGAGGATATTGGTGAAGGAAAGAAATTGAAACATCTAAAAGAAATACACCATAAAGGAAGAGCTTGCCTATCACCTAAATATCATCTTATGATCATTATGATCTTGAGTTTCTTAGTAAACTGTTTTATGATTTACTTCACAAATCTGTAGAAATATTCTAGCAAAAAGTGAAAACAGATGGGACATAGAGCAAGACACTAAGGACAACAAAAGATGTATACTTGTATACAACAAAGGCCAAAAACACTTAAATCAATTTTCCTTTTTCAGTATCTTGTAAACAGGAGAGAGAGTCCTGAGTTTAAGGTTTTAGCAAAGCTTATTACTTTTACCTTTGTCTGATGCTTGTTTCATTATTTTATCAACATCAAAACTTGACTATCTTAATTATTATCTTTTGATTGTGGAATTTTATACAAATGTGATTTATAACCAAAACAGATGGAAATTTAAAGATGGCAGCTGAGGTTTATAAGATGCGATAAATTTGTATAAGATGGCTTTACAAGAGGCACCCTTTCCTCTGGCTCAAGACCAAACTAGTGTTGATAACCTGTCTGGGGAAGAGAAAACTTCGCAGGCAAACTGAGAGCCATGTTCCAAGGGGCTTTTGGGAGGGCACGGCAGCAGGCTTTGCCCTCTCAGAGGATGAGCCCCGCCCAAGAGAGGGGACCAGTGAGATCGCACCATCTTGCTCAGTCATCCTTCTATAAGTAGATGGAAAATATCTGAAGACATTGCAACATAAACAGCATGCCATTTGTTCATGCTTGGGAAAACTTGGGGGTGAATTCTAGATGCACTTGATGCCCTCCCCCCTTTCACTGACAAAAAGAATAAGAGGGGGAGAGGGGATATAATCTAATGGTGCTATCAGAAGTTCTGTCACTGCCTGATATCAGCTATATACTGACATGTGAAATGTTCCAAATATGTAGAAACCCAACAGAAAATCAATACTATTTAGAAAACCTCTTTCCATAATTTCCAATACACTTATTTTGATATTACATGTGTGCTAGAAAACAGCAAAGTGTAAGTAACTGGCTTGAAAATCTAAATATTGTAAGTCATCATGCAAAAACTCTTGGTATTTGTAGAACTCATGAAGCAAAAGTGCAGAGGGATCAAGTCATCACAATTTGACTTAATAACACATTTCAGGACATAAGATACAGAAAACTATTTATGCAGTCTCTACAAAGGCCTGAGAAACTGACTTGATCTATGATAACTCTATCATGTTAGATTTGTGAGTCTTGAATTCCACTCTGAATGTTACTCTGCACATATACCAAATCCTGG